>NW_026898163.1:0-456618 GCF_033153095.1 Gastrolobium bilobum
TGTTGTGGGCCAATCTCACTTGTACCTTCATCCTCAACCCTTTTTTGACTCACCTCAATTTGTCTTAACATGTCTGAACCTGATGGTGGAATAGGCGCAGGCCTAAGTTCAGTAGAACCATCAAAGGAATGTTTGTTGTATCTGTACTTGTGATCAGGTGACAAATACCGACGATGCCCCATGAAACAATTTTTTCTACCAAACTTCAACCTTTTAGATTCTGTGTTAAAATTACATGATGGACAAGCAAGCAATGTATGTGTATTCCACCCAGATAAGTTGTCAAGACCTGGAAAGTCACTTATAGTACAAAACAATGAAGCACGCATTTGAAACATTTCATCAGTAGAGGAATCATAAGCATCTACACCAATCCATAATTTTTGTAATTCTGCAACTAGGGGCTGCAGGTAAACATCAATATTATTGCCAGGCATCTTAGGACCAGGAATTATCATTGACATGATAAGAGAAGTTTGCTTCATACAACACCACGGAGGATAGTTATAAATATACAACATCACTGGCCAAATGCTATTATTGGAACTTAAAGTTCCAAATGGATTGAAACCATCGGTAGCTAATGCAATTCGTAAATTACGCGGCTCTGAAGCGAAATCCGGATACAATAAGTCAAATTCCTTCCAGGCTTTACTATCTCTAGGATGCCTTAATAACCCATCTGGGTTTACCCCCGTAGCATGCCATTTCAACTGCTCTGCAGTTTTAGAGCACATGTATAGTCTCAGCAATCTAGGTATAAGTGGAAAGTATCGCAATACTTTTGCTGGTTTTGTTTTTTTCTTCTTTGTGTCGTCCATCATATTATTTGCACCACCATCATTTTCATTTGATTTCCATCTGGATGTGTTGCACTTCTCGCATTTATCCATCTTCTCAGCCTCCGGTGAACCCCAAAATAACATGCAATTTTTTGGACATGCATGAATCTTATCATAGCTTAGACCCAACCTTTTAATCATCTTTTTTGCCTCATAGAAAGATGTTGGCAATTTAGCATGGGGAAAAGCATCATTTAAAAGTTCAATAATCAAAGAAAATGTTTTATCAGTTGCACCACATAAGACTTTTATATGATACAACCGAACAATGAATGACAATTTGCTATATTTTGTGCAACCATCATAGAGTTCTTGATTCCCATCCCTTAGCAATTCTTTAATTTTTTCTAACTCTTCTTTACTGGCATCTTTTGTACCCCCAGTGTGGTCGCCATTAGGTTGATTTGATGTGTCAGAATCTTCAATTCCATGATCATCAAAGACACCAAAAACATCATTTAACATATCTTGCATTGGATATTGTCTAATTGGGTCTTCGCGTGCTTGTGCTTCTTCAACATTGGATTGAATATGTTTTTCCCCATGCATGTACCAAAATGTGTACTTTCTTGGAAAACCCTTTTGAAGTAGATGACTTAACACTTCAGTTTTATCACACATACTACGAAATCCACACTTAATGCAAGGACATAAAATTTGTCCATTAATAGATGCGTTTGAAAAGGCAAAGTCCAAAAATTGGACTACCCCATATAGGTACTCTTTTGATCTAAGTGGCTTCTCAATCCAACTCTTATCGATCATAATTAGTTAAATCTGTTTTCAAATTTAATTTAAATCGAATCAAAAGGCATTTAAAATATCTAATAATAAAATATTAAAATAAAATAAAATTCACTTTAGAAAATACCTTTAGATGCTGATCACTTTATATATTGAGTCGATGGTCACACCTCCAAGATTTGTATACTGAGCCAATCTACACGGCTGAAATCTCCTGCCTCCTATGGACATATATAAGGTAACAATATTTTTTTTTTTTGGTAAAAATTCACAATATATTTTAAATTAAATAAAAACATCCACTTTCTTACTTTTATTGACCTAATTTTTATGTTATTCTCCTCACAATATATTTTTATGTTATATCTAGAAACAACTTTCATTAAGCTAATCAGTACATGGAATCATTATACAATTAGCAATGTTTAAATATACACTTTATAATCAGCAAGGTAATAAAGGATACATATGACATACTTGAAAGCGTAACCCCATCACCGGTTTAAAATCATAAAGGCGTGGGCCAGCTTCATGATAAAGTTCAAAATATTTACTAATAAATATTTATTAGAATTTGTCAAATCTGAGAACCAAAGAGTACAGGGGGCATGCAACTTCCCCTTAAATCCACATTTTTAGCTTATAGGCAAATGAACCATCAATGACTAATGGTTCTTATCTTTAATATATACCAAAAATTAAAGAAAAGAAGTAAAGCTAAGAAAATAATGCTAAGCCAAGAGAAGAAAACTTGTTTAAAATTTAGACATTGGATAGGAGTAGGTATCCAACCATACCTGTTCCTGCATCATATTGCATCACAAAATTACTTTTAATTATTTATTAAATTACTCTCTTCACTTTATTTAAACTGTTATTTACTTTGCAATTTTAGTTGATTGCTGAATCTTTTGATAGAATAAAAGCATACCTGTGTTTGTTGTCTACTTTCAATTAAAAGCTGGGGATATTCACAAAAAACTGCATCACAAAGTTGAAGGAGATTGTTACAATTCAGTACCAATTAAAACTTTCAGAGCCTCCATGATAGAATCCTTGAGAATAGGCAAAGAAACTTCCTGCGAATAATACAAAGACTCGTTAGCTCTGGAATCAAAAAAATCTAACAGGGAGACCAAAATTTGAGTCCTTAATCCATATGCATCAAATTTCATGAACATGATCATTAGTTCCATTGTTTAATGCAATCATAACAGTAAAACCAGTCTTCCATAATGCACAGCCATGTGTAAAAAAACTTTTGCAGCTATTGTGCTCTACAAAAAAATCACTTGACACCAAAACTTATTTTAGAAAAAATCCAGATTCCCCTTTTCCCAAATAGATGAATAAATATAAAACTATGACATGATGAGTAGCAAAAGAACTGCATAACAAATTTAAACCTCGAACTGAATGTCTTGACAGTTCAATAAAAATTTGTCTTCAAAATTTGAAAAACTAAGAGAACCAAATTTCTCATAACCCAGATTTCAAAAATTTAAAACACAAGAACACACGTTTTAGCATACTGATGATTATGAAAGTTAATATCACAGAACAAAAAGGGAAATTAAAATTACCGTCTTCCCCTCAATTCCAAATTGAAAGAGCAGAATATTTTGTGAGTGAAGAAACTCTAGATTTTCTTGTGGATAGGGCTCAGGACATAAGTATCTGCAGCAATTTGCAACCTCACACATTAAGTTTCACACCAACCATAACAGAAAAAAAATCATCATATAACATAAACCCAGTAAAAATTGATTAAGAATAAAAGCATACGATAGAATAAAAGCATGACATGATGAGTAGCAAAAGAACTGCATAACAAATTTAAACCTCGAACTGAATGTCTTGACATTTCAATAAAAATTTGTCTTCAAAATTTGAAAAACTAAGAGAACCAAATTTCTGATAACCCAGATTTCAAACATTAAAACACAAGAACACACGTTTTAGCATAACTGATGATTATGAAAGTTAATATCACAGAACAAAAAGGGAAATTAAAATTACCGTCTTCCCCTCAATTCCAAATTGAAAGAGCAGAATATTTTGTGAGTGAAGAAACTCTAGATTTTCTTGTGGATAGGGCTCAGGACATAAGTATCTGCAGCAATTTGCAACCTCACACATTAAGTTTCACACCAACCATAACAGAAAAAAAAAATCATCATATAACATAAACCCAGTAAAAATTGATTAAGAATAAAAGCATACGATAGAATAAAAGCACAGTCGCCAAGTAATATATGATGATATACTAATTTCTAACTGAAGGCAAATTTAAAAATAAAATTCACATCACAGCCGCAAAAAGAATGAAAGAAACTCACCGTGGACGATGGAGCAAGGTGTGGCGCAGGCTTCAAGTTGAGACGCAACACGTCACAGGGTTCGAAATCGATGAGAAGTAAATTTTAACTAAGTATTACAAATATACAGAACTTATTGAAACAGAAGAAACGAGAGAGAGTACCTGACTATGAGAGAGAGTTAACTTCAGAGCCCTAAAAACTAAAGTTCCACTATAATTTCAGAACCTTAAAATTGCATGAAAAAACTAGATCTGAGATCGGCACTTCGAATCATAGAGATGAAACGTAAACCTGAAATTTCAAAAATAATTAAATAAAAATATATAATACTAAAAAATATTGTGAACATTCATAGATCTGTAAGGATCTAAAACTAGAGTCATCTTAGCACTGAGAAATTCTACCACGATTTGAAGCCTAAAGAAAGGAACTGAGTTCCAAGCCTAAAGAAGGAGGATAGACTTTAGTGTTTATCCCTAATAGAACAGAGTAATAGAGTAGTGAATAGAAATGAAAAATATTTTTTAGAAATAAAAGATAATAAAAAACTCAAAAATAATTTTACTTCATTTTGAAAATAGTGTGGCTAATCAGGGGTATTTTCGGATTTTTATCAACATTTTAATAAATGTGGTTAAACTAATGTCCCTGTAAGCCTTGTTTTTTGTAGTGAAATAAGTACTTTTTTATGTTATTTTTTGCTAATGATTCTTTTTAAATAAATATATGATCAACTGCTTTTGATTTTATTTTATTTTACTTCTCGGAGCATTTTATGGGTGAGAGTCTAATATTGATTAGACAAAGTAAAAGCATCCAACCCAAAATCATTTTTGGGTCCTAGAGTTTTGGTCTGAACCAAAATAAGGACGATTGAATTTCACTAAATTAGGGTAAGAATTCATAATGGGGTTATTTCATATGGAAAGGATCGAGACAACAGACCCGAAAAGGCTTAACTACGCGTATCCTAAATGTTGTGTGTGGGCTTGAATATTATGTGATGATATTTTGGACTGCACCTTAGTCTTTAAGTTGCAACTAATAGTCATTTTTTACCTGAAAAATTTGTAAAGATTTTATATGTATGCCAATGACTTGAGGTACAATGTATCTGCAAAATTTTGGTAACCTTCCACCTTGTGATGGTGAACGACTACATTTTGTCTATTATGCACTTAATTTAAGTGTAGTGTGCCAGTTTCAAATTGGGGTATTACACTTTATTGGATTAAACCTATTAAACCCAAATCAAGCCTTAACTAATAAGAAATGTATAAGTTGTGTGTACATGTCATCTTGCGAATTACTCAACAGCTCAGACCTGGTTACCATTCCACTTAGCCAATGACCGAATGATGAAGATAATTTCCAACCAAGCCTCAATAATATAAGTCATTGAGAGACATCTCACATAGAGTTATAGGTTATGAAAACCATCCAAATGAACCATTTAGAAGGCATATCAACTAAGCCACCACTCAAAGATGGTACATTGAGCTTACAAGCAAGTCATGTCGTACACTATAAATAAAAAGGCCAAAACTCATGTACATTTATCTTTTCCATATTATTTAAGCTCATTTTCTTATATATGAACTTGAGCACCATAGTTTATCACAGTTACCTCACCCCTTCTCAGTGGTGGAGCCACTTAAGGGTAGGGTGGAGCCTTGACCTGGGCTAAAATTTGAAAATTAGCCACGTTTTTAACATGACTAAATAATCGTGGCTAAGTTTCTAGATAAAATTTAATCTTAGGCCCCACTTAAATTTTTGTTAGCCCTGGCTCAATGAATCGGCTGGCTCCACCACTGCCCCTAAGGGGGCGTTTGGTTGCGGAGAAATTTTATGAATGATAGGGAAATGATATACATAGGAAAATGGTTGGAAAGTGAGTTTGGTAGAAAAATGTTAAAAAAAGTTGTTTGGTTGGAATAAATTTTACTCGGCAAATTAAGTAATATTTATAAAGTCTATGTTTGGATGTAAGTAAAATATAGATGGAAAAGATGCATGAAATTACGAAAATAACCCTGTAGTCAAAATATTTTGAATCAGAGGGTTGGTACCCTTTATCCGTATTGTAAACGTGTAAGTTGCCAACAAGCATAAAATAAAAAGCGGTTCAAATTGATCACAGATAGCCGTCCAAGTTGTAACTGTTTGAAAACGTGTATTGCTAGGTAAACTGCAATACCACCCTCAAAGTGGGATTATTTGGCCTGCTTTTTGGTCACAGATAGCCATCTAAATTGATCACCTGAGATAATGATTTAGGTAGCCATCTTCAAAAGCTGTTCAACCAAACATGATTGTCTTAGAATCCTACTTGTAATTTTCCCATCTATCTTGCCAAATTCCCTCAACCAAACACCCCCTAATTCTCTTCTAATCATCAGATCAACTAATTATATTGAAACTTTATCCCGAGACATCAATAATAACTCTCGATCTTGGAGATAACAAGCTTCAGCACTAGAATACATTCAACCAGGCTCAATCATATACCATACATGATTAGATCCAATTTCTTGTGATCTAACCTTGTTTAAAACGGATATGGAACATTTATTATTTCTATGTTTTTTTAACGAAAACAAGAAATGAATTTTCAGCACTTGACTCCAAAGTTTTGTACGTTGAACAAAATCTTACAAGAATATCACTCAAATCTCATATATGTATATATGTCCAAATTTTCGTTCAACTGATCTAATAAAGGTTAAAAACGTACTTAAAATTTATATTATGGGCGCCTTTCTGTTACAATAATTGAGACTTTGATTTCATTGTCTCCCGCAATATCTATTCGTCTTCAAGCTAACCCAAAATAGGAACCGACACAAATAATTGATTTAGGAAAATTGTTTTCTCCAAAGGAGATACTAATCTTATGTCACAGAGATATAGAAATACTTGCCTGTATTTTCTTTTTCTTTTTCTTTTTAATTTATGTTCTCCACATTTCTTGTTAATGCTAGAAATTTTTTTCTCTTTCGAGTTAAATAAAAGAAGTATTGCCCATTGATTCATGAGATTGATGTTTCTCATGTATATTGTAAGAGATAATTTTATCTCACATGTATACAAAAAAATATGTGGGGCTATATGAGGAGAATAGAGAAAAAAAATATAAATATAATATTTTTATGTGTATTTAGGAGATAAAAATTATTTTTTACTATATGAGAAATACTGATCCATTGATATATGTAAGTAATTACTTATATAAAGTAATTAATCAAACAAAAGAATAAAACATAAGGAGAAAATGGAAAGGCACGAATCTACCAATTTGATATATTAGCAGGATTTTTGTGGCCAGAAGATCAAGCATGAAGGACGTACTCCCATGTTTATAAGTTTGCCCAAGGCGACATAATCTGGCATCAGGCAGAGAAAACTACACTTTGAAATATTTTATTGAATCTTCCGAGCACCTGCATGAATGACACTCATTAACCTTATTATACTGGATTTCAATGGTGTTATCAGCGATTTTAAGAAGTTATACTATCAAAGTTCATAGACAATTAATTATTGGGTTCTATTTTTCTCATGTTGTAGGAGATAAGTATCTCCTACTATAGATACATAATATGGTAGAGCCCACCATCCATTAAAAAAAGAAAAAAGAAAAAATGATGTCATAACTTTTTATGTGAGAGAAACATGAGATAGTTATCTCATGTAAAATGAGACAATTATTTCCCTTAATTATTTTGAGGACCTAAAAAAACAATTGTCAGTAAAAAGTACTTCATAGCAAAGTACACTCGGACAATTAATTATTCTATTACTAAATTTTTTTACTATTTATTTAATCACCATTGAATCAGTATTTTCTCTTTTTTAAAAAAACTTGTTAGCATTATCTCTTTTTAATCAAATAATAATTAGATAGGTAGTAAGTTAATAATGATTTTTTTTTCCTATTTTATGGGTTTATTGTCTGCCCTTTAAAAGCACAAACATTTTCCCCTTTATACTTTTGGTTTGATGGGTTAAGTTTTTAACAGTATGTCTTACCGTTAAGATATAATTATAATATGAAAAATTGCTCTTATTCTCTCCCCACATCAGTTGGAGTGACTGAGGAAAGAGAAAAAAAACAACTTTTCACATTATTAACACTATATCTTACGAATAAAACATAATGTTAGACACTTAAATAATACAAGATTGTATTATTTAAAACCACAAACCTTTTTCCTTTTATACTCTCGATTTTATAGCAAGTGCTCATGGAATGGTCACCTTTTTTAAGGGTACACCAGTTAACTCCCCTCCCAACCTAAGTTTAAATGGATGATTGAAGGGACTCTCATTAACATATTGCTTTTTGCATCTTACATTAAAGGGAAAAACCTAATCCACATCTTCTCGACTTGAAAGAATAGAGGTATGGACTTATTTTTATTTGCATTTCTTAAAAAAAAATTATTTTTTAAACTCGAACCCATAATCTTTCAGTTGTAAATTTAATAGTGGAGATACAAGATAACAGAAGAGAAGAAAATTTACAGGAGGCACAGTGATTTTTACTTGTCAGAAACTTGTTATTAGCAAGTTTCCTACATCAAGGACAAAGGGCTAAAATCCCCTTTATCAGCTTGCATTAAATCAGAACCCCAATACAATGTACAAAGACATAAAGCATCTACAACTCAGAATCAAAAGCAACACTCTAAAGAACAGCACCTAAGAGATCTAAACATGTATCAGATTACAAGAACAAAAAGAAAACACACACTGGCATGTAATATCACACAAAGTATCAGATACCCATGCACCAGCTAAACCAGTGAGCTTCTACGATCTTGGATTGAAGTCACCAAGTCCCAAGCGAACAACCCAGCCGCTTCTGATCTTGATCTTCAATCAATCCTGCAAAAGAGAACGAGAAAACAAAGGTGCACACAAGGAGAAGAAGAAGCACACAGGTAATCACAAGATTAGCCAAACCGAAGGGGTGATTTCTTGATGAAATCAGCAAACCCTATGATAGGGTTTTAGAGTGCCTTTTTGAACGAGAGAGAAAGACAGAGAGAGAGATATAAATCGGGTAGATCACTTAATGAATAAAGGAAGATCAGTTTTATATATATATATTCAATACACAAAACTGAAGCAATAAAACGCAAATGACATCAAAAGGAACAAAACGCAAAAGACTATTAAAAATTACCCAATAACCCCTATTTTAGGAATACCAATGAAGTCCACACTTTCAATTATAAAGAGCAATCTTATCACATCTTATGTTAATGAGAGTGGTTAAAAAAATACTTAATGGAAAAATTTACCGTCAAACTTGTGAGATACAGCTTATAATGTGCTATAAAGTATAAACAAAATGTAGAGTCAGTACTGGTGGATAACTGGAATGAGATAACATGAACAGAAACAAAACACTGATTGTAGGTAAGGTAAGCTTCGGTATAGAATTGAAATTGAGGTAAAAAGAAATCATAATGAGTTACATTTGACAGTTGAACATCAAAGTCCCAGAGGATAGCATGTTGATTTGGGGAAGATTGCTTAAGCTTGGGGAGAAAATGAAAGGTTGTATCCTTTAACAATTAGGAAAAGGTAACAGAATCTCAATCTAGTATGATAGATATCAATTCATAGATGTTTCAATTCACTAGATTGGTGATCCAATTTTTAACGGGTACAACATTCAAGAGATGCATAAGGATATAGAAAAATGAAAGGCTTCAAAGACAACATAATGCTTGAAGGATTTTTGCATCCTTACATGGGGAAATGTTTTTGGTACTACTGCTATTCCAAATTTGGCACAACATTTTTCCAAATTAAAAAATTTTGGTTTCATTTGAATCCAAATTATTTTGTATATTTTCCTTCAAATCCTCATACTTTTTTTTTTTTTTTTTAAATGTCTGGTACATCAGTAATAGTGTTTCGAAAAATGTGGTATGCTTGTGATTTAAAATACATTTATAATACTGTTTTGAATCGGGCTTTAGATCCAGGCCCAATTACACACTTATGGCCCAAAAGAAGAATCTACCCATTCAAGAATATAGGAATCTCCTCAACTCCGAATGCTCCACTACTAGAAGATCCAAAACACGTAACAAGAAGAGAGACTAGAATGTCTTAAAACAAATAGGACTACACCTCGATTCTTTTGATTTGGGCCAAAAGCCCAGTGGTGAAGTTCGAGAACTTTTATGTTCATTTCATGATTAAATAGTTGAATTAATATAAGTTATATTAGTTTTTGAATATTAAAATTACATATGAATATCATTTCTTCCCTAATTTTGATAACTTCCACTTTCTTTCTTATCCTTGGAATTCTCTCTCTCTCTCTCTCATATTGCCTCTTGTGTCCGTCATTCTCACTCATTCATGCTTGAAGGATTGCATAGTTCTAATGCTAATATGAAACATGTTCATTGTAAACATTCAAGATTTCTGAAGTTAGTCAAACATGATCACTTAGGCAATTTTACCTTGTAGAAAGACATAGCTTCCATGTTTATCTGGATTTGAAATTTGGTATTAATGTTGGCTAGTAATGATTCTTCAACGTAGTAGAGGAAAAGACACTTTCAAAAAGAGATATTTTCATTCAAAGGTAAGCAAGCACATGCATGATTGGAGAATAATCTTTTCCCACAGATTAAGGATGGGGTGCCCAATATGGCATTTGATTTCTTGTTTATTCTTTACATTTCGTGACTCAACCCTTGTCCCTCACCATGATCACTGGTCTACAAGTTGGTGGCGAGAGATAATTGTCGACTATGACATCATTGAAGGTCAAGAACAAGTGTTATACATATATACATTGACTTCATTCCAAAGGGGGAGTCATAGACAAATGCTGTGTAACATTGAAATTGACACAAAGGTAGAGAACTTGTCCTAGTATTATTAACTCATGTTGCTAATACTATAGAATGAACCATCTTGGATAGCACAAAGGGTGAATGCATATATATTTTGTACTACTTGCCAAACTTAGTGAATTCCCATAAAATTGCACATTTTGATACGGGGATGGGAACAGTACCCTTGCTATCCTCTACATATGCAGCTATACATGTTTGGGTGCAAGGTTTAACCAATACTTAATGCTCATCATTCCTTTTATTGAAACAAATAAGTTCATCATGACCACGCGTGCATCTTCTCCCTTTTGGTTTTTAGGACTGTCGTGCTAGTCAATGTCCCTTTTTAGAGGCATATAGGCCGTTGAATTTCTGAATAATTGAATATGCCAGGTCTAGCTATTACTGTTGGGTTTGTTTGCCAAATTCAACGACCCCAAATTAAGGACAATAATAAGCATATCACTATTATTACTTTTAACGAGAATTGTTGAATGATATATAGGATTAGTTTTTTTTTTTATTTTTTAAATATCAATCCTAATTATTTCTTCGAAACTGGTTGGGCTCCGGTTTCTCTACAAGTGTCAATTTTTTTGAACTTATTATGAGAATAATTTCGAATTGGAACTTAGTTATAGTTAAAGCTCTTTTTTCCTCCATAAAAATGTATTAAAAAAATAATATAGAGTTTTCAAAACACAAATATTTAAAAATAAAATTGTCGGCATTTACCAAAAAATATGCACATTTAAATTTTCCATTTAATGTTATCGAAGCACGTACAAATTGCCAGCAATCCTTGAGGACAGGTTAACAAACGCAAAATGCACATATTCGGGTGGACTCGAACTCAATCATCAATGGCCTCGAATTTTCGTACCAAGTATAAATGATGGTAGTTTAGTTGGTGCTAGAAAATTGAGTAGGTGAGACGAGAGCATGTATTCAATTTTCTCCAGTATTATCTTTGGGAGGAGTTTAAAACCTTAATATCGGGACCCGTCTCGAATCGGACTAGTCTCAAAATAATGAAATCTGTAAAGAATCATTTCAACCCAAAATTTTAAAATATTGGATGAAAGCATTTTTAATGATTTATATTATTATTTAACACACCACTCTCGTAAGAGCCGAGCTTGAGACGTGAATATTGCACCGGCTCAATTTTTTTGGTTTAACTTGTACTTATTTTAATTCCACCATTACAAAAAGGAGATAGCGATGATCGAACTCTTGACCTTATAGTCACTAAAACTCTGTTACTGTATAAAAAATTATTTCAACCCAAAACTTTAAGATGAGTGAATGCCTTTTTAATAATTTATATTATTCTTTAACAAAACCGATTGGAATATCACAACAACAACAACAAAAACTGTAGATGTTCCTTTCTAACTCGTTATTGTCCATATAATTTTCTTCCCTTGCATTTCGAATCAGAGAATATTCATCTACTCGTGCTGGTAGAATATTTACGTCCACGTAATAAAAATATTCAATAAACCTAAGGCTTTCAAATTAAATGTGAAGAAGACTCATCGGTCTACTCATCAAAGAAAACTAGAGCTCATGTTGAAGAAAGATATAATAAAGAATCTTGGCCATATGCTGGAAAGAATCAAAATGTTGATAAATAATTGTCTAAATTAAACAAAGACATAACACCAGCAAAGATTGTTGGCTTTTGTCAAAAGGATCCACAATGGAAGGTTTTATTTGTTGGTTTTCATGATAAAGGACCAACTTGATAAGGTTCAATACAGTAAAATGCATGATTGTCAAATAGAAAGCTTTGTGATCATTTGGATAAATGTCAACATATGGTATCACGCGTGAGAGAGAATAATTCCCGGAAAGGACTTTTCATTCCAGCAACTATACATACCTATTGTAGATAAGTAAAATGATTATAAGAAAAAAGTAAAATATTATGTGGTGCTAAATTCATGTTTCTTATTACAAAACTTTCAAGTGAGAATATAATAGTTGAAAAAATAATAATTCTGATAATTTAAATTTTATATAAAATATCAAAATACGAAACTAATCTTAACTATATATATATATAATTAATTGAGTAACGGTTTGTTGAAAATATTCCTCCTTAATTACTTAGGCGACCACACATTCCAACATAAATAAGTAGGGAATGTATATATAAAAAAAAAAAAGTAGGGAAGAATGGTCCATTGACCATCTATAAGTAGGGGAGAAATCAAAATTATGGAATATCCCTAGTGTGAGAAAGTTAAAATTCTCTTCCTAAAAAGAGAGAGAGAGTATTCCTGTTACGGGCCCTTGTGAAGTATCAAGCCCAACGCACAACTTGGTGGAGGATACCAAAAGGATTAGAAGACAGCCCAGCTATCTCAAGGACTTTGAGACGGGCTAAAGGGTTATGACCTTTTTAATACATTCTAGTACTGCTTTGTAGTTGACAGACTCTTTTTATTTTCATGTCTTTGAATTGGTATTAGGTGGCCCAATGATAATTGGCACTATAGGTTAACTTGGAAGTTAGTAAAAGGTAACAAGAATTTAGCTCATCTCTCTCTCTACTCTCTCTCTCTACCCCTGAACTCTCTTTTCTCCCTAACCTTCTCTTCTGCATTTCTGAAAAACTGAATTAAACCCTACATTTGGTGCTCTCGTTGACTACTCCACATTACCTCCCATGGGTGATAACACCCGTATGAAAGATATCACTCAAAGATTAGACACATTGGAACTCCAAACCCACCGCTTGGACACCTTGGAACAACAACTGCGTGCTGCAGAATTGGTGCGTGAGCAGCAACACTTGGATCTTAAGGACTCCAACGCTCACCTCCATGAGTCACAAACCCAAATTCAACACGCCCTGCAATGGATCTTGGAAGGTCAATTTCCTGTGGGACACTCTAACGCAGGTTTACTTGGTTCTGGTCCAGGTTCAAGACCCAGTACCAGCACTTCAGATCTGGTTAAGCTTCGCCCATTTAAGCTTCTTTTTCCCAGATTTTCATCTGGTGATCCAACCTCATGGGTTTTTGCTGTTGACAAGTATTGCCAGTATTATCAAATCGGTGATGAGGAACACTTACTGATTGTTTCATTTCACCTAGACGACCCTGCAGCTTGTTGGTTTAGGGGTCTTAGTGAGGAGGGTTTACTCCCTACTTGGGCTTCTTTTATCACAGCTCTACACAGGCGGTTTGGGCCTTCTGAATTTGAGGAACCAATTGGGACCCTAGCTAAGTTGCACCAACTGGGTTCAGTCACTGATTATCAAGCTACATTTGAAGCTTCTGCAAGCAAGGTCCCTGGCTTATCAGCCACTATGAAACGGGGTCTCTTCATTTCCGGTCTCAAGCCTGGCATCAGGCGTTCAGTCCTCACCCAAAGACCATCTGATTGACATGAAGCTTTGGCTCTAGCCAAGGTTTTCGAAGACCAGTTTTCAGATGACAAAACCCCCACGACCCTGGATACCTAGACAACATACTGCCTCAAACCCTTATGGCCACCCTCATTCCCCTACCCAGCCCAAACCTACATCCACCCTAGCCTTGCCATCCACTCCCTCACCTAAACCTCTTTCCGCAATTCCTATTCGCCGATTATCCCCAGCTGAAATGCTTGTACGCAGAGAAAAAAATCTCTGTTTCAATTGTGATGAAAAATTTGTTTATGGTCATAAATGCAAAGGTCAAGCTTCCTTATTATTTTTAGAAGGCATTGAGGAGGATGAACCTCCTGACCCAATGGACACCTTGCAGGAACCAGAACCACAAATTGAGGAACATGATAAAGCTCCGGAGATAAGTTTCAATGCCTTATTTGGTACTTATTCTTCCAAATTGTTCCGTTTGACTGGCACCCTTTTAAGCCAATCTGTCCAAATTCTTATTGACGGTGGCAGCACACATAATTTCATTACTCCCAGAATTGCTGCTCACTTGCGTTTAACTATGTTGGCAATTTCCCAATTTAAGGTGCAAGTTGGGAATGATGATTCATTAATTTTCTCAGCCATGTGCCAAGCTGTTCCTTTAGACATTCAATGTCACATATTTCCACTGGACTTGTTTGTTTTGGAATTACAGGGGGCTGATATTGTCTTGGGTGTTCAATGGTTGGCTACCTTAGGTCCAGTTTTAACAGATTACCATAACATGACCATGGGCTTTAATCACCAAGGTGCCAGCATCACTCTTCAAGGTGAGCAACGCCTTACAGCCTGTTTAATTACCTCATCCCAGCTCCACAAAATGATTTCACAAAATTCCTTGGATGCATGCCTTATGTGCTTATCTACTGATCCCACCCACCCATCATCCCCCACACCCGTGGCCCATCACTCAGCAGTGCAATCCCTATTGGACCAATATGTCGTTATTTTTACTACCCCATTAGCCTTACCTCCAGATCGTCCGACCAATTACAAAATCCCATTATTCCCAGATGCCAAGCATGTTCAAGTTAAACCATACAGATACCCCCATATCCAAAGAAATGAAATAGAAAAACTGGTCTCTGAAATGTTGCACAGTGGTGTTATCTGTTTCAGTCACTCAGCCTTTAGCTCACCCGTATTATTAGTTAAGAAGAGAGATGGAACCTGGCATTTTTGTGTGGATTATCGCGCTTTAAACGCCGTCACTGTGTGTGACAGGTTCCCAATCCCCACTATTGATGAATTGATGGATGAGTTACATGGTGCTACTATATTTTCCAAGTTGGATCTCCGCTCTGGATATCATCAAATCAAGATGAACCCAACGGACATACACAAAACAGCGTTTCGCACTCATCATGGGCACTACGAATTTTTAGTTATGCCATTCGGCCTTTCAAATGCACCGTCGACCTTTCAGGCTACTATGAACCAAGTCTTTTCTGAATTTTTACGCGGATTTGTAGTGATATTTTTAGATGACATTTTGGTCTATAGTTCTTGTCTCCAGGACCATATTACGCATCTCACTCAGGTTTTATTCTTATTGCGGGAACACTCCTTGTTTGCAAAGCTTTCCAAGTGTCTCTTTGCAGAATCCTCCATTCAGTTTTTGGGGCATATTATTTCGGGTGCGGGTGTCGCTCCAGACCCCAGCAAGACAGAAGCTATCAGGGAATGGCCTATTCCCCAATCTGCCACACAAGTACGGGCATTCTTAGGCCTCTCAGGGTACTATCGCATATTTATTAGGCATTATGCCTCGATTGCAGCTCCGTTATCGGATTTCCTCACAAAAGAGGGGTTTCGCTGGTCCCCTACAGCGGCAGAGGCATTTTGCACACTCAAGGATGCATTAACGGCTTCACCAATTTTATCCTTACCAAATTTTAACGAGCCTTTTATTGTGGAGACCGACGCATCTGGCATCGGTGTGGGAGTGGTTTTGTTGCAAAATAAGCGTCCTATTGCTTTTTACAGTAGAAAATTAGCTCCAACTATGCGGACCAAATCCACTTATATACGTGAGATGTTTGCCATAACATCGGCCGTAGCCAAATAGAGACAGTACCTGCTGGGAGTACCATTCGTACGGATCATAAGAGTTTGCATAACCTTATGAATCAGGTTATCCAAACTCCGGAGCAACAAGCGTTCTTGTCAAAGCTTCTGGGCTTCGACTGCTCCATTGTCTACAAAGCTGATAAAACCAACATTGTAGCCGACACTTTATCACGACTTCCAGAAGGGGCACTTCCCACTACCACACCCCAATTAGCTACTTTTAGTGGTCCTATTAGCGATTACAGACCCCTATTGCTACATGAATTACAACAAGATTCCTACTGTGCTACGATTTTACAAGGGGTACAAGCTGCACCAACAAATTGGCAGCATTAGAAACATAAAGATGGGTTGCTCTTCTTCCGCAACAGGATTGTTCTTCCGGCTGCCTCCTCCATCATTCCTCACTTGCTCCATGATCTCCACACTTCTATACAGGGCGGCCACTCTGGCTTCATGGGTACTCTACAGCGGATTAGCCAAAATTTTACCTGGAAGGGCATACGAAAAACGATTCGTGAATATGTAGCTAACTGTGAAACTTGTCAAAAAATCAAACCCCCCAACCACTCCCCTTATGGTCTGTTACAACCCATTCAAACACCGGAAGATACATGGACAGACTTGAGTATGAACTTTATCACTCACCTGCCACCTTCACATGGTCATACAACAATCCTAGTTATTGTTGACCGTTTTTCAAAAGGAGCGCACTTTGCAGCTTTGCCTCCTCATTACACTGCTTCAAAAATCGCTCAAGTTTTCTGGGACACCGTGGGTAAAATACATGGTCTACCCAAGTCCATCATCTCAGATTGTGATCCTCTTTTTCTGAGCAAGTTCTGGACCACCCTTTTCACCCTGTAAGGCACCACACTCTGTTTCAATTCAGCATATCATCCACAGTCAGACGGTCAAGCAAAACGTGTCAACAGATGTGTCGAGCAATTTTTGAGGGCATTTACCTTTGAGAATCCTTCTGCTTGGTCTCGATATCTAACGTGGGCGGAGTACCATCATAATACGTCCTTCCATAGTTCAACCGGCATGACTCCTTATCAGATCACCTTCGGTAGACCTCCACCGAATCTCTTATCCTACACTTTGGGCTCTTCATCTAACGCAGCTGTTGACGACATCCTGTCTTCCTGAGCAACCATCCTCGCAACCGTAAAGGAAAATTTACTTAGAGCACAGACACAGATGAAAAATTAGGCGGATAAAAAGAGAAAAGACCGAGTTTTACCGTCGGGGAGCAAGTCCTCCTACGCCTTCAACCGTATAGGTAGTTGTCCGTGCAGCGTCGCTCCTCCCAGAAGCTGGCTTTACGATTTTATGGACCCTTCGAAGTCGTTGAACGCATTGGTCCGGTGGCTTATCGCTTAAAGCTTCCACCTTTGGGTCGCATCCACCCGATTTTTCATGTCTCGTTACTGAGACCGTTTAAAACGGACCGCCAGTTTCAGATCCACGCCATCCCTGCGTTTTCTAATGATCCACCGTTGGCACACACACCAGCAGCTGTGGTGGGGAACAGAGAAATTTGGCGTCAAGGTAACCGGATTAACCAGGTTCTCGTACAATGGCGTGGGTTATCCCCCGAAGATTGCACATGGGAGGATGAGGAGTTCGTTTTTAAGGATTACTGTAGTTCCTCTCGGGTTCTCTCCGACAAACATCTTACCAAACAGGGGGCTTTGGTTTCGGACTCAAATGGTAAGGACTTCAAACAGAGAGACTCTTTTCAGCTGGAGAGTGGAAATAAAACGGCCTTAATGCCCTCTCCTCAACCCAACGTCTCAATTAATGACACACTGCCCGAGCCCCTCTTTTGCGTGTCCCCAAAGCATGCATGCCAACCACTTTCACTCAGCCATTCAAGTGGCCATCCCATCAGTCACTCCACACTTATTGACCCGCCACTGCCACCCTTGCTTCTTATTGGACCGCACTCAGCTACTATCCTTGTGGACAAGGATCATTTTGAACACCAAGGGGATGTTACGGGCCCTTGTGAAGTATCAAGCCCAACGCACAACTTGGTGGAGGATACCAAAAGGATTAGAAGACAGCCTAGCTATCTCAAGGACTTTGAGACGGGCTAAAGGGTTATGACCTTTTTAATACATTCTAGTACTGCTTTGTAGTTGACGGCCCCTTTTTATTTTCATGTCTTTGAATTCGTATTAGGTGACCCAATGATAATTGGCACTATAGGTTAACTTGGAAGTTAGTAAAAGGTAACAAGAATTTAGCTCATCTCTCTCTCTACCCCTGAACTCTCTTTTCTCCCTAACCTTCTCTTCTGCATTTCTGAAAAACTGAATTAAACCCTACAATTCCTCCTTAGAGATAAACATTTGTAATCCATTCTAAGAGTGGGTGAGGAATTGAGTGTAAACATCTAGCATTGTAGTAGCGAAGAACAACATTTTGTAACCAACTTTGCATATGGGATGATTTTTTGGATTAGATTATGTGGTTTTTACTCACCATATTGAGGGGTTTTTCCACTTTAAAAACTTATTTAATTTTCTTTCTACTTCCTAGTTCCAACTTCACTATCTCGGCCCAACGAGGTTACATATATTTTATCCTGTTTCCACGCTAACCCATTAAAAGCTTCTTACCCAACATTTTTTAGCAGTGGTTGAGTCTACCGAAGGTGGCTTTTTTGGCTGTGAGCGGCGGGGGTTCTTTTAAAGCTATTCCTCTAACACAAGTCGATTTATATAGAAAGTGTTTGTAAAGTATTAAAATTAAAGAGAAAACATAATCAAAAAAAGATTAAACTATTGTTATTTATAGGCCTAAAGGTGATGCCTTCAATTAAGGAGGTGTATACAATATCCCATTCTCGTAATTTTAGTGATATGAGTGAGACACTGTTATATGGGAATCGTTTGTCCTGCATGACATGATCCTGTTTATTATATGACAAGGAGAGACTTTAGAATTAGAATCTAACTAATCATGTTAAGTTCTTGCATAACAAATTTTATAGTTTTCTCTTTCTAACATCATTATATCTTGTTATTAAAAAAAGAAAGGATTCATATTAAATCCATCAATCTTAAGATCCTCTATTCAAATTTATCAAGCGTGATTGAATTAAAATTTAAGAAATTAAAGGGATATGGTTACACGTTTGTACTGTGGCCTCTAATAAAAGAAAAAATGTCGTATATTTTTTGGTAGAGAGATATAAAATAATTAATTTAGCTTCACCCAATCCCTAAAGGTTCTGGGTTGAACTGACGCTTATCACGGTATCAGAGTTTTATTGATCACGAGTTCGATCCTCATCGCCCCACTTTCAGATGGAATTAAGAAAAACACAAGGCAGACCAAAAAAATGGGCTTGTACAGCACAAAGCAGACCAATAATGAGCTTGTGTCATATCTACGATTTAAGCTTAAAAGGCTCTTACTTGAGGGTGTGTTAGAGATATAAAAAATAATTAATTTAGCCTCACCCAATACCTTACGATTTTGGGTTGAAGTGACGTTTATCATTGTTATTTCCATTTATTAGTCATGTGTCTTTTTTAATTAAATTTCATGTATTTGATATGTAAAGAACCAATTCAACCCAAAAGGTTAAGCTGCTGGGTGAGGCTATATTAATGATTTTATATATCTCAACATGCCCCCTCATACGAGAGCCCACTGGGCTTGAAAGGTGGACGATGCACAGGCCCACCTACCTGTGCGAAGAAAGAAATTACACTAAAGAAAGTGGGGGCAGTGAGGATCGAACCCGGGACACGAGGCTTTGATACCATGTAAAGAACCTTGGGATACACCATCCCAAAAGCTAGTTCAAAGGGTGGGAGTGCCCAAGGACTTATAAACTCCACATTAGTTGCACATACAACCAACGTGAGACTATATATCTCAACACACCCCCTCACACGAAAGCCCTTTGGACTAGAAGCGTGGATATTGCACAGGCCCAATTCTTGGTTTACCTTTTGTGCTTTTTATTTTAATTCCACTTTAAAGTGAGGGGCGGTGAGGATCGAACTTGTGACCTTGTAGTCACTCAAGCTCTGATACCATGTAAGAAACCTCGGGATACACCACTCCAAAAGCTAGCTCAAAGGGTGAGAGTGCCCCCTCACACGAGAGCCCATTGGGCTTGAAGAGTGGAAGAGTGGACAATACAATAGGCCCAGCCTACCTGTGCTAAGAAACTCCACAAGAGAAAGTGGGGGACGACGA
Source organism: Gastrolobium bilobum (assembly GCF_033153095.1). Classification (NCBI taxonomy): domain Eukaryota; kingdom Viridiplantae; phylum Streptophyta; class Magnoliopsida; order Fabales; family Fabaceae; genus Gastrolobium; species Gastrolobium bilobum. The sequence goes on from NW_026898163.1 coordinate 20,504, forward strand.
GTCTCTGATACCATGTAAAGAACCTTGGGTGTTGGGTGAGGCTGTATTAATGGTTTTATATATCTCAACACGTCCCCTCACACGAGAGCCCACTGGACTTGAAGGGTGGACGATTCACAAGCCCACCTATCTATGCGAAGAAAGAAATTCCACTAGAGAAAGTGGGGGCGGCGAGGATCGAACTCGGGACACGAGGCTTTGATACCATGTAAAGAACCTTGGGATACACCAGCCCAAAAGCTAGTTCAAAGGGTGGGAGTGCCCAAGGCCTTATAAACTCCACATTAGTTGCACATAAAACCAACGTGGGACTATATATCTCAACACACACCCTCACAGGAAAGCCCTTTGGGCTAGAAACGTGAATATTGCACAGGTCCAATTTTTGGTTTACCTTTTGTGATTTTTTATTTTAATTCCACTTTAAAGTGAGGGGCGGTGAGGATCGAACTTGTGACCTTGTAGTCACTCAAGCTCTGATACCATGTAAGAAACCTCAGGATACACCACTCCAAAAGCTAGCTCAAAGGGTGAGAGTCACTCCTCACACGAGAGCCCATTGGGCTTGAAGAGTGGAAGAGTGGACAATGCAACAGGCCCAGCCTACCTGTGCTAAGAAACTCCACAAGAGAAAGTGGGGGACGGCGAAGCTCTGATACCATGTAAAGAACCTTGGATGTTGGGTGAGGCTGTATTAATGGTTTTATATATCTCAACACGCCCCCTCACACGAGAGCCCACTGGGCTTGAAGGGTGGACGATGCACAGGCCCACCTACCTGTGCGAAGAAAGAAATTTCACTAGAGAAAGTGGGGACGATGAGGTTCGAACCCGGGACACGAGGCTTTGATACCATGTAAAGAACCTTGGGATACACCACCCCAAAAGCTAGTTCAAAGGGTGGGAGTGCCCAAGGCCTTATAAACTCCACATTAGTTGCACATAAAACCAACGTGGGAATATATATCTCAACACACCCCCTCACACGAAAGCCTTTTGGGCTAGAAGCGTGAATATTGCACAGGCCCAATTTTTGGTTTACCTCTTATGCTTTTTTATTTTAATTCCACTTTAAAGTGAGGGGCGGTGAGGATCGAACTTGTGATCTTATAGTCACTCAAGCTCTGATACCATGTAAAAAATCTCGGGATACACCACTCCAAAAGCTAGCTCAAAGGGTGAGAGTGCCCCTTACACGAGAGCCCATTGGGCTTGAAGAGTGGACAATGCAACAAGCCCAGCCTACCTGTGCTGAGAAACTCCACAAGAGAAAGTGGGGGGACGACGAGGCTCTGATACCATGTAAAGAACCTTGGGATACACCACCTCAAAAGCTAGCTCAAAGGGTGGGAGTGCCCAAGACCTTATAAACTCCACATTAATTGCTCATACAACCAATGTGGAACTATATATCTCAACATGATATGAGATCCTATACAAGAGAGAAACCAAGAACAACGAAAAAAATGAACTTAAGATTTAAAACGATTCATTGATATAAGAATTAGAAGTCGTTTGTTTCACCTTTTAGAAAAAGTAACTTTTATCATTTTCTTATTTTAAAAGTACTTTTTACAAAAGTTAAAGCTATTTATATTTTTATAAAAATATTTATTTTTGAAAAAATATTTGACTTTTGACTTCTGCTTTTCTTAGAAGTTAAAATTTTTAGCTTATGAAAAAAGTAAGTTTTTGGCTTTTTTTGTGACTTCTCCTTTTTTTAAAAGCAGATATCCAAACGAACTAAAAGCGAAAAGTGCTTTTTTTCTTGAAAAAAAGCAGCTTTTGAAAAAAAAAAAAACCTGTCCAAACGGGCCCTTATTTGCGCAACACTTATTTATAGACTTTCTAGAACACTTGAAGCTTATGATGAAGTAATCGTCATAAATATACACTATCAGTTCAGCTACACGTAACTAAATCCATGAAATTCTAACAACCCTTAATGCAGTCGCAAAACGTGTAACCTCCTAAAGCCTATTGAGCTTTGCTTTTCCCTCCTTGATCTCCTTATCATAACATTCCCTCCCCTACATGAAAGACCTTCTCAAGGTTCAGAGGAAGAGTTGAAGATCTTCTTGGATCCCACATCAATTGTTAAGCAGCATGAGCGATATTTCCAAAACTTGACTGATCAATTAATATCAAAATATTCAAAAGTTGATGGGGAATTTTGGGTTCCAAATTTAGAAGTCTACCATTAAAAGGCAAGGTTGTGCGACCACTTGGTCTGTTGCCATAGAATGCAAAAATAAATTGACCACATGTAAAATTAATTGGTGAGGGAACTGATGATACATGGGATTCAAACCTGCTGTATCATGAAAGCACCAATGATATAATGTGAAATCCTGTCTAAGAGAGAAAACAAGAACGGAGGAAGAAAGTGAACTCAAGATTTAAAATGATTCATTGATATCAAAATTATTTGTGCAATACCTATTTATAGACTTTCTATAACACTTCAAGTTTATGATCAAGTAAACGTTCTAACTATACACTAAAAGTGTGGGAGATGACCTCGATTCGAATCCTACCAACACCATCTGGGGAGGAGCATAAGTACCGTAATCCTTGGACTCGCACCTGAACTCTGGATTAGTCTCATAGACGGCTCAAAAAGTCAAACCCGTGAAGATACCGAGAGATTCTGATTCGCCTCAAAGAGATAATTATGATCAGTTAAAAAAAACTATACACTAAAAGTTCAAACTACACGTTACTAAATCTATCTAATTATAGTTATCCTTAATGTACTTTTCTCTAACAGTACGTAACAGTATTGAGATTAGCTAAAAATGTGAAGTACACGAGACCATTGGGGTGGTAAGAGACTTAAAACAAATATTACTTTACACATATACAATATAAAAAATAATAATATAGAGGTGTTAAAAGTGGTTCCTCAATCTTTACACAGTGCAACCAACATTTGGCCACTGTGATGTCTAGTGAAGTGAGCTAAAAATGAGAAAATAATTGTTTTACGAAAAAAATAAATAATTGAAAGTACGTGACTCTATGCTTAAAATTTGAATTTATCATAAATGTAAACAATCAATTTAACCCAAAAACTTAGGTTTGTCGGTGAGGATTTTTTAATTATTTATACTATTCTCTAACACGCCCCTTCACACGAGAGTTTGCTGGACTTGAGGGGTGGACAATGCATAGACCATTTATCAGTGCTAAGAAAATTCTAAAAGAGAAAGTGAGGACGGTGAAGATCGAACTCGTGACTTCGAGGCTATAATATCATATAAAGAATCAATTCAACCTAAAAACTTAAGTTTACAAGTGAAAACTTTTTAATAATTTATATTATTCTCTAATAATAAAAATACATAATGTTATCCAAGATATTCCTACCCCCAAGTCCCCAAAACCGAAAAAAATTATTTCCCAACCACGCATGTGTTTGCCTGTCAGTGATAAGAGGTTGAATATAACATCTATATATTATTGGATGGGAATTTCGATGTTATGCATGCATGTGGAACCATTTTGACAAATATGTGAGGCGAACCTTTTATCCAAGTATTCATATTCAATAATTAATGCGTTGAACTTCAACCAAACAATGCATGTTAGATTTCTTCATTGTCCGTAATATCTGTAATTAAAACGACGTTATTAATTAGGATGTTCTCTAGTCTTATCGTGGTGATTGATTCATAAATTAGCTTTGGGGTCATGGGGTGATTAGCCTCTCAGTTGCACTGTGCACAGCAGACAAGTCTGACAAAATCGGTGAATAGGCCAAAAGGCAAAGAAGACAAGTTTTATTCAATGTACAAATTGTAGTTGAAATGGGTATATATTCACTCAAATTCAAATGTGATTTTGGAAGGTTTTGAACTTGGATTTGCATCGAGATCATAGAAAGACTCTTCATATTAGTAACATGTCATGATATAGGTCATGTTTGTTTCGCAGTTGTCAGTCATCCAGATAAAAATGGAATTAATCAAATCTAAATTTGTTTTATTTTAACTTCTAATTGAAAAATAGTAGAGTAAGCCTGCAAATTTTTATACATTTTAAAATCTAGTTTATACTGTATTACTTTATTTTAATATAATAGTTTTTTAAAATAGAGATAAATATTAGCTATGAATTATAAACTTATACGAATAGTAGATTTTATCAACAATTTCGATATATATGATTTTCAAAATAATATTACATCATTGTACTAGAGATAAGTAAGTGAATAATGCAAGGTTGTCGGTGTTGTTGGTTGGCTTAACATTTTTTCTCTCTTTTTTATTTATTTATAAATCATAGGTATTCTTCATGAAAGGTAAGTTTAATCAAGTTGGAACATCTACGTCATGGTAGGACTAACTCTTTCAAAGAAATTTTTTCACATTCACAAGGATTTAAACTTAAGAACTTGTTTAAGCGAAATCAAGCATATATCACTTAATCCCTTTACTCGACTTAACATTGTCTATCGCTAAAAAATATATTGAGCGGATCTATATTCTCACGTGTGATGGATCAAATTCGATTCAACTCTCCCAAGTTGGCCTTCTTGGAGGAAGAATGTTGCAAATTCCAATGTAAAAAGCTGGCCTTGCTTCCGATTAACTTGCAAGAATCTTTCTCTTTTTAAGGAGAAAAGCAAAAGCTCGATTATATCAATATGCAAAAGCCTTCAATGCATCATCAGTTTCATATAGTATATATGCTTGGCTCAAATGAGTTGGAAGAAGAAATTTATTTTCCCTCATAAGAATAAATACATAAAATAAATTAAAATGGTGATGTTGCAAGCCGGGCTCCAATTTGAGTTCGGGCCAAAAAATTATGTGTATTTTTTTTAATTTTAATTAATTTATATCATAATATATTTAAATTATATTAAATACAGGACACCTGAGCAGACAGCACTAAAAAGAATTATAATTTTATTAAATATTTTTTAATTTTACTAAAAATATATATTTAAAAATTGAATACATAACCTAATACAATTTACCCAAATCTTTTACCAAAAATATTTTAAGTTTTAGATAATTGTCAAATTACAAATTGTAGCCCGAGTCAAATTATAATTTTAACCCGGTCAAATTATAATTAATTATATAATTATACATAATAAATACAATTTGTTAAAATTTAGCTCAGGCCGAGACCACACCCAGGCAACACATGGCTCCGCCACTGGTGGCAATTGTTAAATTACCCAAAAACACTCTTTTAAACTCTCTAGAAATTGAAATTATTACATGGGAAAGAAATCGAAGGTTATATGTAATATATATATATATATATATATATATATATATATATATATATATATATATATATATATATATATATATAGAGGGGTAAAATAAGCAAGGGGATTATATTCAAAACTAATAAATACTTGAATTATATGCATGCATTTTCAATGATAAAAATGAATATTAATAGATAATGTTAAAAAAGAGCGCAAACACCAAAAGAACGGAAAAGAAAAATGATAGGATTTGATTCAAATCGCCCGCTATTTAATGAGAATATAAACACTAATATTATTAGTAAAATAACCACGAAACCACTTATTTACCCCAAAGTCTCAAAGTCACTATATTAAGCTGTTGGCTCTTCACGTCAATATTTCTCATCAAAATAAATATACACACTATTTTTACAGCTAATTGTTGTCAGAAGGGTGGAACATATGTAGCAGCTTAGTTCTTGGAACTAGAAGCCGAATGAGGATGCAGTTGCTGATACATGGCAGCCATCCTACTCTGTGCATCCATGGTCGTGGGCTGCATGCAATTAATCCTTTTTACTAATCATCATTTCATGAAATAAACATATATTAATAATACCTAGAAATTTACTCAATAATTATATTATCATAAAATCTAATGAAAAAATTTCTTTGCATTAATAAAGGTTTTTACCAAAAAAACGGTCTTTTAATTCCCTCAACCCTCAAAACGACATAATTTTAGAGTTGATGGAGAAACAATAAACCCTATATATATAATTGACCGGTGGATGTCAAGCAGATAGAGAAATGTAAATCTCATACATATAAGTAAAATCATTTTTCCAACTGCTTGGCGACGTCCATCAATGATAAATGTATGATTATGATTCTCTGCATTAATGTTGTCACCTATATATATGGTAAATAATTGAAATTGACTGCTAGATGTCAAGCTGCTGGAGAAATATAAATCCCATATATATATATATATATATATATATATATATATATATATATATATATATATATATATATATATATGACAGGTTATATTTACAAACTTATACAAACTACACTATGTTCAAAAAAAGTTTGTAAACAGATTCTTCCCATATATATTTTTGAACATAGTGTAGTTTGTATAAGTTTGTAAATATAACCTGCCATATATATATATATATATATATATATATATATATATATATATATATATATATATATTACCAATGTTATTAAACCGGACCGGTGATCAACCCGGTCGGGGTACCGGGTCAGTGGGTCACTGGTTCAACCGCATGAATCGGATATATATATATATAAATTTATATTTTATACTCAATTATATAATAAATATTTTAAATGGTGCAAGTGAATTAAGAACCAAATGTAGTAATTTAGTGGTAAAGACTATAATTTATATCTTCATAACAAGGGTTCGATTTCCACTAAATGTTATTTTGAAATAATTTTATTAAATGATAATATATATATATATAATGATGCATATTAACTAACAAACAAATTCAGTCTAGTGGTAAGTTGTTGTTGGACATTTTCATGAGACTTGAGTTCGAATCCCAGCGGCTACAAACCGCAGTTCTTGACCGGTTCACCAGATCGGGTCGGGCCTGTCCGATCTTAAGTACAAGTAAAATGATACTTTGAGGAAATTCTTTGGAAGCTTATGAAAAATGTTACATTAAATAGTAGAGTTTTTTTTTTTGGTAGTTTTAATTGTAAATTTTCTTGTTCTATATATCCCTATATATATATAAAAGAAAAAGAAAAAGAATGTAACCATGCTCTCATAGGACTGAAAAATAGAATGCAAAAAATGTGTATAAGGGGTGAGGCATGCATCACCGTGGTTGGTGCTCCTTGCATTTGATCGCCACCGCAGGCATCCCATGAGGGCATAGGCATGAAGGGATTAGGGTGGAGGACAGGAGGGATTGCCGGAATGTTCATGTTGTTCATTCCCATACCCATCCCCATCCCAATGCCCATCTGAGCCATCATAGCCATTTTAAGTTGTTGTTGTTGCATGGTAATTGGCAGCATCATTAAGGACATTTTCATCCAATTCATTATTTGAACTTGCGCTTGCAATTGCTTCAGATATTCTATCACTTCATCCAGCATCGAAGCTTTATCAGTCTGCAAAATACAAAGACGAAGAAGCTCCCATAATATATATATACATAGTGAAAGTTATGTTTATAAATTTTTTAAATTTACAAATTCTTATAAATTACACTGACCGATCAGACACTTTTAAGTAAAGTTTGACCGGTCAGACATAATGTAATTTATAAGTTTATAAAAAAAAAAAATTTCAATATAACCTTTCTCTAAAATCATATAGTATAAATGATGTTAGTGTTTTATCCATATTTGAGGCGATAAATTATATCATGGCCTACCACTAGAAAGAGTTTACAGGGAGCAGTTGGGTGTCTCAATAATGAACAGAAATTTGTGGGGACTTTCATGGCTGCAAAATACAACCCCATATATATAAGGGCCTAGAGTGGAAAGCAACTTGAAATTATTATTTGAATGACTTATATAATGCCATAGATTTAAGCTTGCAGAAAAATATCTTGTGAGAAAAGAACAATCACCACCCTAAGTAAAATTTAGCTTTACATTCAAATTATGACACACAAAAAATACATAAAAAAAATACTGCCCTATACACCCCCCCTAGCCATTTGATTGGAAAGACGATTGTGACCACATATATTCCATCGACACAGTACGTGTCTCTTCATCTGAATCTCTGGGCTTTAACAGTGTTTTAATTGAACATGAAAGAACAGAAGGGTGCTCATAATTAGTGGCGGACGCAGAAATTTTAATAAGAGGAGGCGAAAATAAAAAATACTATATCATGAATATAAAGTACTTGAAATACAATACAAACTTAATATACAAAAAATTGAAAAAAAATCTATTACAAAAATTAATATCACTTCACTTACTCTTGCTCTATGTGTTTTCATATTATTAAACTCAAATATAATTGAATCCGTGCTAAAATTCAAAATAATTTTTTTTTTCAAAATATGTAATCAAAGATAGTCTATGACTATACATACATTCAAATCTTTGAAAGGTGGAAGTTGATTCTGCCTGGCTTTAAAATTTACACAGCCAAAATTGAAAGGCTGGAGAAGGAGGTTGGTGATGGACGGAACACAGAAAAGAGAGAGAGGATGATATGATGTTCTCAAAGAAAAATACGGGTAAGAGTGTGGATAGAAGCATGATGAACTAAAGAAAAAAATGTATACAACACGATAATTTTATCATCACATTTTTCTACATATATTATAAAAAAAATTTCCAACTTTTAGAGAGGGGCGGGAGCCCACCCTAGCCCCCTTACTGGGTCCGCCCCTGCTCATAATGCAATTATTAAAACAGAAGTTTGACACTGTCAAATTTGATAATATTAAAAAAAGTTGTACTCAAAAATTTGTAAAATAGGTTTAGAATTAAAATGATTTCATTGGAACTCAAATTGTCATGTAGTTAATTACTTGAAATATGTGAATAAAATATAAGAGTAAAGAAGTGAAAATAATATTATATGGAATACTTAGCCATTTACACAAGGCATAACAAGTATTTGCATTAGATTATTGAAAACAATGATACTTACATGATGCTTTGGTGAATAATATAGTCCATATTGAAAAGACAACCGGATGTTAGAAAAAAAAAGAGACAAAAATTCTAGGAATAAACCATAAAGGCATGCAGTTTGGTTAATTGTCCTGAAAATGTTACCAATCCTTCAAGTAAAAAGGCTCTTGAATAGAAATTTAAGATCATAATTCATAAACTTCAAGGTTAATGTAATAAATATTGCTTTCAGAAGTTTTTAAGAAAATTATGATGGTGATGATTATTATTTGATTTACGAAATGGTTTGCTTTATGAGAAGGCCAATCCAAGTAAACAAAAACACCCACAAGAAGATGCAATGTGAAATGGGGATCGTGGTCCTGAATCCTCATGGGACCATTAATTGGTGACTAGGAAAATGCGCGAGAAAGGAGGATGTTATAGCATTATGTCCCCGGATCTCACTGAATTGAATTGAATAAAGTCATAAACTGGGAATATTTGATAGTAGAATACTGGCTCAGCTACCACAATTGCAACTATATATACTATACCTTATTGGAATTTGGGACCAGCTTTTGCAATTCCTTCATTCTTTGGTTTATCTTATCTCTCCTTTTCTAAAAAACAAAAAGACAAGAAAACCAATTATCATAATCATTCCTGATGATAAAAATATATAGAAAACGATACTTGCAAACACAAAAGTGAAACTCAAGTAAAACCCTTTCAGATTGGTTGTGTATAGCTGCAGCTCTGTTTCTTTTTGTGGACACTGAACATCTCTCTATGCTTTTGGTCTTGTTAGCCTCATCCCGTGCCTCCCTCTATTACATTTTACATCACATATATAACATAATCATATATCACCAAATTTGCATAAAAAAACACAAGAGTATCAATAAATAAAACCCCATTAATTTTTTTTTTAGAAATTAACACAATTAATAAGGAAAGGGTCTTTTTTTTCTTTTTTTCTCTTCAAAGGATAGATAGGACATAAGAGCTTTGCCTGTGAACTACGGTGGCTAATGGAATCGTGGCCGTCGTTGTTGGTGGTCCTCGTGCCCTGCCTGCCGGAGCTGGTGGTGTTTTCCGGCGAATCTACACACAAGGCCATGTGGCTAGTGGCACTGCCACTCACACTCCGATCCCTGCAGCCACTCAATTCTTGCGATATAGCCACACGCGCCACCGCCCCGGCTTGATTTCCGACGAGGTAACCGTCGCACTCTTTAGTTGCAGCTCCACTGCATGACCCCACACGTGCCGTGCACGCGCCAACCCTTCCCATCTCCATAGCCTGCTTCATATTGCTCTGCTCCTCCATACAATTGGAGCACGGCACTAAGGCGTCCGTAGTCACCTCGTTTGCGGTGGCGGTCGCCGCCGTAGCACTTCGGCAATCAAGCCACGGAACCAACTCGTTCCCACAACCACCACCGACACCGACACCGACACCAACATGTTGGTTGAATATGGACTCCAAGGTGCCACTTGTACGAGGTTTGTCCCATGTTGTAGGGTTTCCTGTGTTACCGGCTTTAAGAAGCTTCGGCGGCGGTCCTAAACCATGCATGGAAAGTCGCCCATTTTCATGGTCCAACCTGCATGCATCAAATTCCATGAATTCATCATCAACATGTAGAAGCCATATATATGACAGAATTATTAGGACTACGAAATATATATATATATATATATAGAGAGAGAGAGAGAAAGAGTAGTGTGTACATGGGAATATGAAGGGAAATGTGATTGGAGTTTGAAAGAAGAGGGACTCTTGTTGTTGTGGGACTATTGTCTTCCAAATCCCAGTTAGGAACACACTGATTCATTTGAGAAATTGAAGGAGGTTTATAGCTAAAATTGTGCTATGCTTTGTTCATGTGATGGGGAGGGGGAGGATGTAATGGACAGAGGAGAATGTTGAGGAGAACGAGGATGTAAGAAGGATTTTATAAGAGTTATTTGTTTTTTTTTTTTTTTTTGGATAAAGAGCTGGCCACGAGAGTTGGGGTTTCAAACCCCCAACCACTAGCTTAAGGGACGAGATGCTGAACCATCACGCTCACCCATGTGGTTGTTTTTGTTTTGTTTTTTTGACACAATTATTAGAGTTATTTGAGAAGGTGGGTTATGGATTTTATTTTAGGGTTTAGTACTCTCTCAAGAGAGAAAAAAAATATGAATTTCACACACTTTTACTTTTATATATGTATAGGGGATACTTTTATCTCCTACAAATATTAAACCCTTCTTTGTTTCTGAGTAAAGTATTTCTCCAAGTCACGGGAGATAATATCAGTAATTTTGAATTAATGAAGGGTATTTTTGTAATTTTAGAAAAAATTAATGAAGGATATATCAGTAAAATTAATATGACAAAAAAATAAACAAAATTACGTAAACAACTGTCATTAATTCAAAACAACGTAATTTTGGGGATCACTTGAGATAAGTTATCTCCGGTGACTAGAGAAATATTTTACCCTTTATTTTTTATTTTTTTATTTTTGGTACAAGATATAAGGGCAATGCCCCCATTAAATCCTTTGTTTATTTATTTATTTATAATTATTAGACCCTTTATTTTATTTGGGAAAGGAATGAATACAATATATTTTGACGAATAAGAGGGACAGATCCTTTATTTGAAAAATCAAACTTTTTGGGTGTCTTTGATGACGGGCAAAAAAGTTAATGAGATTAAATGAGAATGTTATTGTGGCCAGGGCTTGTGGGTGTCTATTAATTGGTACAAACACTGAAAAACAAAGCATCACAATTATTTTGCACCAGAAATTTGGGATGCAAGATTCATTTTGTGGTCTTTACTAGCTGGATTAGACACACCTAGTGATGAAGAAGGGAACTAATTTTAAATGAGATAACATATTCAGATAAATTTCATCTATGACTCATAAAGGACCGAGTCCCCTTGAATCTTATGGGTAGATACACTAATAACTTGTTTAGATGAGATTCTCCTCACAAAAACAATAAAAGAAAAAAAATTCAATAACACTTATCATAAGAAATTATTGAACTTGTTTTATTTAACATCTGCCCCTAGTAGGTTAAAGCTAAAACAAACTAGCCTTAAAATAACTTGGTACTTTATTCTTTCTTTCTCCTTGAGCTACAACTCGAAGTTTTTAAAAACTGAATTGGCCATTGAATTAGTGAGGAAGTAATTCAACGTTTAATAGTTTATTATGGTAATATTGGTGTATGATAAAATACATATTCATATTTATATATAATATATTTATGTATTCAACGTAGAAAATTAAAGTCCCATGTCGAACAAAAATAATAGTTATGATTATAATAATAAGGGTTTAGTGTTTCTTCTTTAAAATGTCATAGAATTATGTCCTTTTTTTTTTTTGATAACAAGAATTATGTCCTTTTAAGTAAAAGAAAGAGATACACAATGAAAATCATTGGGAGAAAATAGATTTTTTTAAATGTAAATTGTAAATAAAAAAACTAATTTTAATGACCATCTTTTAAAAGAAAAAATATTTTTCATAATAATAAAAGTGAGGAAAGTTATAATTATCATCTCTTTTGCCTTATAAGTTACAACTTGTTACAACTAATTTTATTATCATTAGATTAAAATCAAATTAATGGCTCTGGCTCTGATCACTTGACACCAGTTTATAATCATTGATTTAATTTTGATATAAGGACAATGAAATTAATAGTAGGAGATTATAAGATAAAACAGGTGCTAAATATAACTTCCCATAAAATACAATACAATTGATTATTATACAAGGCATTCAAAAACTTAACCCAATGAGATTAAATTGGCCAACTAATGGGCCTGAACTAATTGTCAGTCCAATAATGAGAAGACCAAAATTGGGCCCAACTTTGTTGACCCATTGACGAAAAGCCCAGATCGTGAATCTGGGGTTGATCAGTGATGTCCAAAGTCTAATGACATGGCAAAGCGTGATTGGTTATTTTCGCGTGGACTCACAATACATAACGAAGTCAAATTCTCCCTCAATTATAAAAACAGTTAGAAGAAAAAAAAAGAAAAAAAAAACGTTTGAACAAAAGAACACGGAAAGAGAATTCTACTATTCCGGCGAGTTCTCCGTCTCAGATCTCCGACGCCGACGAACCTCGTTTTCCGGAATTCCTCATTCAGGTTCGTTTCAATTTCCTGTTTCAGCTTCTTTTTTCTTATTTTCTTAGATTCGAAGCGCTGATCTGATCACTGATCTGGGTTTTCCCCTGTAATTTTTAGGGTTCTGAAATTTAATATTTATATTTACAACCTGTTCTGCATAATTCGGTGGTTTCCTATTATCCGATTTGTATTGTTTTCTTCTATTTATTTATTTTTTGCTTCAATTAATTTGAATTGTGATTTTCGAGTTTCGTTCCCGAATGATCCTGCCCGGTTATTTGTTGTTGTTGATTTGGGGAGTTTGTCATCGTTTAATTGGGTAATGGTGGCGATGAGGACGATAATGGTGGTGACGAAGATGTCAGAGATGTTGATGATAAATTTGGCTTAAAAATAATAAAGCATGCTTTAAATGTGGACTAGAGAACCAATGATGAACATCCTAATATACCTTTAGTCTAATTTTGTTGAAATAAATTGACTAGTTGCCTTTAAATCTCCATTGCAAGTGCTTGATGTGATTGACCAAGTTGCATTGCCCATATTCTTGCACTCAGTTGAGATCTCATGCTACCTACCTTTCTCGTGGAACTTAGCTCTAGTGGAGAAATTCTTCTTGCCAAATATGTGCTCCTTCTTTGAAACCAAAATGGGATCAGTAAGTGCTGACCTACACCCGGTACTTCCGTAGGCATCTTTCTTTAGGTCACCAAGAAGCAGCACAATCTCTTCATCACAAACTTCTGCTACATAGTACTAGGTTGGTTCTGGTACTATCAAACGCTTGGAACCTTGTTTCCTCCAAAAGTACCATGGCTTTAGCTCAACCTTGCATGTGTACTGGGCTTCTCCTTCTGGACCTTATACTGATACTGATAGGCCATTAAGCAACAAGTTTTTGCACCAGGTGATGGTGATCAACTGTCAGTGATCAGCAACATTTGCTCTGTATATAGACATATAAACACACTGACCTCAATGGTCATAACCACATGATCATCACTCAGCTTCTCTGCTGTCGAAATGCAAACAGGAATTCCAATTGAGTCTTGCATCAATCTTGATGATGAACTTTGAGTGCACAGGCTAGAGTTTATTAGAGCAGTATAGATCAGAAGTTGAAAATAAGAGGAGATTGGATTGAGAGGAATTTTAACATGAACTCATGAAGGAAGTGAGAGCCTGAATGATCTCAGTCACAAGCTGAATGAATGCTAGATGCTGCAAGAGGTGGTGTTGGCAGCATAGGTTGGATTTAAAAAGAATATTTCCAAACTGGCAAGTGGACTGGCTGTGAGTGAGAGTGAGAAATGAACAACCCTTTTTGTATTCTGTCTTATGTCTCTTACTTATCACCACTTTCAATTAAATTTTTTTATATTTTGGTTGAAGTTTATTTTTTAAGTTCTAAGTTGAATTTATAAACACTTTATAGAAATTAGAATCCAAGGTTGTTTTAATTCTACTGTATTGGAAAGTGCTTACTTTGAGCCTTTGTTAGATGCATAGAAGCCATTTTTCATCAGATTTGGTGTATAGATTTTTACCTAACTTAGGAGTCATCTATTCATATCAGCACATGACATGGGACTAAGATAAGGTAAAAATAACCTGCCAAAACTGTTTGGAAAAAAGAGCAACTGAAGTTGTAAGGGTTAGCTTTCCAATGTAAGGTGCCATCATATTTTTTCCTTGTTTTAACAATCTGGAAAACGATTACAAACCCTCCAAAACAAACTCGGTTGTTTTTGTGCTCCGGGATCCGGGTAGGGTTTCTGCTTTGCATGTTCCTGTGCTATGGAGAGGACAAGGTTTTTCAGACCTTGAATTTTGCTTGTAGTTTTCTCGCTTACATTGGTTGTTAAGTTGAAGGTCAGTACCCTCTGGTTGGATATGCATATCCTTTTTATCATTCAATCATAGCTGATGTAACAGTGCAGGGCTGGATGAAAGTTTCTTAAATTTGGTGAATTTGAAGAAAAGGAAGGGAAATAAATTAAAATCAATATTTACCTGCCAAATCTTGATGTCTGTTGCTTATGTGGTTATGTTTTTGCACAACTTTTTAATTCATTTGAAAGTTAAGTAGTTAAGATTTTCTTTATAATTAAATAACAAAATTGTTCTCAAGTGGTGGTAGTCTGAGTTATGAGAAGCTGAAATTGTATTCATTGATTTTGAGAAGATATTGCATGTAGGTGTTAGTTTAACATTCTAAATGAATGAAATTGTGTTTCAGAAAATGGCTTTAGGTGGACCAGCTCCCCCAAGAGGAAGTGCAGCAGCTACTGCTAGCATGAGGAGAAGGAGAACAACCAGTGGTGGGGCCTCTGGAGGAGCAGCTGGGACTATGCTTCAATTTTACACTGATGATGCCCCTGGACTCAAAATTTCCCCAAATGTGGTTCTTGTAATGAGCATTGGCTTTATAGCATTTGTTGCCATGCTTCATGTGGTGGGCAAGCTGTATTTCGTGCGTAGGGAGGCTTAGGGGATAGGGCAAGAAGTTCAGTTCATTTTTGGATTTTTAATACATTGTCTCTGTTACGGTATTTAGATTTTCTGTTGCTGGATCCACCCATACAATCCTTTGCTGTTATTTTTAAGTTTAATAGTGATTTATATTTGCTTATTGATCTTAAGTTTCTAGAAGCACTAGCGGTTATAAGAAGAAACATTTCTGTTATATCCTTTTGTTTCTGCACTTTCAGAAATGTGTTTAGTTTCTTTTGGTCACTTCTTAGTACTTGAAATTAAAACTAGAAAACATTGTTGGAATTATGTGGTGTATCTCAGTTGCTAATCAAATACTACAATCGTTGGCTTCTGTATCTTGTTTTTCTTTATACATAAGTGAGGCAACTTACATATACAACACAGAAGCAGGTTAATTAGATTTTAAAGAATTTGAGTCTTTTAAACTGCGTCTTAGATTTGAAATTATGAAATGCATTTTTAAGATCGTTAGAGTTAGCACTGGGGATTTACTTGCACAGTAAATTTCAGTTGCAATCATCATAGTAAATAGAAAAACTATCATTGTTTACCAATTATGTGATATATATGAAACTTTTGGATTTAATTTAATATCTAAAATTTTGTTGTAATTTTCAGTCAAACGTTATCTTGAAAACTACAACCTGTTACGCAAAATAATTATATACATGTCATTGTATTGCTGAAACTGAATCAGAATGAATTAAGTGTAAGTTCGAGGATAAGTAGACATTGCTTCACACCTGCCACAGAATTGAAGGCCACGAGCATTTTAGAGAAGAAAGGGAAAGAGCTCCATCAAACAAAGGACAAGACAATGTTGAGCTAACCAATTATGGTATGTTTCAATCAATCCCTGTTCATAAATTGCTCCAAGTGTATTAACCTTAGTTTGAACAGGAACCACTTTTAAGACCCAAACAATGATCCTCTATCAGTACAGCCTCAAATCCACCCAAGTAGACATTCATGTATAAAAGGTTGCTGTTTCTCCCAGCTTTTCCTATTTGATTGTTAACCTTCTTATAATATGATACCCTTTTCTTCCACATCTCATTATATTATCTTTTGAGAAAGTTTCGGTAGTAACCCCTTTTATGGTCCCCTTATAACCCCTTTTGAGAAGGTTTCACCATTATGTTTCCCAATATATTGGCAGCACTCCAGACTAGGCTCTACGATTGAAAGCTTAGAGGCATTAGATAAAGGTTGTTTCTATTCCCATATTTGGTGTAAGACTACCGAAGAGAAAGTTGACTGAGAGGTGCAAGTTTTTATAATTAATATGTTGAAAATATTCCAAGGAATTGTTCTACTCAGATTGTTCATTCCAAGCTATGGTTCCAGGAATTTTTTTCATTGATAATTACAAAAATACTACATTGTTTTCACTTCGATTTTTGTTTAATTTTTTTAAAAAAAATCCATTTTATTTTATTTTATAAGTACTATGCTTTTTTTTTTGGGGTAATAAGTACTACGTTTTTATTTCAACATCAACAACATATTTATCTCAAATTAATTGGGGTCAATAGTAGATGAATCTAAATAAAAGGTACAAAGAGATTGTAAAAAGATAAAAATGACTACTTTTTTTATTTATATTATATGAATTATTTTATATATCATAAACATACTAATATACTATAATTAAAGTTAAAAAAAGAGCTCATACATAAATTGATACATATTTGTTTAGCAGTAATTGGTCAAAGCAAAAATAAATCCTTGAGTTTTTATCTATTTATCACCTCTGACTTAAAAGAATAATTTTACAATAGAAATATTGTCAGTGAAAAAAAGAAAAGTGGTAGGCATTTAACAACTATGTTGTACCAACATTGATACAGAACACGGGATACAACGTGACATTCTAACACGTTAATTCTAAAAAATGTTAGATTTAGATACGTTAATATATGATTTGATATTAAATAATATTTTTAATTAAATAGAATATATCAAATAATATTTTTAATTAAATAGTGTATATTATATTTAATTTCAATAATTTAACAAAAAATGAAGTTAAACTTATAATACCTATCAATTTTGCACACAAAAAAAAAACATAAGATATCTTAAATATTTATATTAAACTCAATAAAATGGTAATTGTAACCAACAAATATAATAGTTGGAACTAAATGTGCAACGCAATGCAACCTTTGAACGCTTATTTGAATCTCTACCACGCGTGTTGAAGTGTCGAAGAATATTAAACCGTCAAAAAGTGTTAAATATGACACATAAGAGTTTTTGAATCGTAACTACTCCATAATTTAACAATCCTAGAGTTCACCTATGATTCTGGTTTGACCCACTGAGCCATGTGTCACACCATGCAAATCATAGCAAAGCATACAGTAGGGGAAAAAAAATTTATTCCACAATTTTAATTATTTTTTTTAGGACAAGTCAAATATTAGATATAGAGAGACCTGCATGGAAGTTATTTATTTATTTATTAATAATCCTAATTATCTTTTTGGGATAAATGAGATCTTAGATATAAAAATCTACAAGGAAGATTATTTTTTTATTCCATGATCTTAAATAAATTACATTTCAAATATAAAACATGTATAACACTGATCTCAACTCTCAAGTCGAGTTGCATCACAATTATGCTATTATTTTCTGAAAGTCTCTCTCACTTGGCGTTAGAAGCTTTAAAAGCCTCACTTTACTCTGTGTCAGTTAACTACAAGACTTTTTTTTTTTTTTTTTTTGGAAACAGTTAACTACAAGACTTTGAATTGAACCACAATATATTATGCTATTTTCTCTCAATTCTGAAATACTCATTCTGTTCCTTCCAGTTTCTTATTAGCCTCTTCCCTGTCTATGTGTCCCTTTTAACGCTTCTCTGAATCAAAAATCAAAATCTTCCTTTGTATCTAATTAGCTCATAGAATTTAGTTGCACTTTTCTCCACAACCACTACCTTCCTGATTTCTTTCTCCAAAAGCATTGTGTCATAAACTTCAAAACTTGTGCTCCTTTGTGAGTGCAATAGCCTCTATATTCCTCTTTGAAAATTCTAAACTTTGAAAAGTGGAAAGTGAGTGTGCTGAAGTTGCTTTACTTTGTTCTCTTTTTTCACCCTCACATGGTTATTGTCTGTCTAGTCTATTCCTTTGTTTGTTTTCACTCTTCTCTTTTTATTTATATCCACTGAGATTTGACTCTAACTCTTGCTTCTATTTTGTGTCCTTTCTGTGGCTACTGTTCCTTGAAACTGTAGGAGAAGTAGTAATAGCACCTTCTCTCTCTCTCTCTCTCTACTCATTATTGTTTCTTGCATCTGAAACTTTCTTATATATGTGTGTGACAAGGAGGTGGTGGTTGTTGTTGTTGGTTCATATACTATGTTGGGACCCACCTACCTTTTTCTACCGTATGCAAGCAAATGGAATGGCAGTGTTCTTGAAAGGGAATAGTTTTATGCAAATTCATGAGGAGCTTCTTTGAATACTTTACTGCATTCTAGATATTACTGTGATGATGCAAGTGCAATTCATCCTATTCCTGTTTCTTGTTCTTTTTGGGCCACTTTTTGTGACCTCATTAGACTCAGCTTTCAACGATGATATTATGGGGTTGATTGTGTTCAAAGCTGGTCTAGAAGATCCAAAAGGTAAACTTTCTACATGGAATGAAGATGATTATAGTCCCTGCAATTGGGTTGGTGTCAAATGTGACCCTGCAACCAATAGGGTCTATGCTCTTGTCCTTGATGGATTCTCTCTTTCTGGGCATATTGATAGAGGGCTTTTGAGATTGCAATTCCTTCAAATTTTGTCTCTTTCTAGGAATAACTTGACAGGGACCATAAACCCTGATTTTCATAGCCTTTGGAATTTACAAGTTGTTGATTTGAGTGAGAACAACCTTGTTGGGTCAATCCCAGATGGGTTTTTCCAGCAATGTTGGTCTCTAAGAGTAGTATCATTTGCCAAAAACAACCTTACAGGTAAGATTCCTGATTCTTTGAGCTCTTGCTTCTCATTGGCAAATTTGAACTTTTCCTCTAATCAGCTACAAGGGGAATTACCATCTTGGATGTGGTATTTGAGGGGACTGCAGTCACTTGATCTTTCAAATAACTTGCTGGAGGGAGAGATTCCTGAAGGAATTCAAAGTCTATATGATTTGAAGGTGTTAAGGCTAGGAAAGAATAGTTTCACTGGTTGGCTTCCTGGAGATATTGGAGGCTGCATGCTTTTGAAGTCCATTGATTTCAGTGATAATTTTCTCTCTGGGAAGCTTCCTGATTCAATACAAAGACTCACCTCATGCACATCCCTTAGTTTGCAAGGGAATTTATTCACAGGAGGCATTCCAAATTGGATTGGAGAATTGAAAAGTCTAGAGATGTTGGATCTTTCTGCAAATAGATTTTCTGGTTGGATTCCAAAATCAATAGGAAACCTTGACTTGCTGAGTAGATTAAATCTCTCCAGGAATCAGATCACAGGAAACTTGCCAGAGTCAATGGTAAACTGCATTATGCTTTTGACTCTTGACATCAGCCACAATCACTTATCAGGCCTTCTTCCTTCATGGATATTTAGGATGGGTTTACAAAGTACCTTGCTTTCTGGGAACAGCTTCAGTAACAGCCGTTATCCTTCACTTACTTCCTTACCTGTATCTTATCATGGTCTTCAAGTTTTGGATTTGTCATCAAATGCATTTTCTGGTGAACTTCCATCTGGCATTGGAGGTCTTAGTAGCTTGCAAGTCTTAAATTTGTCCTCCAACAATATCTCTGGTTCTATTCCATTGAGTATAGGAGAGCTTAAATTTTTGTACATTCTTGACTTAAGTGATAACAAGCTTAATGGAAGCATTCCTTCTGAAATAGAAGGGGCAATTTCACTTAGTGAACTGAAGCTACAGAAGAACTTCTTAGGTGGGAGAATTCCAAGCCAAATTAAGAAATGTTCAGCCCTAAACTCTTTGTGAGCTTCTCTATCATAGCTGAAATCTTTCATACTTTATAACTTAATATGGCTGATTGTATTTTAGTTGTGAAAATTCAAATCTTGAGTTCAAGAGTCTACATTTTTTTTCTAATTATTTCTCTCTTTGTGCATATTTCAATGGACAGGAACCTTTCTCACAACAAGCTTATTGGTTCAATCCCTTCACCCATTGCAAACCTAACCAATCTTCAGTATGTAGATTTGTCATGGAATGAACTCTCTGGAAGCTTACCCAAGGAGCTGACAAATCTTTCCCAACTTTTAACATTTAACGTTTCATACAACCACCTTCAAGGTGAGCTACCAAGTGGTGGCTTCTTCAATACCATCTCTCCTTCATATCTATCTGGTAATCCATTGTTATGTGGTTCTGTTGTTAATCACTCTTGCCCACCTTTCCATCCAAAACCTCTAGTCCTAAACCCCAATTCTTCTTATTCCAACTCAAGAACTTCCTTACATAATCTTCATCATAAGGTCATGCTCAGTATCTCTGTCCTTATTGCTATTGGTGCAGCTATTTTTATTGCCATTGGTGTGGTGGTTGTTATTGTCCTAAATATCCATGTGCAGTCTTCAATGTCACGTTCTGCTGCTCCATTTGCATTCACTGGTGGTGAGGACTATAATTGTTCACCTGCAAATGATCCAAACTATGGAAAGCTTGTGATGTTTTCTGGTGATGCTGACTTTGCTGATGGGGCTCATAATCTTCTTAACAAAGGCAATGAAATTGGTCGTGGTGGATTTGGAGTTGTTTATTGCACTGTCCTTCAAGATGGGAATTGTGTTGCAATCAAGAAGCTTACAGTGTCTGGTTTTATCAAGTCCCAAGAAGACTTTGAGAGAGAGGTTAATAAGCTTGGGAAGATTAGGCACCAGAATCTTGTGGCACTTGAAGGTTATTATTGGACTTCATCCTTGCAACTCCTTATTTATGAGTACATAGCTAGAGGGAGTTTGCACAAGCTTCTACATGATGATAATAGCAAAATTGTCCTTTCTTGGCAACAAAGGTTCAAGATTATTCTTGGAATGGCAAAAGGGTTGGCATATTTGCACCAAATGAACATAATCCATTATAATCTAAAATCAACTAATGTTTTGATTGATTGTTCTGATGAGGCAAAAATAGGAGATTTTGGTTTGGTGAGGCTATTGCCAATGCTAGAGCATTGCATTTTGAGTAGCAAAATTCAAAGTGCACTTGGATACATGGCTCCTGAGTTTGCTTGCCTCACAGTTAAGGTAACTGAAAAATGTGATATATATGGTTTTGGAATCCTGGTCCTGGAGGTGGTGACAGGAAAAAGACCTGTGGAATATATGGAGGATGATGTGGTTGTTCTCTGTGACATGGTGAGAGGTGCATTGGAGGGTGGCAAGGTAGAGCAATGTGTTGATGAGAAGCTTTTGGGTAATTTTGCTGCAGAGGAAGCAATTCCTGTGATGAAATTGGGGTTAGTTTGTGCATCACAAGTACCATCAAACCGTCCTGATATGGCTGAGGTAGTCAACATATTAGAGTTGATACAATGCCCTTCAGAAGGATAATAGGAATTATTATGAATTTTAAGTTGTAGAGATTGAGATACAGGCTACAGCATATATATATTGCAATACTTGGTGAAGAACAATCCATTTTGTTGGCTTTAAAGCTATACATACAAAGAATATTCAGTCAATTCCTTTCCCAACTTTAGTTTGTTGTTGAAGTTGTAACTTGTTTCACTGTATTTTTCTCTTCTTTTTCTTTTATTTTTGTTCATCTCAAGTTGTAGTACTGGATTTTTCTTCACCATTTTGGTAGCTAATACAATGGTGTTTTCCTTATACTCTTTCCCTACAAAACACAAATTGCATTTTTTCAATTTTTCATTGCAATTTTGTTTGGTTTATGTTCTTGTTGGGACATACTGTGCTTCATGTTGGTAGGAACCCCCCACATATCTTATTAGTGCACCCTACTAAATAACATCAAACTATTTCTGACTGTAAGAAAAATTCTCAATGAATTAGATATTCCTGAGTTTAGAAGTGAAAATCTAATATATTTTAGGTTTAATATATAAAGATTACACAGACCTTGACATGTGGTATTTGTGGTTAAATATGGATTATTAAATTAAATTCAAAAATATTTATGAACTGTTGATTATGACCATTACTTGCAATACATCAAAGAATTATTTGTTTTTACATAGACACATGAATCTGGGAGAAAGAGAAGAAAAAAGTGGTACACAACTTCCTTTTACTTTTCCTTTGCATGTTAAACCAAAAACTAAAATATATGCCACGACTATAAAAATGCAGATAACAGGGAATGGCAAAGAAAAAGAAAAAAAGTAAAGGTAATAAAAACACTCGCTTCCTTTATTGACACTTAAAGCTAGAACTATAATTTTTTGTGTTCTCATAGTAAAAAGTTCCTCCCCATAAAACATAATAATTTACTTCTCTAATTGGCATGTCAGTTTATGCTAGTAAGTTTGATAATAAAGCTTGGATGTGAAGTAAAATTTTAAGACATATTAACCATTTAATTCTTTTTGGTAAACTATTTATCAATTTAGTGCGAGTGACACATGCATGCGAAATGTTCGCATTTAAGTAGTGCATCACCTTATGTGCAGCTTGTGCAAAAGTCACCAAAACGCATCTGTCACGTATCGTTTTTTGCAAGATACGCATGAGGTGCATGAACAACTTGAATGCGAAGTGCGAATATGCACGTCTTACATTGTGTTGATTTTTTCATAAGTCGCGTCTGATACATATTTTACTCGCATTAGATTAGTAAATAATATGTCAAAAAAATTAAATCAGTAAAATATTTATGTTTTTGCATTATGCGTCAAAAGTTCAAAATTAATGTTACAGCTTGAATAAATAGATGTAGGGCTACGACACAACCTTATCAAATATGCTTCTTTGACATTATCAAAAGCGCGAGTCACACAGAATCCTTAAAAGGACCACCAACTAGAACCTTTTTCAATTGGCCACATATGGTGCAATGCATGATAATCATGGCCATGTTCCAACAAGGTGCACTGTTTCTTACTGCTGTCTAATTGAAAGAGTATAACACATTTTAATAATCAGATATAATGTTTGGTGCAGCTTATTATTGATTTACATTCACGCTACCATATACTAAGATGATGATGCATACATGTAAAAGACAGAAAATGTAGAAGACCCAAAAGAACATTATTAGCATGGAAAGAAAAACGGATACCTCCAATTAAGTAATAGAGTAAATATCTTTTTTGGTCCTCAGTAAATTTCAGGATGCCTGTTTTAGTCCCTAGCAAATAAAAATGCCATCATGGTCCCTAAGAAATTCAAAATGGACATATTTAGTTAAAATCGTGGTCCCTTACAAATTCAAAAAAGATCCATATTAGTCTTCAAAAGGACTAAAATGGGTAAATTTTAAATTTCTTAGGGACCACGATAGGCCTTTTTATTTGCTAGACACTAAAGCGGGCATCGTAAAATTTGCTGAAGACCAAAAAAAGTATTTACTCTAAGTAATAAGAAGCTATAATATCATTTTATCTAATTAACATATTGATTAAATTAATTTCAAAAATATTTATGAACCATTGATTATGACCATTACTTGCAATACATCAAAGAATTATTTGTTTTAACAGAGACACATGAATCTGGGAGAAAGAGAAAAAAAAAGTGGTACACAACTTACTTTTACTTTTCCTTTGCATGTTAAACAAAAAACTTAAATATATGCCACGACTATAAATAATGCAGATAAGAGGGAATGGCAAAGAAAAAGAAAAAATAAAGGTAATAAAAACACTCGCTTGCTTTATTGACACTTAAAGCTAGAACTATAATTTTTTGTGTTCTGATAGTAAAAAGTTTGAAAATAATCAAGTATGAGTTGTAAAGAAGTATCATATAGATTAGACATAGATCAAGTGATGACCATATTGTTAGGTTTAGTATGCTCTTTTTACTTAAGCCCAATAGTTTTAGTGAGAGTGAGCCCAAAGTCCAATATTAACCCATGAAGTTTAGGGTTAGTTTTGGATTGGGCATGGTATATAAACACTCTTTTATCCTTTGTGCCTCCTAGGGTTACAGACATCAGAAACATACCTAAGAGGCAGACGTTCATCATCTGAACGGTTGCCCACACTATCACCTGATCCCCTTGAGTCATAGCCTGGAAGATCAACTGTAGAGCAGAATTGCGACCGTTCGTGGTGCGTTGCTGCAGATCGTGAAGCTTGAGGAGGAGAACAGAACGTGAGAAATTATCACGCTCGCTGCTTCATCTCAGGTAATCAAAGCGGTGTTCTTCATTCCTCATCACATCGGTACGATGCGCTTCCGCGTTTCTGATGATATACCTTCACATATAAATGCAAAAGACCCATAAACCTACAACCTTAAGGTTTTGGGTTGAGATGTGGTGTCGGCCCACTTATTGTGATTTGTCATTTGGCCCATTGGTGGATGTACCATTTGCAAAGGATTTTGGGCTCCCTCGTTCCATTCCCAACAGTGGTATCAAAGCAAAGTGAGTAATTGGATCTTCAATTCCAGTTACCTCATAATCTTCCATCCAAGCAGGCCTTCTTCTAACACGACGAAGAGATTGAGTTCCTTCTTCGTTGACTCCAACTACTGTCGGTGAGGATTGACTAGCTGAAGAAGTTGCAATGGATGAATTTTCAAGAAAACTAGATGCTGAAATTTGTTCTTGTTCAGAATCAATATCACAAAGAACTTGGGTAGGCTACTGCATATTCCAATCCCAAGTGTTCTCTTCATCAAAAACAACATCCCTGCTAACCACAAATTTTTTTGTCAGTGGATTAAATAATTTATATGCTTTAGATGTATCACTTACACCTAGAAAGTTTCAGCCTTGTCATCAAGTCTTTTTCTTTTCTGATCCAGGACATGAGCATATGCAATGCATCCAAAAATTTTAAAGTGATCCACATTTGGTTTTCTCCCAAGCCTCTTCTGGCGTCATATTTCGAACTGCAAAGGTTGGACATGAATGCACCAGTTTACTGCTTCTGGCCAAAACGTCTTTGGAACTCTTCCTCTTGCCAACAAGCTTCTAACCATGTTGAGGATGGTTCTATTCTTCCTCTCTGATACACCATTTTGTTGTGGTGTATATGTAGTTGTAAGCTCTTTTCGGATGCCATGTTCTTCACAAAAAACATCAAATTCTTTTGAGCAATATTCACCACCACGATCTGTGCGAAGTGTTTGAATCATCCTTCCTGTCTTATTCTCCACACGAGCTTTGAAATTTTTAAATGTAGAGAAAGCTTCTGACTTTTCCTGTAAAAAATAAACCCACGTTTTTCTTGAAAAATCATCAATGAAGGTAATTAAATATTTGTTACCTCCATCAGAAATTGGATTTATTGGACCACAAATGTCTGAATGCACCAATTGCAAAATTCCCTTTGCTCTCCATGAGTTCCCTTTTGCAAATTCAGAACGATGTTGTTTGCTAACAACACATTCTTCACATACTAAGGAATGAGGAATTGTGATTTGAGGGAGGCCTGTCACCATATTTTTCTGTTGGAGCGTCTTCAACCCACCAAAGCTCAAATGGCCATAGCGAAAATGCCACAACCATGAAGGATCTTTCATTTCAGCCATTAAACTAGATTGGATTCCTTCAATCTTTAATGGAAACAATCTGTTTGAACTCATCTGAATAACAGCAATAGCACCTCTAACAGAATCATATATTTCACAAACACCAATTTTAATAGTGATCACATAACCCTTTTCTTGTAATTGGCCAGCACTCAATAAATTACTTTTCAAATCAGGAACATACAATATATTAGATATTGTTTCCACAAAACCATTCTTTGTTTTTATTTTAATGTCACCTTTTCCCATTACTTTCACAGTAGAATGATCACCAAAACTCACAGTAGATTGAAAATTTTCATTCAGATGAGAGAAAGAAGACTTACTACCACTCATGTGGTTGTTGCAGCCAGTATCCACATACCAAACATCTAGCTCAATTTTCTTTTCATCTTTAGCAACCATCAATAAGGTTTCACCTTCCTCCTTTTCTGCAAAGTTTGAACTTTCTCCTTTTTCTTTGCTATTTGGCAACCTAGTATAACATTCAGATTGATAATGACCAAATTTATGACACCTGAAACATTCTACCTTGGATTTATCAAGGGCTCCTCCTCTGCCTCTGCCTTGAAATTTATCATTATTGGCTCTGAAATTAGTGGACCTTCCTCTACCTCTGCCTCTGCCTCTATCTCTGCCTTTACTCCTTCCTTGAAAATTGTTGGAACGAGTATCGGTAGAAGCCTTTAATGCTTGCTCATCTGTGTCTTCCTGTTTGAACTTCTGTTCATGCACCACCAATGAGCTCTGCAATTCATCAAGTGACAAATCATCTATATCTTTAGATTCTTCTATAGCACAAACAACAAAGTTAAATTTTGCTGTTAATGATCGAAGAATTTTTTCTCTGACAGTTATTTCTTCAGTCCTGCCTCCATGAATTCGCATTTTTTATTGACAATGGTCATCACGCGAGAGAAATAATCTGCAATTGATTCTCCCGACTTCATTCGAAGTGTTTCGAATTCCGAGCGTAAAGCTTGAAGCTGCTGCCTCTTTGCTCTTGCAGAGCCATGATACTTCTTTTTCATGGAGTCCCAAATATCCTTGGAAGTTTCTTTGGAAAGAATGGTTTCCAAGATAGAACGGTCAATGGATTGGAAGAGATAATTCTTCGCCTTCAAATCCTTCAACTTTACTGCTTCATGAGCTGCTCGTTGTGCTGCTGTCAACTGAGCTCCTTCTGCTAGTGCTGGTTCAGCAACACCATTAGTAACTACATCACAATATTCCTTGGATCGAAGGAAATTCTCCATCAACATGCTCCAATGATCATAATGACCATCGAAACGTGGAATGGCTGCTTGCACAAAATTAGAATCTGTGGCCATGACTCTTCACTTTACTCTTCACTTTTTTTTTCACAACTCAATTCCCTCACGTGTTTAACTCTCAACCTGGCTCTGTGTTTGGAAGGCCTCTGCAGAGGGCTAGTGTGACCCTAATATTTGAAAGAGAAAAAAAAAAGACTTCCGCAGAAGTTGCCCTTAGGGTAAGAATGATATTGGGCCTCACACTTGAGGGAGGATGTTGGAAATAATCAAGTATGAGTTGTAAAGAAGTACCACATAGACTAGACATAGACCAAGTGATGACCATATAAGTGCAAAAGACCCATAAACCTACAGCCTTAAGATTTTGGGTTGAGATGTGGTGTCGGCCCACTTATTGTGGTTTGTCATTTGGCCCATTAATGGATGTACCATTTGCAAAGGGTTTTGGCTCCCTCATTCCATTCCCAACACATACAACATAATAATTTACTTGCCTAATTGGCATGTGAGTTTATGCTAGTAAGTTTAATAATAAACGCTTGGATGTGAAGTAAAAATCTAAGACATATTACCTGTTTAATCTTTTGATAAATTATTTATCAATTTAGTGCGAGTGAGACGTGCATGTGATGTATTCGTGTTTAAGTAGCGCATCACCTCATTCGCGACTTGTATGAAAGCCACCAAAACATATTTGTCACATCATTTTTTGCAAGATGTGCATGACTTGAATGCGGAGTGCGAATATGCACATCTTACATTGTGTTGTTTTTTTCATATGTCGTGCCTCATGTATATTTGACTCGCATTAGATTGATAAATGATTTGTAAAAAAAAAAAAGTGAATCAGTAAAATATTTATTTTTTTGCATTATGCGTCAAAAGTTCAAAATTAATGTTACAGCTTGGATAAATAGATGTAGGACTACGACACAACCTTATCAAATATGCTTCTTTGATATTATCAAAAGCGCGAGTCACAAAGAATCCTTAAGAGGACCACCAACTAGAACCTTTTTCAATTGGCCACATATGGTGCAATGCATGATAATCACGGCCATGTTCCAACAAGGTGCACTGTTTCTTACTGCTGTCTAATTGAAAGAGTATACCACAGTTTAATAATCAGATATAATGTTTGGTGCAGCTTATTATTGATTTACATTCACGCTACCATATACTAAGATGATGATGCATACATGTAAAAGACAGAAAATGTAGAAGACCCAAAAGAACATTATTAGCATGGAAAGAAAAACGGATACCTCCAATTAAGTAACAGAGTAAATATTCTTTTTGGTCCTTAGCAAATTTCACGATGTTCGCTTTAGTGCTCAAATAAAAAGGCCTATCGTGATCCCTAAGAAATTCAAAATGAACCTATTTAGTTGAAATCGTGGTCTCTCACAAATTCAAAAAAGACCCATATTTGAGTACATTTTGAATTTCTTAGGGACCATGATGGGCCTTTTTATTTGCTAGGCACTAAAGCGGAAATCGTGAAATTTGCTGAAGACCAAAAAATGTATTTACTCTAAGTAATAAGAAGCTATAATATCATTTTATCTAATTAACGTACTTTCTACGGGTTTTGCATCTCTGTTGTCGCTGCAAAATTTTATTGGAGGCAGCAGATACAAGTAAGTGAGTCTCACTTGCTTTTTTTTTTTTTAAAAAAAAAAGCACGCCAAGATACAAAACCGTACTCTAGTGTTGTTGCATAATTTTTTTTTGCAGTGACAAAAGAGCTATAAAATCCTAAAACTAAATGTTTAAATGTGTCTAATTTATTAATAAAAATATAAAAATATAATACTAGCAAGCAACGTTAAGTGTGTTCATTGTGATAAGAATTTCTGATCACGGATTTAAACTTGAGAAAGAGTTTTTTCAACAACAAAAAAATACAAAAATAAGACTGCATACAATTAATTATCACTTTTACCCTGGTAAGTTGAGAAGCCTTATGTATTGAGATTTGTCCTTATTATTCAATAATAATTATATGTTGTCTATTATTAGTTTTTACAAAAGAAGAGTATTAAGAGTTGGTAGAAGAAAGAAATAACTAATATGAAGTTTGATGCAGAAGTTTTCTATAGCTTGGTAATCAAATGTGTGCAATAAAATGTGAGTTGATTCCCCTGCAACCCTCCTACCTTTTGGTTTACTTTGTGGTGACACAATGATACTCAACCCAAAGCCTCAATGAGGATGAACAATAATGCATAAAAAATTGAACAAAGCCACTCTTGGGCTTTGGGGAAGAGTACCCTACAATATGGAACCGCATTAATTCTTGGGTGCCTATGCCTTTTGCCAACCCACGCGTATGTGAGAGAAAGAAGAGCCAAAGAGATATATATGCATGAACTTCGAAATGATGTATGAATATGATTTTCTGACTCTCTAAAACCATTTGGAGATTAAAAAAATCTAAGTTTTTGTTCTAATTTTCTAATTTTTTCAAAGTTTTATGGCAATATATGCATTATCATAGGAGCAGGGAGTTTCAAATCTAATACTCATTTACAATGAGACAAGTACTTCAGCACATGATACCTACTTATGAATTATGATTGCTCTTTAAATATTATATAGCTTGAATGATTCTAAAGGAGAATAAATAGCTTTGTACACATATTAAAGGAAAATAAAGAAGCATAACCAACGAGTCACTAACCAAACACTAACATAAATAATATCCCTCATGTCTTTTAGGATGTGAAGTTCCCATATCTCATGAGCTAAAATCCCAAATATAATAAAAATGTCCTCATGCATCCCGTATAACATAATAAAAAAATATAAATTAATTGATAAGCGGCCATCTTATTTAAAATGTTAAATTTTTTAAGTAAATGCCACATTAATAATTCTATATTAAATTTCTCTAATACATCCCTCATATAAAACTAAAAGTAGTAGGCTTGTACATTATTCACGTTTCAATCTCCATTGATATTTAATTTCACATTTAATTAGTGAAATGTGACTAAGTTAAATATTTTATAAAAATTAAGGGGTTAATGTGAAATTATAATTACTATTTGAAGCTTTAGATAAATATGTTTTTTAAATATGTAAGATTGCGACTGGCCATACAGCCCATACTAATGCTGCCCAATTGGGAATGGCACAAGTGATTGTTGGTAGGATGGTTCCTATATTTTGGGCTCGAGATTTGCTAATGAGAACGTCCTGTTATGGGCCTGTATTCAATTACAATGAATTGGCTTTCTAGCTTCCCTTTTTGCTGTTAAAGTTTTTTCTATAAAACAAAAGCCGCCAACAACAACAACAAAAAACAGAAAACTTACCTTTGCCAGTTCCTTAGGGGTAGAATGTGTTTTAATCAAACAATGAAGGTAAATTAATCACAACATGTGCAAAGAGAGGGGGCAAAGAAGCAAATAAGGCCTCTTTTTGTTTTCATGGAGCTAAACATAGCTAGTTAGGAAAGTTCGATATTTGACTTGCATCTCTGACATTTTGGTAGGCACTAAGGCTACCATTGAGACAAAGCTCCCACTCTACTTTCTTAAAAGGGCGAAAATAAACCTTAGTATGGAATAGGGAATATACGAATCAATCATTATTAATGTTCATTTGTGCAACTTGTTTGGCACATAAGCCTCCTAAAGAGAGTAGCATGTGAAAGATGAAACATAATTTCTTTCAAGCAAGAAAGAATAAAGTGGTGTATATTATAGCTTCTGAATTACATATTTTATGCCTCAAGAATCCATTTTGTCTATGTAATTTAAATGTTGTAGTAAAAGTAAAAGAAAAAGAAAAAGTTACTATCTAGGTAATTAGTGTATACTATTCAATATGAATTAGAGATTATGCACGATTCGTATTGTGTAATAAAGGATAATAAAAAAAAAACCCCTATTTCAATTCTTTAAATGTATGGGTGGCAAATGGCATCATATTTGTCCTTTATTTGTTGTGACATCATATTCGTCATTCAAAGATATTAAGTGGATCATTTATGTGGATAAACCCCTTAATGGATAAATATATAAAGGAAAAGTGTGTATAATTTTGAAGGATGTAAAATTGTGTCATTTTAAGAGAGAGAAAGAGATAGATAAAGGAGGAGAGAGAGTTGACAAAAAAAATAAAGTTGTGGGTCCCACCTCTTTGTGAGAGTGAAAGGATGTAAGTTGTGTAATTTAAATGTATAGACACTTTTCCCAATATATAATGGGTAAAACCCATTATCTCCTGAAGTACTTTTTATATATAATAGATAAATATATAAAGCCCTTTATGAATAAAACCCTTAATTGATAAAGCATAGACATATTGCTTGAGTCCAGAGCAATAACTTTTTTTAATCGCATATTAAAACTTATCTATACTCTTTGAAAAAGGGTTGTTTTTACTTTTACATATAAGTTGCAAGGATATGAGTTAGAGATTATAGGTGTTATTAAATAATGTTAGACTCATTTTTAAAAATAAAATAAAATAAAAATTATTTGGTGATTATTTAAAATTTGTATTTTAAAAGTTACTTCAAAGCTCAAAATAAAAGTAAATTGCTTGGTGAAATAATTTTCATAATCTTTATTTTTAATGTGAAAAGAAATAAAAGATAAATATTTTAAAGATGAAAATTTTAAATGAAAAAAAAATAAAAAAATTTAGAAAAAAGTTCTCCGATGCCCATGTGGTTTGCTTCAGAATCATTTATGCCCCTGTGATTTTTTCCTATCACATATGCCCTGTGTTTTGTAAAAAATAAGAAACCACAGGGGTATATGTGATAAAAAAACATACCCTTTTACAAACCACAAGGGTATATGTGATAAGAAAAAAATCACAGGGACATAAGTGATTCTGAAGTAAACCACAGTATTAGTGAACTTTTCCCAAAAATTTAATCAAAAGAGAGGAAAACCGAAATATATCTTTAAAAGAAAAAACTATTCATGATTAACTTTATTCTATTTTTATTCATCATAAAAAAAATTATAATAAGAAATTTTATAAAAAAAATATGTTTCATTATATTCCTTCAAATATATTAAAAAAATGAAAATAAATATTAAATCCTGTGTTATTTAACATGAAAAAAAAAAATTCCATCAATACTTACTCAACTTGTAGCTACATTACCAAAAAAACTAGTAGCTACACAATTTTTTTCTCGAGTCACGTATCATCGTTACATGTGCAGAAGTTAACTAGCTCTGCATAAAATCATAAGTGCTTTTTAAATGACATTGTTATAATTTAGAGGAAAAAGAGACGTTCCCAATTAATCATTCTTTTTGGGATAAATATTTGGCAGCCTTTTCACTTCTCCTGTGACCACTGATGTATCTGATACCTTACTTAGACAATGAGTCCTAGCATTTTTACACTTCATTATCTTCCACTTCAAAAAGTAAGAGAAATAGATAATACAAAAGAAAACACACACCCCTTTAAGTCTCCAATGCTACATTATAAAGATATCAGCTAGTGAAAACGATATTGCAACAAACAACACAAATGGATGAGATAGCAATGATTCGAAAGAGGTTTGGAGATGAACAGAGCACTCTGTTGGACCAATTTGAGAGGCTTTCATTTGAGTCTCACCTCAACAAAGCTATGCTGCAGAGGAGCCTATCAGAACCAGGATTGCCAAGGTCAGTGTCACAGCCTAGACTCATTAGCATGGCTCCAACAATGCCTCTGTTGACTCAGGTGAAGCAAAGTCGTAGGTCAGGTTTCCACAAAGTCCTCAAGAAATTGCTCAAACCCATTTTTGGTAGAAAGAGTGGAGAAAGGAAACAGGCCCCGGATCCTAAAAATCCACTCTCATGGAAGGCCTTCGGCAGATCACTACGATTCTGAAGAATAAATCAACACTCAAGATTGAGTGCATCTCACATTCATTTTATAACA
This sequence comes from Gastrolobium bilobum, assembly GCF_033153095.1. Lineage (NCBI taxonomy): Eukaryota > Viridiplantae > Streptophyta > Magnoliopsida > Fabales > Fabaceae > Gastrolobium > Gastrolobium bilobum. Next base: position 53,840 of record NW_026898163.1, read on the forward strand.
TATAGATAAAAAAATATCATATCATTTGATCAGCAGTTATTTAATTTTCATTTTTCCCAGATGATGTAATATTTTTTGTTCACGTGTTATAGAACGAATGATAGATGTACTGAATCTTCGGTACATAAAATCAGTTTATTCGATTTTAAGAGCTAGTGCATAATTTTTTAGTTCTTCTTTCATTTCTTTGCTTTTTTTTTTTTTTTTTGTCTTTTTGTTTATGATTAAACCTAGTTTCATATCTGACTATACTCAATTAGTATGCGAAGATTGTAGTGACTATTGAATAATGAAAGAAACATACTTCGTTAAAATGACTAGACCTTGTTTTTGAATGTTAAAAGGCTTAACCATTGTTTAATGTTTATGATGATCAATGCTTTCAAGATTAAACATACGATATAGGCTATAATCGAATTATATGAAACAACATTTTATTGAACGATGTAATGTTTATTTTATTTCCCTGAACGTGTAAAGTTCAAAAGCTGAAAGGCAGCTTGAAGGCAATTATTCACAGGTTAAGGAATTGCATAAACCGAGATTGAATATTTATTTCTTTTTAATCCAAATCAGTTTAATCTGTTCAAGAATAGTGAATAATAAGAACGGCTGTTCCAATATTTTTTCTTTTTCTGGTCTTCGCGATATCTAATTAAGGTAACACTTAAATAATAATTATTGATCGGATCGAATATATTTTTATGATATTTGATTGATATAACTCATACTTAGCATTCCCATAACATTTTTTTTTTTTTGGATTACGGCCCATCACTGCCGCCCTCAAGCCCACGCCCTTGTGAATCCTGAGAGGATGTAAATTGTGGGATGTGCACGCTGGGCAAGAATTGAACCCGGACACTTTGGTGCATTGTTGCCACGAAGACCTTAGGGCTTCGACCCTTTCCGTTGCGCTTATGTCCCGGGGGAAGCATTCCGATGACTTTTGTTCATGACTTTTGTTGATAGAATGCAAAAAAAAAAAAAAAACCATCCGCAGAGGCTGATATTGTTGCAAATCTCATATTTATTTTATTTTTTTCACTTTTTTAGTAGTTTAGGTTTGTTGTAACCATGAATAGCTTGTTACTTAGAATTTTAAAATCTATTTATATTTCCTTTATAAACAAAGTATAATGAGAATATAGTGAAACATTTTTGAATAGAACTCGATGAACCAATATAAATTTGTATCCCTAGTTTTTTTTTTTTTTTTTGGATTTCTCATCTTGATAATTTCATAGATTTTTTATGGATTACTATGGAGTTTGGGACAGATATATGATTAAAACTTTAAATTTTTCTCAAAAATAATACTGAAGAAGATCACTCTTACTTTCTCAATTTCTATGTATCAACTGTGTTATCATTATTTTTTTCTTTATTTTTTCTTTTTTCTTTTTTTTACGATTGCATGTGATTGATGGGTCCCAACAATATATTCGGGAAATAATATATCTTTGTATGATGCGGTCGTATCAACAAAATTGAAAGTATCAAATAGCGTACTATATTTCTTCCCAAATGTTGGTTCCCGAGAGCGGGGAAAGAATGCAGCCAGCGAATTATTGACTTCCACATTATCAAGGGGCGTAATTTTCAGTATCATAGCACTCTCACTGGTATAAATTGGTCTACCAGTGACCATCAATATAATTTGACTCATACTAATTACACTTGCACTCACGCATGTTTCTAATATTAAATCTGCCTTTAAATTTGTGGTGTCTTATAAAAAATATTGCATAAGTCAAATGCAATCAAGCGTTTTTGAACCTTAGTTATTTTTTTTTTAATTCTTTTGTTTTTTAAACCTGTATTGTTTTGCACGTCAAATTTTTATGTTACCTTTCACACTTTTTAATCAGCAAAATAATATTCTCCAAAAAAATAAAATAAGAATTCTCCAAAAAAATCAGCAAAATAAAAATAGAAAAATGTGTTAAAATGAGTATCTCTTATTTTCTATTTAAAGAATGAAAAAAAACTAATGTGTAAATAACTATTTTGGACTAATGAATTGGTCCTTTATACAACCCATTTTCCACTCTCATGTCGTCTTCACATAAATATCCTCTCTCTATGCTTATCTCAAAGGGTAATATTACTCGTGAGTTCCATATGGTGTCTTGAATTCGGACCTTGCTAGCAAAATCATGGAATGTTCATTTGCTACATTTGTACCGAGAAACAAACACTCGTGCTAATTGACTGACAAATTTCTTATTAATTACTATAGAGGATCACAAGTTCTTAATTTGCATCTCCACCGTAACTCAGAAACATGCTTCACTCAGTATTTATTATATTGCACAACTAGTTACGTCTAAATAATTTTTTACACCAATATTATCTTTGCGGGATATAAAATTTTATTCCATGACTCGTTTCAAATTCAGAATTAGTCTCATAGTCAGTTCAAAGAGCCGAAACTTATGAAAATATCCTGAAAATCCTATTAGCCTCAAAAAGGTAATTAGAGTTGGTATAAAAAAATTTATTACATTAGTTTCATAAATAATTTGCAAATTAGGTTGATTTAATTAAATTTTATTTAAAATATATTTTTTTCCCTCTCTCCGTGTTTCCTTTCTAACCAGAGTATTATTTGAAGAGGACTCAGGAATCTCTTTGTTTTCCTTCAACTACTTTGAAATTTCGAATAAAATTTATTGTAGAATTTGAAAGATATATTCTTTAATAATTTAGTCTTTACAAAATGAGTATTATTAATTTAGGGGGTGTATTGGATTAGGATTTTAAAAGATTTTTTTTGAGATAAAAAATCTTACAAATTTTAAAAAATATTTTAGAATTGGAGAGAATTTATAGACTTTTTTAAAAGACTTTTTTTACAATCAAGATTTCATAGAATTGAATTTTAAAGGATTTTAATAGAATTCATAAGATTTGAAAGGACAGTATGGATTTATAAGATTTTAAAAAACTATATGAATTTTTAACAAATATTCAAAATTACAAGAGTCAATAAAAAGAAATAAAAAAGAAATGCAATGATATTAATAAAAAAAAAGTAAACTTAACAACGGGTTGGAAATTATCTCAAAAATTACTAAGCAACAACTCTCCACATACCAATAAAATTTAATATAATTTTCTCAATGAGTTTGAGTTTGCTTTGCGAAAATAATAACCATATATCAACGGTTAACTTCCAAATTAAATATTAATTAATGAGTTTGATTTGCGAAAATAATAACCTTTGATTGACGGAAATCAACGGTTAAGATATGATTGTAAAAGATTGTAAACAAAAATAAGTTGTAAGTATAATATTCCCCATAAAAAAATAACGAAGAAATGCAATGAAATTAATAAAAAAAACCTAATATAATTTTCTCAATTAGTAAAACATAATATAATTTTTAACAAACATTCAAAATTACTAAACAGCAGCTTTTCACATATCAAATGGGTTGAAAATTATCTTCTTTATTTGGTATCAAAGTTATGCATATATGATTATAAAATTTGCATACAGAACCTAAAGTTCGTGAAAAAAATTCGTTTGGAATTTTTTGCAACTGATCTTGAAAACCTTGGGGTTTTTGTTTTACGTGATGAGAGTTTTCTAACCATATATCATAATATGCATATTTTCATTGAATATTCTAAATTTTTTGGTTTAATTACATGAAAGTTTAGAAAATTTCTCAAATTTCTTCAGTCGATACATTGAAACCTTAAATTGCTTTGGGATTTTTTTTTTAGTTATTTATAGACACAAAAATTGATTTGAGAGTTTTAGTTCCCTTGTTATTTTTTCACTATTTTATGTTGTTTTTAATACAAAAATCACACGTTTTTGTGTCAAGAAAAACCGCGACCCATAGCTTGAAAAATCACTTGTTAAACTTTCAAAATTTCTCAAAAATGGCTCAAAAATATGTTATTTTTGAGATAGATTATATTAAAATCTCGTTGGTTTGTTGTTTCTGGGTTGTTTTGTGATGAAAATCGCTCAAAAATAAGTTTTTTTTTAAGCTCCCATGGCGGAATCCAATTTCGAGCAGTCAACCTGCCAAAGGAAGAAGAAAACACTGCAATAGAAGAATCTTAAGAAATCCTAGGGGTTAGGTTGAGATTGTGAGAGAAACATCTTATTTATATTTTTCACTAAAAAGTCTCACCAATAGAAAATCCATTAAAATTGTCGAATTTTTGAATACCACGAGACTGTGATTCCATTGTTTAAAATCCTGATTGAATACCAACGGATTCTAAAATAATCCTTTAAAATCCTAATCGAATACCACGTGACTTATTTTCAATCCATTAAAATCCTAATCGAATACCAACAGATTTTTTTTCCAAAAACAATCCATTAAAATTCTTTGAAATCTCAATCCAATACACCCCCTTAATCTTTAACACTAGAAATTCTTAATCTTTTCGTTCCTTTATTTATACAAGTTTAAGATTGTTAACTATAGTTTACCAAAAAAAAAAAAGATTGTTAAGTTTTTATACAAGTTAAAAAAATAACATGATACACGCAACCCAATCAATTGAATTTTATTACGTATCATATTTTTGCGATAACATCTTAATTTCAGCCAATCTATTAATAACAGGCTTTGTCGGCTTTTTGACCTTTATGACCCTTAATAAATAATTAATTACCAATTTGCCCTTCATTCGAAACTAATTCGAAAATTTAACCCCCTTCAAAAACATAACACCAATCTGCCCCTGTTTGACCGTTGACCACGAAGCCTACCCGGGTACACTCCTTCCTACCCGGGTATTTTTTGAAAAATTTTATCTACCCGGGTAGGTAGGGGTGTACCCGGGTATAGTTCTTAAATCTGAGAATTTGTTTGAATTATTTACCCGGGTAGGGAGGAGTATACCCAGGTAAAAACATAAATATATATAATATAACATGGAAAAATACCTCTTTTTGAGTGACATTCACAGTTACTAGTTTGATTGTATCGAAGTCTTTGGATCCAAGATTTATAGGTAGACAAACAGAGTTTTGAAAATCATCAGGCTTCACCTTAAGGTCATCTGAAATAATAAAAGTTGTTGTTTCTTGAACAAACCCTTATTTTGCTGGTGAACTACGATGAAATATCTCTCGATTCATTCGTTTCCCACATATGCATCTTTTATTGCGCCCCCCCATGAGTAAAAAACTCTTGGGATGTTGAACCAAAAAATAATAACATTTGTGAATTGAAAGTCAAACGTCATTAATCACTTTGACTCATCAGTGGGATTTATCTTTAGTATAATAAAAAAATCTCATCAATGACAAAGCCCTATGTAAGATAGCAAATTATATGGAAAAAAAGAAGTGCAATCACCTAAATTTGACGTCCCAATGAAAAGTTACGGTCAATTTACTACGTCGAACTATTTAGCCTCGAGCAATCGGTTCAACTCTATCTTCAAAGGATTAAAAGACAATTGAGAAAATTATTTTAATCTATTATAAGCTATTTTTAATACAAAATAAATTAATCATTATATAGTAACTCACAGAACTATGTTCAATCACGTGTAGATTAATATTTCCACAGGATATAAATTTTACATTTTTTATGATTATTCATAACTTCTATTTTCGTTTTCGTATGCACGTGACTGGCTAAAAAACTAAATCAATAAAAAGATTACAAATAAATTTTAAAAAAAAAGCACAATAATCGGGTTACAAAAACATTACTTTAGGTGGTGACGTCGAATATTTTGTTGCGAATAAATGAGAAAGACACTATTTCTTTTTTATTTTTGCAAATAAGAAAGACACTATTTCTAGCGCCCTTTACAAGACGAAACGTCAATAAAATTAACGTTACAATTGATGTTGGCGGTGGCGGTTTGTATTAAGTTGACGTCACTTTTATCAGATTAAATGTTACGCTTAATTAGTATTAAATGTTACTTTTAAATTAGTGCAGTTTTAATGCCTGCCATCCATTCTAAAGCATGTTCCCGAATTAAAAAGAAACGAATTCCAATATTAACGCTACATCTGCATAGAAGGGCAATTGTGGTTTTCGAGATGCATGCGTTGTTCAAAGTTTTCAGAAGCTTGATGCTGAATTAAATCGGTATCTAATTTCTTTCAAGTGAAATATCGTACCCGGGTACACTCCTCCCTACCCGGGTAAATAATTCAAATAAATTCTCAGATTCAAGAACTATACCCGGGTAGATAAAAATTTTCAAAAAATACCCGGGTAGGAAGGAGTGTACCCGGGTAGGCTTTGTAGTCAACGGTCAAACAGGGGCAGATTGGTGTTATGTTTTTGAGGGGGGTTAAATTTTCAAATTAGTTTCAAATGAAGGACAAATTGGTAATTAATTATTTATTAAGGGTCATAAAGGTCAAAAAAACCGACTTTGTCATAACAAAAAGAATTTTATTAAAAAAAAGAAAAAAGAAAAAGAAACCCATGCTTTGATAATAAGGCACTGATTGCGGCAACATAAATCCATTGAATACCAATTAATAGCAATTAAGTGCCAACATCGTAAATGAACTGTCCTTTTTTCGATCATAAGGTTGTTGAAGACAAAACTTTCTGCCTTTCTTGCGAATTCAACTCCAATAACAACCAGATAAAATCAACAAGATATATATATATATTTTTTATAACAACAAGATATTTTTTGATGAATATGATTCGTACAAAATGTTAGGTCATGAGGAAAAAAAAGCCTTCCAAAAATGGCTTTAACGTTTCTGTTAGATAAGTTATCTCTGGTTATTCACTTTTTGAATTAAATAATTAAGAAATTAAAAAATTATAATGTGATAGATTATTATAAGAAAAAAGTATTTGTCATTTTAAATGACATACAGTTATGTCATTTTAAGAGAGAGATAAACACAAAAAAATATTTTTATTTAAAATTTAAATTAACAAAAAACCATCCACTTTCTCTCCCATGATTTTCATTCCTTGTGTCTATCTATCTCTTAAAATGTCATAACTTATGTCATTTAAAATGAAAAATATCAAACTTTTATTATAATCCTGAAATAAATTATAATTATAAAAATATCTTAATTTTTGTCTCAAAATGATGCTATTTTGAATTCAATATTGACAATTTCTCTATAATAAATACAGAAAAATCGAACCCCACAAAAATACACTATTTTTTTTTTGGTATAATAAAAATACACTATAATCTAACTCTACAAGTTCTGCTGTGTGTTTCATTGTATATATATACTTATTGTTGAAAGTTATATTTATAATCTATTTTCGTTTATAATATTTTATAATTATATCTTAACCGTTGAATTTTATCAATTAAAAATTATTATTTTTGCAAATTAAATTAATTAATTATTAAATTATAATAAATAATAATAGTTAATTGACAAAAATTAACTAATAAAATATAATTATAAAAAATTAAAAACAAAAATAAATTATAAATATAACCTTCACGTATTTATTTGTTAAAGATATTATTTATTTGACGGAGCATGTTATATTTATAAACTTTTTTGGTTATAAACTTTTTTGTTTACAAACTAAATTAAGTACGACTGGTCATACTTTAATCATGCAGTGTACGACCGATCGTACTTAGTGTAATTTGTAAAAAAAAAATTGTAAACGAATCCTATCCCTTATTTGACAAACTTTTTATAATAAAATTAAAATTATGACATCGTGACTTTATATTAGGTGAGTGGAAAACAAACGGAAACCAAGAAGAAGTTTGGTTAACGTTCTGAAATTTCGCTGCCGCACCGATCACGCGTGCCGCAAACTCTGATGGAGATGGCTCTGTCATTGTCCTTCAACTATCGACGTGACTCCTCATTATCATTTACGTTTCCCTCTCGTCATCACCCCATACAATTACGTCATAATAATAATTATTATAATAAATAAAAATAAATTCTTTTATGTGTTATTAAACATGGGCATGTAAAATGATTTCAACCATTAACGAATAAATGAATAGTTATAATTTTATCTTTTTATTTTAATTTTTTTCTTCTCTTATCATAATTAATTTACTTTTATATGATTAAATCCTCTCAAATAATATAATTACATTAAATATAAATTAATATATGGTTTATTTGTATTTAAAAATTGTAACTAGCAACATGGTTCCGAAATTGCAATCGTACCAATTCACGATCCTTGACCAATGTCAAATTGGGTCCACATTCAATTTGAAATTGGACTAATGGACCAAAAACGACAAACCTCTTTGATCTATTAATACATGCTCCGATGCTGTCTTAATGGAGGATAATATAGTAAATTGATGAAAAGGAAGTATATTTAAGTGGCGCATTTTGCCGTGCTAGCCGTCGCATTTTCCCTTTACACGCTTTATTTCTACGTATTTATTGGGATTTTATAAAAATTATGTTATAAGAAAAGTAATTGTATTATGTTATAGAGATTCGTTTTGCGTGCTGAAGTTTTTTTTTTTTTTTTGCTGCGAGCTCCACAAAATGTTGTGTGTAGGAAATCTTTTGTGGTCATGTTAAATGATAGATGATAAATCCATTTATCTGCTACTTTGGACTTTCGATTTTTTTTAATTTAATTAATTTTGATAAACGAGTCAATAATAATAAAAAGTAACAACTCAACTTCTTCTGAAATATTTTATGTATATTAAAAAAGGATTTATCCTTTCGTCGGAGGAAATAAATTTATATTCAACAACTTTAAAATTATATGGTTTTAAAGGTTGAGAAAATTAATATATTTTAGTAAAATTCATATAACAAAAAAATAAATAAAATTTCTAAAATATTCTTAATTAATTCTTACCATTCCTCGGCTGTTTAATATATGAGATTAGTATTTGTTATTTTAAAAAACATAAATTTTTAGTTAAAATTACTGTGTTTTATGACAGAAAAACAAAAATCATGGTATAGTTAAAACATAAAATTTTAGTTAATCCCTATCACTAACCAATCAATCGCAATGAAAAACAAGAGAAAAAGGAAAATACTTGATTTCTTACGGGTAGAATATCTCTTTCCTTTTGTAAGAGGGGTAAGATCTTTTAATTTTGTTATAAAAATAAAAAGTGTCACTTCAAATCTTAATCATTGATTTATCATTTGATAGTTATAATTTATTAAAGAGAGTAACGATTTTTTTTTGTAATATTAGATAAAATTATTTACTACAAATCTCAAAAAAGACATTATTTGGTGGTTTAAAAAAAAAATACAGGATACTTTAATAAAATTCATAATATAAGAGAAAAATAAAATTTTCAAAAAACCCTGTATTTTTTTCTTAAAACCCTAAAACTCATTTTAGGATTGTTAGAGATAATTTTATCTTTTGTTGTAGGAGAAATATTTTTTCCTTTATTAAATTATACCATTAATTAATTATTAATCTAAATAAATTACAACCATCAAATCCATAAAGATCAACGTTCACATAATTAGTAAAAAATATTATTATCAAAATCAAAAGATCTATCTCCTTACGTTACATTTCAACTATTGATCTATGTACATTTATCAATTATACTTATTTGTATTGTACCAATTAATTAATTATTAATCTAAATAAATTACAACAATTAAATCCATCGAGATTCATGATTGAATAAGATTTTTTATTCTTACACTATAATCAAAATATCCCTTTCCCTTATTAAAAAATATTATGCAATACTCCAATTAAACTTAGTAAATGCTTGAATAAAAGAAAAACTGTCAAGAAGTGAAAATTATAAATGTTTACCAAAAGAAAAAGGAAAACAAAAAATATAAGATAAATATGTTCCTTATTTGATAATTATTAGATTATTATGAATTAAATGAGACTATTACACGACCTAATAATTAGTCAAATAATTTTTTATTTATTTGTTATCAATATTTAATAATTTTATAATTTAAAAAAGAAATTAAAAAATAACAATAATATAACAAGAATAATAATGACAATAATAATTAAAAGTATTACCAAAATAACAATGAAAAAAAAAATAAAAAAATAAAAAAAGGGGAGCAAGTGGCAGAGTTGGCCGAGTCTTGAAGTATAATCATCGACACATCGTGCATGCATTTTGGTGCCTCTTTCTTTATCCTTTCTTATTCTGCATGCACACGCCTTCTTTCTTTCTCTCTGCTCCACCCTTAGCTTCTTCTCTCCGGTCACCGTCGATTCAAATCTCCATCTGATTCTGCTTCTCCGGCCAGATTCCGACAATATCCCGATCAAAATCGCTCTCCCGCTCTGCTCCGCGAATGCGAATCCGAAACCGCAGCACTCGCGCTGCCGCCGCCTCTTCCCTAGAAACCGCCGGCGAACGAAACTGCTTCTCGTGAACTTCCGGTGACTAGGAGTAGCAACTCGAGCTTCGTTCTTCGGTTTAATTTCGGTATGGTCGCTTTTCCGTTGCTAGATTTCGTTCCCTGTTTCGAACTCGGAGAGTAGGTGAGGGGAGTGTTAGGGTTTTTAATTTTGATTTTTTTTTTGTTTTTTGTTGTGATTGGATGTTGCAGTGTAGTGGAGCTTGTGGAATTAAGGTTGAACATGGAGTCAAAAAGTTGCATGAACGTGGCATGCGCCACCTCAACGTCGATTCGGTGGCGCAAAGGTTGGGCCCTGCGATCCGGCGATTTCGCCGATCTCTGTGATAAGTGCGGGTAATGATACTCTAGATTTCAAATTAATGCGCGTCAGCTGAAATTAACACGCGTGAGTTGATATGAGATTGTACGGACCCAACAGTATATGTGATTTACGACTTTCTTATTGTCAATTGGTCGTTGTTTTGTATTTTGTATTTTTTTTTTTTTTCCAAATTTACTTTAAAGTTGTTATTTTCATTGTTTCTTAACCGAAGTTTTTTATCTTTGGCTACTTTGTTATTTTCCTCCCGATTTATCAAAGTTGGTGGTGTAGTTGTGTTTACACACCTTTTTGCTTTTTAATTTCTTTTTCTTTTTCTTTTTCTTTATTTATTTTTTTGTGAAATATTGTGTAGTCGGTTGTTGTTGTCATCATAGGTAAAATTGGGTCTCTATGCCGTAATTGTGGCTCCGGACCACGATTAAAACGTTGTTTATGGCGCATATTCGTGTTATACGGTATTAATTTTCCTGATATTTTGAATAAATGACCAAAATAAATTATTGGTAATAAATACGAAATAACATAAGATTTCCTGAAAAATGGGAAAAGAAACAAAAACAAAAGAAATGAAAAACCAGATAATTGTATAATCGGTTCGTATGAATATGAAGCTTGTTTGAGATACACTGGAAATGAGTTTTCTTCTGGCTGGAAATTTCATTCTCAAAATCATGTTGAACTTGAGCGGTTCCTAAAATAATTATCTGGTTAGGAAACACAGAATGAGCACGGGATCACATTATATGATAATTCCATAATAGATTGTTGAAATTTTTCCACTAGTGGGGTCTGATGATATAGTTTTCAAGCAAGTACTGAGTGAAAACATCGTGACAAGTTGCTCTCATAATTTTCATTTCCACACTTGTGCTTGTATAAGTTGTAATATGTTATCTAGATAACATGTGTCCTTTAGATTATTATTGACTCTGATCAATAAGTTTGCAAACCTTATTTACTTAATTGAAGTTGGACATTACCAAGAGACAACTTCATGGTCAGATTCTCACTTTGAAATTTCTTTTCTCTAGTTCTGCTTATGAGCAATCAACGTTTTGTGATATGTTCCACTCAAACGATTCTGGTTGGAGAGAGTGCACTTCATGTGGCAAGGTAGATTGTATGTGTGTGTGTGTGTGTGTGTGTGTGTTTACCCCAAATTCGGTATTTCCATTTGCTACACTATGCTTAATGATCCTATATGTTCATTATCTGCAGCGTCTCCATTGCGGATGCATTGCTTCTAAGTCTCAGCTTGAATTACTAGATACCTGTGGTGTAAGCTGTATAAACTGCACAAGTAATTCAGGACTTCAACCCGTAAGATAAATTTATCATTTTACTTATTTAAATTCAACTAATCATTTATGTTCACCACTACTGAAACAGATGAAATATCATTACCTTTATTGATCTTCACAACTTCCGCAAATAAATTATTATTTATGATCTTAGATAGCTGGTCTTAATTTTCAGGTTAATTTTGACTGAATCTTGTTTTATCGTAAGGTTGAAAGTTAATTATTTATTATCATTTAGAGGGTAAATTGAATGCTCTATAATCTAGGTAGAATAAAAAAACTTTGTTATGCCAGCTCTGCAATTTTATTCTGTTTTGCCATATATAGGTTGTTGCATCTTGCATGTAGGTTATTTTGTGTTGATGCTTGAAATTTTGAGTCTAACTACAGTTACCAAAATTGACAATGATAATTTGACAGATTGCAAGCAATGAAAAGTCTAATGGATCTGGGATATTGAAGGTAAAAAATATCAGTGCACAGCAGTGCACATCTCTGGCTAACCAAATAAATGTGAAGGGTATGCAAGGAGGACATTATGCAGAGAATGATGGACTGAGGTGCTGGCTCAAACCTCATAATGTTGATGCAAATGGGCCTTATACAGAAGTGAAACCAGAAGTAGTTTTGCCTGCTGTTGGAGAACTTGGAAGCACTTTGGTATCACAATTTCTTCGTGAGTCTAATGGATCATCTAAGGCTGCCAAAGTAGAGAACTGTAAGACAGATACTGAAATGCGAGATATATATGAATCTTTGGCACAGACAAATCTGAGTATGACCCTTGCTGCTCCTTTAGGAAATTCAAACCCCTTTCATAGTGCCCTTGTTGATGAAAGGGAACAAAGTAAAACATCACCTTCACTTCTATTGGGGTCCAGCTCTCGCCATCTTTTACCTAAGCCCCCGAGGTCAACTCTTGCAACGGGATTAGAAACAAATGTAGGCATGATGTCCCAGATTCGAGTAGCAAGGCCTCCTGCTGAAGGACGGGGAAGGAATCAGTTGCTTCCACGTTATTGGCCTAGGATTACAGATCAAGAGTTGCAGCAAATATCAGGAGAGTATCCAGCATTGTAATTAGTTCTATGAATTGCTAATTATTGGCAGGATACTTATGCAGGGTGATAAACCTGTTACTGTTTTGATGATTAATCTTTACCTTGGAAAAATATTTCCTTAACCATGATTCATGATATGTTCAAGTTCAAATTCCACCATTGTGCCACTATTTGAAAAGATGCTTAGTGCAAGTGATGCTGGTCGAATTGGTCGCTTGGTTCTACCAAAAGCATGTGCTGAAGTAGGTTCTCTTAACTTAGCTGCTGAACTGACATCTACTGTTGTCATTTTTGTATTAAACAATAATTTCATTAAAAGTTATTTTTCTTGATGAGTCTTGTAATTCGTTAGAACTGAAAGAGGAGGACATTGTGCAGGCATATTTCCCTCATATCTCTCAACCAGAGGGTCTTCCTTTACGAATCCAAGATGTGAAAGGAAAAGAATGGATGTTTCAATTTAGATTTTGGCCAAATAATAACAGCAGGATGTATGTTTTGGAAGGTGTAACCCCCTGCATTCAGTCTATGCAATTGCAAGCTGGAGATACTGGTATATTCTACCGAGAATCATTAAACTTGTTAAATTATCAATTCTAAGAATATATAAACCACATGGAAACTTTTCTTTTCTGATAGTCTTTTTGTACTGCGACATTTGCTCACTTTGGAGATTATTATATTTCTTCTACATTTGTCTTCTACAGAAACATTCATCAGAATTTCTCCATATTTATGGCTCAATGTGTTAACTAATCAATAATCATACCTAGAAGACTTGTTCTTTAAGATACTGACTGCAAATAATTTTCCTAAAGTCTTTTGTTTTCTTTTCTTTATCTTCTGAGAGAGTTTATGAAGTTTTTCTAATTTTTGCTGCTATTTTTTTTAACTGTTCTTGGGACAAAGTTCCTACTGCATTGAACCAAATGCTGCTCCTTTTTTGGTGATATAGGAAACTGAATTCTCTTCAACGAAAAGCAATTGATTTATGAACCATTTCTAACTTTCTATTGCAACATTTTTTTTTTTTTTAATTTTAGTTTAATCTTCAAATTTTGATTACAAAAATGTTTAATAATCTTTTTTTGTGAAAATGCTGCAGTAACATTTAGCCGTATGGAACCTGAGGGGAAACTTATAATGGGGTATAGGAAGGCTACAAATTCTGCTGCAATACAGGTAACGGCCACTTTTAGTTCATATAGCAAACTCAAACTTTTAAGATTGATATTTATCGCCTATTAAGCAGGAAAGACTTCTGTCTAATATGCCCAATGGTTCTCATTCAAGTGAAACTTCCTATTCTGGTGTTTATGAGAATCTACTTGTATTAAGTGGTTACTCTGACCTTCTTCAGTCACAAAAGGGATGTTCAGAAACCCACCTAAATGCGCTGTCTAGAAATTGGAACTCAGCTGGTGGTGACATGAATTGGCATAATATTGACATGCCTGAAAACAGGAAAAGAGAGGGATTGCCTTTGCCACCTGTGCTGGTTCCTGAGAAGAAAAGAACTCGGAATATTGGGTCAAAAAGTAAGAGGTTGCTTATTGATAGCCAGGATGCACTGGAGCTGAAGCTTACTTGGGAAGAGGCTCAGGATTTGCTCCGTCCACCTCCAACAGTTAAGCCAAGCATTGTCATGATTGAGGATCATGTATTCGAAGAATATGAAGTAAGTAAACCATTTATATGAACCAGTAATTTTATGAAATCAACCCATTCTATTGGTGAATTCTTTCTATGTATTATTTTATAGAGTTCTCATCTGTTCATATGCATATATATATATATATATTGTAGAATATGTAGAATATTATAGATAGTATTTATTGAAGTAGTTGGTAGTTGTATATTTAGTTGGTAGTTGTATATTTATTGATGTAGTTGGTGGTTGTATATTTATTAAAGTAGTTGAGGTAGTTGGATGTACTCAATATAAAAAGGACCCATTGGGTCTCTCAATGAATCAAGAAAGTATTATTCAGATAAAACACTTCTTCCACTTCTTCTTTTCTTCATGGTATCAGAGCTGGTTATATTCCAGTCTCTTCCCCGTTCTGATTTATTTTAAGTCATTTTCCTATTCCTTTTTTTTTTCGTTTTAGCCACTGCCCAAGCCAGAATCCTTACCTAGACACCTCCAACCACGAAACCAAGGCCACCATTAGGTTCAGAACAAGATTCTGAGCCAGCCCACAGAAGACCCGTAGCAGTACTGTTCATTACTGTAGCAGTACTGTTCATTACTGCAGCAATTACTGTTTCACTGTAGCCAAGATTGCTCTCATTGTATTTGGAGGAACTTTTTTCTGGGTACCTGTTGTTAGAAAACCATGGACGTTGAAAATTTTGAAAATTCGTCTTTTCAGAAATTGATGTCTCAACCTGCTGAGGCAACTAGTCATGTTGCTCAAAAAGGTATGGCATTCCATGTTGAACGTAGTAATCGTTGGATCCTTGATTCAGGGGCCTCTGATCACATGACAGGTAATGCAACCTTATTTTTCTCCTATACCCCTTACTATCACCCGTCACGAATAAGAACAGCTGATGGGAATTTCTCCACTATTGCGGGAAAGGGATCCATTAAACTTTCTGAGCATATTATTTTGAACTCAGTACTTCATGTTCCCTCTCTTACTTGTAATCTCATCTCTATTAGCAAACTTACTGCTGAGTTGCATTGTGTTGCTAAGTTCTCTGCAAATGCTTGTATCTTTCAAGAACAGGACTCGGGGATGATGATTGGCAGTGCTAGAGAGGAAGAAGGGCTATACTATTTTACAGATGTTCATTGTGAAAAGAGGATTTTTTCGAACCACTCTCTATGTTTATCAGATGACTGTAATGATGTTTTGTTATGGCATCGTAGGTTGGGACACCCAAATTTTGTTTATCTCCAGAAGTTATTGCCGAACTTATTTATCAATAAAAAGCCAAGTTCCCTTCTTTGTGATATTTGTCAGCTTGCAAAGCACTCTCGTGTCACTTATTCTCCTAAGAAATATCATGAATCTTCTCCCTTTACATTGATTCATAGTGATTTTTGGGGACCTGCTCGTGAAAAAAATGTCTCGGGTGCTCGTTGGTTTATTACTTTCATTGATGATCATTCTAGGGTATGTTGGGTATATTTCTTAAAAGATAAGTCTGAGACAGCATCCACTTTTAAAAACTTTCATGCTATGATTCAAACTCAATTTCAGACTTCTATCAAAATTCTGCGAACAGACAATGGTACTGAATATTTTAATTCAGTTCTTGGAGATTACCTAAACCAGCATGGAATTATTCATCAAAGTTCTTGTCCTAACACCCCTCAACAAAATGGGGTGGCTGAAAGGAAAAATAGACATCTAATTGAAGTTGCTCGAGCTCTTTTATTCACGATGCATGTCCCTAAATATCTGTGGGGGGAAGCCGTCTTGACAGCCTGTTATCTCATTAATCGGATGCCTTCTCGGGTACTAAATTTTCATTCTCCTTTATCCCGTCTTACTAAATCTTTTCCCTCTTTCAGTGCTCTTTCTTTTCTTCCTCCCAAAATATTTGACTGTGTGGTTTTTGTGCATATTCCTCCCCATCAAAGGTCCAAACTTGACCCTAAATCCATCAGATGTGTCTTCATAGGATATTCCCCTAATCAAAAAGGTTATAAGTGTTACTCACCTTCTCTCCGTAAGGTTTTTGTTTCCATGGATATTACCTTTTATGAGACAATTCTTTTTTTCCCCGACTTCTCTTCAGGGGGAGTCTATTGGTATTGGTATGGATGAAGATAAGCCTGGGAAACCAAATGATGTTGCTGTCTTACCTTGGCCTTTGGAAACAAGTGGAGTTATTGGGAAGGAAACAGGGGGAGCAACTATACCTAAATCTAATGAAGATAAGCCTGGGAAACCAAATGATGTTGCTGTCTTACTTTGGCCTTTGGAAACAAGTGGAGTTATTGGGAAGGAAACAGGGGGAGCAACTATACCTGAATCTAATTATCCTCCTTGTGATCCTCCTGGTAAATGGGGAAAATTTTACAGCAGGCGCAAAACACATGAAGATACTCTAGACTGCCAGGATCCTGACTCGAGTCCTTGTTCCAGCAACCCACTTGAATGTACTAGTACAACCAACGTTGATATGCCTATTGCTCTTCGGAAAGGTACTAGATCTTGCACTGCTCATCCTATTTCCCATTATATCTCATATGAAAAGTTGTCTCCACGTTTTCGTGCTTTCAACACTATGTTAGATAGTACCAGGATACCCAAAAATATCCAAGAAGCACTTGATGACCCAAAATGGAGGAATGCAGTATTAGAAGAAATGGATGCACTTACAAAAAATGGAACATGGGAGTTTGTGACATTACCTAAAGGAAAGAAAACTGTTGGTTGCAAGTGGGTGTTCACAATAAAATTCAATGCAGACAATAGCATCAATAGGTATAAGGCCAGATTAGTTGTTAAGGGATTTACTCAGACTCATGGGATAGATTATCAGGAGACATTTGCTCCTGTTGCCAAACTTAACACTATCCGCGTTCTGCTATCTCTTGCCGCCAACCTTGATTGGCCATTGCAACAGTTAGATGTTAAGAATGCCTTCTTGAATGGTGATCTCCATGAGGAAGTTTACATGGATCCACCTCCTGGTTTTGAAAAAGGGGATGGTTCTGTGTGCAAGTTGCAAAAGTCTCTCTATGGACTTAAACAATCTCCCAGAGAATGGTTTGGGAAATTTACTCAAGCTGTTAAAGGAAGAGGGTTCACCCAAGCTCAGACTGATCACACTTTATTTTTTAAACACTCCGACAAAGGAAGAATTGCTATTCTGATCGTTTATGTTGATGACATAATTGTCACTGGTAATGATAGCGAGGAGATAACCTCTTTAAAAAAATGTTTAGCTGACCAGTTTGAACTAAAAGATCTTGGATCTCTCAAATATTTCCTTGGCATGGAAATTGCTCGGAGTAAGGAAGGAATTTCTTTAACTCAGAAAAAATACATTCTAGACCTGTTGCAAGAAACAGGTATGCTTGGGTGCAAGCCGGCAGAGACTCCAATTGAAGCTAATATCAAGATGGGAGTTGAGGACGGGGAAGATGTTGATAGGGAGCAGTACCAGAGACTAGTGGGAAAATTAATCTATTTGTCTCACACTCGTCCTGATATTGCTTTTGCTGTGAGCATGGTTAGCCAATTCATGCATTCTCCTAAGGAAAAACACCTTAGTGCTGTTTATAGAATTCTCAAATACCTCAAAAATACCCCTGGTCGAGGAATTTTCTTTAAAAAGGGGCACAAAAGGATGATTGAAATCTATACAGATGCAGACTGGGCTGGCTCTGCAATGGACCGAAGATCTACTTCAGGATATTGTACTTATGTCTGGGGAAACCTTGTGACCTGGAGAAGTAAGAAACAAGCTGTTGTTGCAAGAAGCAGTGCAGAAGCGGAATTTCGGGCTCTAGCCCATGGTATTTGTGAAGGAATTTGGTTACGAAGGCTTCTGGAGGAGCTGAAGATCTCTTATTCCCTACCTATCAGATTATATTGTGATAATAAGGCTGCTGTCAGCATTGCTCAAAATCCTGTTCATCATGACATAACAAAACATGTGGAAGTTGATCGTCACTTTATCAAAGAGAAATTAGAAGACGGTAGTGTATGCTTGACATATATACCTACCAAGGAACAGACGACGGATATCCTCACCAAAGGATTACTTAAGCCGACCTTTGAGAATTTGATCAGCAAGTTGGGAATGATCAATATATATCTCCCAACTTGAGGGGGAGTGTAGAATATGTAGAATATTCTAGATAGTATTTATTGAAGTAGTTGGTAGTTGTATATTTAGTTGGTAGTTGTATATTTATTGATGTAGTTGGTGGTTGTATATTTATTAAAGTAGTTGAGGTAGTTGGATATACTCAATATAAAAAGGACCCATTGGGTCTCTCAATGAATCAAGAAAGTATTATTCAGATAAAACACTTCTTCCACTTCTTCTTTTCTTCATATATATATATATATATATATATATATATATATATATATATATATATGTGGACGAGGTTAAGTTGGTGGTTTTGGTGTCTGTTTAATGCAGACACCAACTTTGACCCAAAAATATACCATTCTTTTGTTAGTTATAATGAGTTTATTAATGCATTCATCTGCTATCCAAAGTTCTTCCATATAGGTGAATCTTCTAAATCTAAATAAGAATATGACTTCTAAAATGTATGAAATCTCATAATTGGGTAGTTCAGTATACATCTGTTGTTGACCTCCCCTCAGGTTCGCAATCTGCAGAATTATCAAAATACCCCTCTAGTTTCATATTATACAAAAACCTGTTTTTGCTTTTAAGGTTTGTATGTATAGGAGAAAAACAAGTTAGTTAATGGGTGGGGATGCCTGTGTCATTTTTGAAAAAAAAAGGACTTTACATGCATCAGTGTGTGTCAAGGCAGTAACAAGTATTAGGATTACAAATTTTAGTGTCTCAGCTCATCTTAAGCTTCATGCATTGTGGTGCTTAGATTTATGTGGATTACGGGTAAAGCATAGGTATGTGAAATTGGTTTCTAGGTCTTAAAGTTTCCACTCAAAGGCTACAAAAAGAAGGATTAAATCTTATTATACAGCCTGTTTAAGATCCTGCAGAGGAGTTGACTTACTTCAATTTATGCAGGAACCTCCTGTCTTTGGAAAGAGGAGTATATTCGTTGTCCGATCAACCGGGTAGGATGAGTATTTGCTTTAGTGGTTTTTCTTTTTATTGCATGCACCAGATTTCCCCCTTCTTACTAACCCTCCCATTTCTTTTCTATATTCTATTGAACTTTACGATTTCTTTTACAAATTATACCAATATAACAGCTAAATAGATTTGAATGAAGTCAGAGTTAGTTATACGGATCGATAATCTGAGAACCCAAAAGTATTTTTTTACTCTTCTCTATCTCTTAAACCTGAGAACCCAAAACCCATTTCTGGATTCATAATAGCTGCTTATATATTTCAATTGAGTTTTTCAATTTGGAATATGATTTAGGATAAATGAGCAGTGGACAGAGTGTGATAATTGCTCAAAATGGCGGAAGTTGCCAGTTGATGTACTTATTCCCCCTAAGTGGACATGTGCGGAAAATTTATGGGATCAGATCAGGTGAGCAGAAGAATTTCTAGTGCAATTTTGTCTTTATGAAAACATGTTCTTGGTAAGACCTTTATACTTCTGCAATGCTGTCAGCAGGTGTTCATGTTCTGCTCCCAATGAATTGAACCCAAGGGAACTGGATAATCTTCTGAGATTGAACAAGGGTATTTCTCCATTTCTTCCATTCATTTAAATACACACTATGCTTTCTTGTTATAAAAGGGGCAAACCCCGAGGCTCGCCCTCACTATGCTTTCCAGATAGTGCTGGAAAATAAATCAACACCAACATCACCTTTGTCTCAAACTGGTCAATTAACCCAAATAAAAAGCAAGAAAAAATTGAAAGAAAAGAAAAATAAACAAGAGAGAAAAAGTAAATGAATAAAAAAATATAGAATTTTGAACATATGAAATAACAGGCCTACTATTCCACAGTGCCAATAGCTTTCTTCTATTCCATCCTACGACAAACAATGCGGCAATCTATTTCTTACTCCTTTTAAGTCTTGTTTAATTACTTTCCCATTGTTGTTTCACTGCTGATCAATAAATGCTGGAAGAAAATCTGCAAAAGTACTGAAATTTGTCTGCATAGCATACTACTTAGACTTTCTTTTAATCCACAAACTTCTATTTGTGACTTAATATAAATGCCATTTGCAAAGTTTTAAGTTTTGAATAGTGCTAGAGAAATATATTATAAAATCATTAATGTGGCCTTTATATAGCTGCATACGTTGGGTTAAAATGGTTTTTTACATGGTATCAGTCTCTATGATCAAGTGATTGAGGTCAATTTTCACCTCCCCCATTCTATTGATAAATAATTTAATATTATGGAGTTTTTTAGCACAGATAGATGGGTCTTTTCATTCTCCACTATTCAAGTTCTATGGACTCTTTTGTGAAGAAAATGTGTTACAGAAATATAATATAAAATTATTAATGCAGCTTTCACCTAACAGCTTAACACAAATTGTATTTTGAATAAATATTTTTTTTTAGGGATATTGGTTGATTGGGGCTCTCAAATGGGTTTCCCATTTAAATTGGTATGAGATGCGGCTGTTGATGAGTGGTTTATAATTGATGATTATCTGTATTTAAGTTCCTAGCTTTGTCTTTATCTTTCTTCTCTTTTTGTCTCTCTAAAAGAGGAAAACACACACAGCTGAAAATTTTAAAAGCCTCTTTTGTATGTTGTTTACCAATGTAGTTTAGTCAAAACTGGTCTAGCCGTTTACTTACTGTATTAATTGGACACCAAACAGGGAAACTTCAATTCATTATATAGGCGCTCATCCATACTTATTGAGGACAAGGATATTTGCATTTGTTTGAATGCCTGGGTATCAATGCTTTATTATGTCAGTATAATCATTTTGAAGTCATTTGGAGTTGCATTTTGGCATGGGAATGTAATACTATTGAACATATAAGATTTAGGAGAATTGAAAATCCCCAGAACTGCTATGTAAATTAAAAATAACTTAAAATATGCACAGGAAATATCGAAGTATTGACTTGTGCATCTTATATTTCCTTTTTTTTAATTGTTGATATACCATAACTAATAAACATACTTATGTATTTTACATAATGACTTCAAAATGCCATGGTAGTACCTTTTTCATTCTTAACTATAACTGATCTTGAGCCGCCACTTGAAAGAACTGACTTTTTGTGCCAGTAAGATGACAAAATTGTGCTGGACAGTAATGATTAATTCTATGGAGTTGCTACAGTAGAGTTGGTGCTTGTATTAACCAGTTCTGTCTTGCTACCGTGGCCTTTGTGCTTACCCTTATCTTTTGTTGAACAAGTTGGCAAATCTGTAAAACCAAATAATGCTGCACGATCAAGGATGATGATTTTGTTACGATTGTAAATGCATGGTGACATTTTTCGTTTCAACCAATTCTTGATATCAAATATGCTTAAATCCATTATTTTGGAACAGAATTCAAGAAACAAAGACTAGCAGCAAGCCACAGACCGGCCCTGGAACATGCATCATCTGGACTCGATGCGTTGGCAAATGCTGCTACACTTGGAGATGATGCAAGTGACTGCGGCAGTGCACCAGTCGTTACCACTACAAAACACCCTCGGCATAGACCTGGGTGCTCCTGCATTGTCTGTATCCAGCCACCAAGTGGGAAAGGCAAACACAAACCTACATGCACATGCAATGTGTGCATGACAGTTAAACGTCGGTTTAAAACCCTGATGATGCGAAAAAAGAAGCGTCAATCTGAACGTGAAGCGGAGATTGCTCAGAGAAATCAGCTATCATGGCGTACCAAGGATGAATCAGAAGTAGACAGCACCTCTCGACATTTAACTCCAGTTGATGGTTGGGAGAATGAAGCAAGGGTGCCAGATGAGTTGGATTCAAGGAGTCAAGACCATGTGGCTGAAGCTGCCAAGGGACAATTAGACTTGAATTGCCAACCTGATCGAGAAGACATGCAGGCTGGGCCAAACAGTGTAAGCATGATGAGTCTTCTTGAAGAAGCAAATCTCCCGTTGGACACTTACCTGAAGCAAAATGGTCTTTCTAGTTTGATATCGGAACAGCAAACAAATTCAGCTTCAAATGTGCAGGCAGAGACAACCAATGAGAGTGAGGGAAGACATAATGAGAATTGCCATAATACTGCTTCTGCTGTTCAGGAACAAGAAAGCAGTCCTGAAGAGAACAGTGAGCAAGATAAAGGCCAAAACAATTCACTCGCATGAAGTCCTGCCACCTTCATTTCCTTTTTCCTTTTTAACTCCGAAATCATTTTACAAGAAACCTTAATTGCATGAACTATAAAATTATAGGAGGTTCATTGGGATATCTATATTGTCTTTGCGTTGTCTTTTTGTGTCCTTCGGTTTGAATTTCCCCCCCAAACTCAATAAGCTATATATGCTGTGGTTTGCGATTTAGGTTGTAAACTAGTGAGGCAAGGAGTTTGAAGGAAAGCATCTCCTTGCGTTGTCATAAAACACCTAGTTTTGTTTCTTTAATATGCGTGGAATGTGGTAAGTTTGAATAAACATTTTTCGTCTTTTAAAGGTTATAGAGAAAGAGAGACGACATCTGTTTTTGTTTCTTTAGTACATGTGTTAAGTTTGAATATTCATTGTTTGTATTCCTTTTTCAATGTTATGGGGAAACGAGGCAAGCAGGGTTCGGTGGTTCTTTGCTCCTCTCACGGCAACCAAAAAGACCTTATATATTGCATTGAGTTACAAGTATTCTTTTACTTTTTTGTGTTAGAAAATATCTTGCAACCAGAAGACTTTCTATATACATGTTTAGACTTGCATTGCAGCGTGGATTTACAAATAACTATACAAAAACATACATACTACTAGTTCACGAGATTTAGCACGACACATGGTCCAAATGGTTTTAGCTGCTCTTAAATTTAACTATAATTATATATGCCAGAAAATTTCACGCGATTTAATTCGAGATTATATGAAAAAAAAAAAAATTGAAACATCATTACCCTAGTTAGTTCATTAGAGCCATGCGCTAAATTGTGAGTCTAATAGTTGACTTGCTCATCACCTGTGCACATGTTACGCTAAAACTTTATGTATAACTATGTAAATAGCGTAATGTGTTGAGATACTCCACTAAAACTTTTTTCGTCTTAAACTCCAGTTGCAATGCATAAATTTTGCATAACTATAAGTGTAGAAATTACATAATTAGTATTAGGGTTTGCTTTTTCTACCGTCAATGTAGATAACTTATCTACATTGAGCCCAAAACGACGTCGTTTTGAGGCGAAAATCAAGATATTTTAATAATTATAATTTATTTTAGAGTTATAATAATCTTTTTCATTATAATTTTTTAATTTTTCAACCCAAAACGACGTCGTTTTGGGAACGAATGTAGATAACTTATCTACATTCACTTTAGAAATATTAAAGCCTTAGTATTATTCATCTAAACTAACATGTACATCATAATAACATCATAATCTGTACATCTAAACTAGGGCTTATAAATTTTTCTTCTATTTTATCTTTTTGCCAGATTCAAGAAATGTGATAATTCCATCAATTACTTAACGATTTACTAAAAGGAAGATATTTCAAATTCAAATCAAATTTATACGCACCTTTTCAAACTGCAATCTGTGCATGAATGAAATTTTAAGGTTATTGTCATTCTTAATTATCTATTACACTTCTCTTTAATTCAAACCCTACCATGCTTCAATTCTTGCATTATATTGAACATGGCCAATAAAACAAAGGAATCACATTTAAGAGAACACGCACATGCTAGAGCTGTTAAAATGGGTCAGTCCGTCCCATTTGGCCCTAACTCGTGTGGGTTAGAGCCAAAAAGCCCGCAAAACCAAATGAACCTCAATAATCAAGACCCATATGGGGCAAAAACCCAATTGGTTAGGGTCAGTCCGTGGGCCATCCAAAATTATAATTTCACAATTTTTTTATCATATTCAATACTTTAAAAAATATTTTAACAAATAAAATTTTAACACTTAACATATTTTATACAAATTATAAATTTTTTATAATTTAATTTTTTTAATAAAATAAGATTTGTACATAAATATACAAGTGAAAATGTAAACAAAATTTTAATATAAGTGAAAATTTAGTTACTACTTTTACTAAATTCATTGTTAAATGATGTCATCAAATAAAGATTTTCTTAATACCAATATTGAATAACTGTTTTTAGTATGTTATATATTTAAAAGTAAAATAATTGATTTTCTTTAACTATTACCGTTACAAAAAACTTTTTAGTTATTATTATCTATGAAATTACTAAAGTGCATTGTATACAATATGTTTCAATACAAATTTGGATGTATAACATGCTTAGATGTCAATAGAAAATTTTATTTTTATTGATGCGCAGATGAAAATCTCTGCTAAAACATATCACTACTGAAAAATTTATTTTTGTTGTAAAATATTATGGATGAATTTTCATATGGTTCATAACACGTGACTATGTGTTTTTCATGACCTTTGATATATGCTATAATCATCACACTAATGGTGTGTTGAATTGTAGAATACATCCAAAGGGGTATTGTAAAATATTATGGATGACCTTTCACATGGATTATGGATGACCTTTCACATAGATTATGAATGACCTTTCACATGGATTACGGATGACCTTTCACATGGTTCAGAACATGTGACTCTTTGTTTTTTCATGACTTCCATGTTTAAAAATGCATCTAAAATATGTCCTTATATATGACTCTTTGCTCATACTTATTCTTATTTTATTTTATTTTATACCCAACAGGGCCAGAGCCCAAAAAACAGAAACGACAGGAAATCCAAAACAGAAACAAAAGCTACTGGATCACCAGAGCTCGCAGTCTTTCTACTCCAGTAAGATCAGCCAGATAAATAACGTGAATGCCAGGTGGTGGTTCATCACAAAAAAGATATTGGACACCCTCATCATTCTCCAAGATAAAATTTTTCATCCAATCCGCACAAGCATTTCCTTCCTTGAACGTGTGGTTGAAACTAACCGACCAATCTTTCTGAATCCATGCTCGTATCCGAGAAATCAACTGACTCTCCCACATCTTCTTGTCAATGCCATCAAGACTATTCGGAGGCAAAGTATTCCTAAATACATTAATTATATTTTCTGGAAGCCAGCGCTTTAACTCCACATAGTCCCACTCCCCTTCCACTGTTATCATATCAGCCACCTTCCTGTTTTATCTATATTTTGATCCCAATTAGATGCAACTTCTTGCAGAGATGATTGAAGCGTTAACCATCTATGCTGCCAAAAATTAATTTCCCTTCCATCTCTAAGAACCTAGATGAGACAGCAATCCAATTCCTCCCAGAGTCTACACATGTTTTTCCAAAAATTTGAATCACCATTTTTCACTGCAAAAGGGCTATTCCGGGTACTCCTTGCTTCATATTTAGCATGCAACACTTTAACCCAAAGCTGATTAGATCCAACGTGATAACTCCAAATTCTCTTAGCAATAAAAGCATCATTCATTAATTTCAGTCTCTTTAACCCCAACCCGCCACAACACTTAGGACGCGAAATACAATCCCAACTGATGTCATGGTACTTCCTATTATGCTCACGATCTCCCCAAATGAAGCCTCTCTGGATTTTTTCAATTTCTAAACAAATTGCTTGAGGAATTTTACAGCTTTTTGCATTGGAAAAAATGGAATTGCTGTCATTACCAATTGAGCCAAATTGATACGACCTGCCTGCGATAGACACTGTTGCTGCCAAGAATTAAGTTTAGACCTTACTTTGTCCACAATACTCTTATACAAGTCTCTAGTTGCTCTCCTATGCTGCATCATAGACTCCAAATAACGACCAATATTTTTAACTATTCTAAAACCACTGCGTTGAGATATCCTATCAGCCACCACATCACTTGTATTTCTGGAAAAGAAAATAGTTGTTTTATCTACACTAAGTTTTTGTCCAGAAATTTCTTCAAACAAACATAAGCACTTCATTAATACATCCAACTGCTTCTCACTGGCCTCCATGAAAATCATGAGATCGTCAGCTAAGGCTAGATGAGAAATTTGAGGCCCCTTAACACCCACCCGAATTGGCTTCCATAAACCACCACTAGTTGCAGTAGCTTTAATGTGTGACAATTTCTCCATTGCAATAACAAACAATTAGAATAAATTAAGGAATGTTCTTCAAAGCTACATAAAAAACCTTCATAATGTCGTATTTGCACATGATTAAAAAAGAAAATAAGATCTGAATCTAACAAAAATGAAAGTGTATCACGAGATTGTGCATTAATTACCTATTATCTAATACATCGGTGCACGGGTTTCATTGGCTATGGCATGTGCCAATAATGTCTTTCCAGATCCTAGCGGTCCATGGATCAAGATGCTTAGTATTGGCCTCGCACCTAGTTTCCAAGCAATTTCTAGAGAGAAAAAATGGCCCGATCACATTGGACTTCAAATCCTTCAATACCTCATTCATCCCGTACTTAAAGGTGTATGTTTTTTTTTTCATCTTTTTCATCGCTGAAGTTGTCGACATGTATATAAGAACTACTCGCCATCCATATACGATATTAATTATCTTGTTTCAGACTCAGCCTTAATTGAATGAATAAATTCGATTAGAACGATTGAAGGAGCGTTCTTCAAAACTACATCAAAAACATTCATAATGTCGTGTTTGCACCTGATTAAAAAACATAATCAGATCAGAATCTTACAAAAATGAAAGTGTATCACGAGATTGTGCATTCATTACCTATTATCTGATACATCGGTGCAGACGGGTTTCATTGGCTATGGCATGAGCCAATAGCGTCTTTCCAGATCCTAGCAGTCCATGGATCAAGATGCTTGGTATTGGCCTTGCACCTAATTTCCAAGCAATTTATGGAGAGAAAAAATGGCCCGATCACATTGGACTTCAAATCCTTCAATACCTCATTCATCCCATACTTAAAGGTGTATTTCTTTTTTAAATCTTTTACATCGCTGAAGCTGCCGACATGTATATAACAACTACTCGCCATCCATATACGATATTAATCATCTTGTTCCAGACTCAACCTTAGTTGAATGAATAAATTCGATTAGAACGATTGAAGGAGCGTTCTTCAAAGCTACATCAAAAACATTCATAATGTCGTGTTTGCACCTGATTAAAAAAGAAAATAAGATCTGAATCTAACAAAAACGAAAGTATATCACGGGATTGTGCATTAATTACCTATTATACGATACATCGGTGCAGACAGGTTTCATTGGCTATGGCATGAGCCAATAGTGTCTTTCCAGATCCTAGCGGTCTATGGATCAAGATGCTTGGTATTGGCCTCGCATCTAATTTCAAACAATTTCTAGAGAGAAAAAATTTCCCGATCACATTGGACTTCAAATCCTTCAATACCTCATTCATCCCGTACTAAAAGGTGTATGTTTTTTTTTCATCTTTTACATCGCTGAAGCTGCCGACATGTATATAAGAACTACTCGCCATCCATATAAGATATTAAATATCTTGTTCCAGACTCAGCCTAATTGAATGAATAAATTCGATTAGAACGATTGAAGGTGCGTTCTTCAAAGTTACATAAAAAACATTCACAATGTCGTGTTTGCACTTGATTTAAAAAGAAAATAAGATCAGAATCTAACATAAATGGAAGTGTATCACGAGATTGTGCATTAATTACCTATGATCTGATACATCGGTGTAGTCAGGATTCATTGGTTATGGCATGAGCCATTAGTGTCTTTCCATATCCTATCGGTCTATGGATCAAGATGCTTGATATTGGCCTTGCACCTAATTCTCAAGCAATTTCTAGAGAGAAAAAATTGTCCGGTCACATTGGACTTCAAATTCTTCAATACCTCATTCATCATGAACTTAAAGGTGTAGATTTTTTTTTCATCTTTTACATCGTTGAGCTGCCGACATGTATATAAGAACTACCTGCCATCCATATGTGATATTAATTGTCTTGTTCCAGTCTCAGCCTTATTTGAATGAATAAATTCGATTAGAAGGATTGAAGGAGCATTCTTCAAAGCTACATCAAAATCCTCAATAATGTCGTGTTTGCACCTGAGTAAAAAAAAAGATCTAAATCTAACAAAAACGAAAGTGTATCACGAGATTGTGCATTCATTACCTATTATCTGATACATCGGTGCAGACGAGTTTCATTGGCTATGGCATGAGCCAATAGTGTCTTTCCAGATCCTAGCGGTCCATGGATCAAGATACTTGGTATTGGCCTCGCACCTAATTTCCAAGCAATTTCTGGAGAGAAAAAATGGCCCGATCCCATTGGACTTCAAATCCTTCAATACCTCATTCATCCCATACTTAAAGGTGTATTTCTTTTTTAAATCTTTTACATACCGACATGTATATAACAACTATTTGCCATCTATATACGATATTAATTATCTTGTTCCAGACTCAGCCTTAATTGAATGAATAAATTCGATTAGAACGATTGAATGAGCGTTCTTCAAAGCTACATCATAAACATTCATAATGTCGTGTTTGCACCTGATTAAAAAAGAAAATAAGATCTGAATCTAACAAAAATGAAAGTGTATCACGAGATTTTGCATTAATTACCTATTATCTGATACATCGGTGTAGACAGGTTTCATTGGCTATGGCATGAGTCAATAGTGTCTTTCCATATCCTATCGGTCCATGGATTAAGATGCTTGATATTGGTCCCATACACCTAATGCCTTAAGTTTTTGGGTTTGATTGTGGTGTTCCAAACCCACTTAATGTTGTTGCTCACTTGGCCCATGGTTGGCGGTCTCTCCCCGCCATGAGCTCCCAGTGCACGACCCAACACCTCTCATTTAATGTGGAGGATCTTAATACAACTCTTCGTTCTCCCATAAAGTCCTTTCATTTTCTCATGAAGCCTTTTCATGCTTCCATGCATTGGAACTTGTATCTAATTAAGGAGAAATAATTCAACAATTCTCCCCCTTTTCGACTTAATCAGGGGATCTATATATCGGCTCCTTCGTAGCAAGTATAATCAGTACTCGCTCCCCCTTAAGTAGAAGTCTCTTCTCGTACTCCCAAAGTTAAGTACTCATCGTGTCTCCAACCAAGCTCCTGGTCCTTGGATTGAAACCGCTCTGATACCTCTATTGGGTCAAGTCAAACCCTTAAGTCAATTGCGGAAGCGAAACAGTAAAATGCAAGAGGAGAGAGATGGAGAAGAACACAGTCAATTTGTTTAACGTGGGAAAACCTTCTCCAATGTGAAGAAGTAAAAATCCACGGGACATTAATCCAGAATCAAACTTCCACTATAAGAGTAATGGGTTACAACAATCAAATTTCCCTAGTCTTTCACTAGAGATACAATCAAGCTTCACCAAGTATGGTGGTAACATCAAACGTCCCTAAAGAGGTCTAACACTCAAACATCTCTTTAGAGGTACTTTTAAATAATCAAGCATCACCTACAGTGGTGGTATTCAAACTTCCTTAGAGATGTCTCACTCAAACTTCTCCCTAGAGGTATTCAAATTCTTTTTCACATGGAGGATTTCTTCACCTCACTCATATATTTTCCTCTTGCATTCTATTGTTTCGCTTCCGCAATCGACTTGAGGGTCAGACTTGATTGGTAGTCACTTGGTAGTAACTATACAAAGGTGAAAATAAATATAAAGTATTAAATTTGGGAAATCATAACCATACAAAGATGAAAATAAATATAACCGTTGGATCAATATAATCGATCTAACGGTCAGATTGATTGGTAATCACTTGGTAGTAACACAACTTGGTTGTCACAATATCCTTCCCCTTGAAATTAACATTAGAACTTATTTTGTTTTTTCGGTGCAGGAAAGGAAGCACTATCAGCGTTTGTCAAAGAGATTTAAAGAATGGAAATGATTTAAAGAACTTATTATGTTCTTTAGGGATTGGTTGAAGTACGGAGTGTATTTTATTTGGATGAGATAATTTATCATTCCATATTGTTTGGATGCTGACCCCACCCTTTATTCTTCTTCTCAGGTCACATCATTTTAAATGTTTAAAAGATGTTGATTTTGTTGGATTCCGAATTAGAATCACAAGGATTAAGGTATTGGATTAATCCCGAAATCGTCGGATTAATAGTTACAAATTTATTCCTTTTTCTATTTTTGGTAGTTTTCTGTCTATAGGCTGAAGCTTAGGTATAGTTATCCTTTTTTAATTCCTTTTTTCCTCTCCCCGTAGCTTACTTTTCTGGTTTATATATTGTAACCTTTTATTCTGAATGAAAATAACAGT
Organism: Gastrolobium bilobum; assembly: GCF_033153095.1. Lineage (NCBI taxonomy): Eukaryota > Viridiplantae > Streptophyta > Magnoliopsida > Fabales > Fabaceae > Gastrolobium > Gastrolobium bilobum. Next base: position 84,848 of record NW_026898163.1, read on the forward strand.
AATTTTCAGTACCTCTATTTTCATATTCAAATCTATCACGTCCTTCTTTATTATCAAAGATTTTGTCAAAGCAAATTATTTTTTATTGTTTTCATGCATTGATGTGGGTAGCATCTTTTTCTTTTCTGATCGCTAATTAAGATTTTGTCAAATTGGGGTCCAGTTTAATTCTGTGTCGGTCATCCCCATTTTCTAAATAAGGATTAAATTCTGCTTCGAGCTCTGAATCTTCTACTTGATCTTCTGATCGTGAAGAAGATAATGCTGCTTGTAAAAACTTCTTATATTGTTCTTTAGTATTTGCCTAAACATCAACTTGAAACTTGGTTGGTCCTGACGAATTAGCTTTAATTTTTTCTTTCCAATTCTTAAATTTTTCTTCAAAGAATTAAATTTTGTATTTCTTCCACCAACAAACTTTAATCTTTAGACTTAACATTTTGGGATAGCTTGGTTCTGGATGGTATTCATATAAATTTTGAAGAAACCAATACTCCCGTTTGAGAGCAAAATTTAATGAATTTAAGATGATTTGGTTAATTGAGGTGTCAATTCTTTTTTATAATTATCAAAAAGTTGGACTACCATAATAGGTAGCATTGCTCTAACCTGCCCCATTTGTTGAAATCGGTCTAAAAACCAAGAAGGTATATTTGAGGTTTAATGAAAGTAATATACCATACCAAGCTTCTTGGTAATCAAAATAATTAAAAGAAGAGGGAGGACATGATCTATAGAAATTCTTGAAAGTGAGAGGATTTTGGTTCTATCACTCGGAGTTAAAATAGTATTTATTTTTAATTTAAAATAATTATTTTAGAGGGATCATTTGAGTCTACTTTAGAAATTACTTCTGCAGAATGAGTGTCAATTAGAATAAACTCGTAAAACTTTATATTCTTTTCAAGATGTTCAGATTTTGGAATCTAACCCCAACCTTGAGAGAAAATTTGGGTATTATTTGGTGAAGGCAAGATCTAATATTTCGGGTTCAAGATTAATTATCTTTATACATCCTTCTTTGATACGGGGATCAAGAGGAGATATAGGATATGTTGAGGGAAATTTTCAAGAAAGATAATTTTAAGAAATATATATTATTGTAAATAAAAATTATATAAAAAAATTATATTTTTTTGGAGATTGAGCACAATCTTTGAGTATATTATTGTAATTAATTTGACTTGTAACTCTCTCAATCACAGATGGTTAACTATTAAAACGTTTCCATGCATAGAAAGTGATACGCACTTTAATTTGTACAAGTTATTGCCTCCTTTTTCTTCTAGTACAAGTAATTGCCTTTTTATTTTATTTTAAGATATTACATTCGGTCTATTATTTTGTAATTAGTCCAATTCGAACTAGATTCTGATATTAAGACTTTAAATTTCTCTCAAAAAATGACAGTAATAGTGGAGATGATCGAATACATGCTCTCATTCTCACCTCTTAATGTACAGTATTAGAACTTATACTTTAAAAACATTAAAACCTAAACTTAAATATAGTTTTCCTAACAATTTTTTAATCAAAACCTGGTTCAATTAATCTGTGATAGCAATTAGGTATCTCATTCCCAAACAGGGCCACTTCAAATCCTCCCTCAGTTGAACCTCGCGAAAACAGTGTCCGGCGAGTTCTCCGTCCATCTCAGACCCTTCAGGTTCGTTTCGGTTTCCTCTCTCTTATTTATCTCAAATTCCAAGTTCTGATCACAGATCTGGTTTTTCCATGCAATTTTTAGTGCTCTGAAATTATAGGGAGATTCGGAACGCTTTTGTTCTAATTGATATGAACTACTAATATTTATTTACCATATGGTTCTAATTCGAAGCGCTTTTGTTCTAATTGACAAGAGGTTTTCTAATCTCTCTAATCGAAAGTTTTGCTTTGAGGGTTTCTAGTTGTTTAATTGGATTGGAAGAAAATAAAGTAGTGCCACCAATTTGGCAAAATCGGTTGTTTTTATTTCGAGCTTGGACGTTCCTGTGCTAGAGAGAAGACAAGGTTTTGCATATGTTGAATTTTGCTTGTAGTTTTATGACTTATAACGTTGTTAAGTTTTGAATATCAGTACCCTTTGGTTTGATATGCATATATGCAATCATAGCAGATGTAACGGTGCAGGACTGTATCAAAATTTCTTGAGTTTTGTGAATTTTGAAGAAGATGTAGGATAAGAAATTAAAATCAATATTTACCTGCCAAGTCTTGATTTCTGTTGCTTATGTGATTATGTTATGCATTACTTTTTCATTCTTTTCAGAGCTTAAGTAGTCAAGATTTTCTTTACGATTAGTAACAAAATTGTTTTTCAAATTGCTCTTGAAGGGTGGTAGTCTTGAGTTATGAGAAGCTGAAATTGTGTTTATTGATTTTGAGAAGGTATTGCATGTAGGTATTAGTTTAACATTCGAAATGTATGAATTTGTGTTTCAGAAAATGGCTTTAGGTGGACCAGCTCCCCCAAGAGGAAGTGCAGCAGCTACTGCTAGCATGAGGAGAAGAAAAACAACCAGTGGCGGGGCCTCTGGAGGAGCAGCTGGGAATATGCTTCAGTTTTACACTGATGATGCCCCTGGACTCAAGATTTCCCCAAATGTGGTTCTTGTAATGAGCATTGGCTTTATAGCATTTGTTGCCATCCTTCATGTGGTGGGCAAGCTGTATTTTGTGCGTAGGGAGGCTTAGGGGATAGGCAAGAAGTTAAGTTCATTTTTAGATTTTTAATTCAGTGTCTTTAATGGTATTTAGATTTTTTGTTGTGGGATGCATCCTTCCCTTTGCTGTTATTAGAACCACATCGTTACCAGAATATTGCCAATTGATAATGACTTCAAGGGACAATTAGCATGCTTGAAATTTAAGATTTGGTTGAGGAAATCACATGGTAGTGAATCATTTAGTATTGTATTTGAAAACAACCTGATTCTTTTTGGTAGAATAAATTGCAGAAGGAAGCTCTTTTCTGCATTTTGTGATTTGAGTTATGATGAAGTCATAACTGGTTTGGAACTGCAAGTATAGACTGTAATGGAATAATTTGCTGCAAAATGCAAAGGATCATGTGTCTTGGCAGTTGATATGCTGAAGTTTGATTGTTACCTCTACCAAAATTATCCAATTAGGGCCATATTTAACTATACGTTGGGATTCTCAGCAAAATATTTAAGCAGAAAGCTGAGAATTAATTGTTTAATACGATCCTTTGGCTTATATTTTTTTGATGGTGTTCATCTGCTCAACTTGTAGCACATTCAATGGTTAACGCGTCTTTAAAATTTAATATTCTACTTAATAGGTTCCCCTTCTCCATTCTTCCAAGTGGCAAAGGGAGAAAGAAGGTTTTCCATCAAGTTCTGGCCTAGCTTTTGGAGAGGCAGAAGACGTTTTTTTAATTTTTTTTGTATTCCTCATTTACTCGTAAATTTTTACAAGAGAATTGGAAAGTTCACCGGTTCATGTTTTTAGAGAAGGAAATAGTTGTGCCGATTGACTTTCTAAATATCCTTTAGATTATACTGTTGAGAATAATTTTTGTGTTTTTTCAAACCTCCCTCTTGGTATTTGGCCTTTGTATTGGGCTGATTTATTTTTGTCTCGTAATTTCAGAACGATTTTATTGAATTGATCTCTTTGGGGTGTTGTTGTTAATCCCCTTAGATTACAAAAAAAAAAAAAAAAAATACTATTTTATCTTTTGCCGGATTCAAATAACGTGGTCATTCCATCAATTACTTAATAATTTACTAAAAGGAAAATATGTGAAATTCAAATCAAGATTCATATGCACCTTTTCAAATTGTAATCTGTGCTTGAATGAAATTTTAAGGTTATTGTGATTCTTACTTATCTATTATTGCACTCCTCTTTAACTCAAACCCTACTATGCTTCAATCCTTTTCATTAGATTGAACTTGCCAATAAAACAAAGTAATCACATTTAAGAGGACGGGCAGACCCCATTATAGAAAGTGGGAAGGAAACAGAGATTAATATATGAATTATTAGCAGTAGCCCGGAAATTACAATTTCAAAGGAAATTAACCCTATAAAGGAAAGTCGGAAGTTACATTAGTTGAATTTCTGTTTTAATAATTAATTGGAGATTTGGCGAGAAGAAAACAAGTTCTAAAAAATCTAAAATAGGAAAGCCGTGGTACATTCCATGACACCCCAATAACTAAAACAAAAATCATACAAAGCTGAAAATGTGATCAAGGAACAAGTTCAAAGGCAGACATCCTCAAACTTCCTTTAGTTTGTGATGAGTGCATCTTCAATATTTAATTCAAGGACTTCTCTTACTTGCTCAAACATGATCAAATCTTGGCAACTCGTCTCTAAAAGAAGTATGCCTTTCTAGCTTGCGTTTCATAATCTATTATTGCAGCCTTTTTTGTCCATTTTCTCCAACCTTGATGATATAAACTTATATATCTTCGAGAAAAATTTTGGTGCACCGGGAATATCGAACTTGGTGCTTCCTTTTATTAAAAAGGAAAATTTTTTAAGACTTAAAAAGAAACATGTGTAATAAGAAAAAAAAATTTCTCTTTATAATAAAAAGGAACACTGAGTTCGGTACTTCCGGTGCACACAAGTTTTTCTCTATATCTTCTCGGATTTTTTAGGAAGATCAAAGAGTATGCTTGCTTGATTGTGCACATGCATACTTCGCATAGTTGCTGAATTGTTACTCTCTCAGACAAAATTTGTTTCACTTCCAACAAATCCAGTGACCTTTTTAGCATACTTTGTCCAACATTGTAAAATATAAATATTTGGAATTTGAACAACAATTTTTGCTTGAAAAATCACCAAGATGTGCCTTAATAATATCCCCATAAATTTATAAAGTTGACAGCCACATCTAGTAACCTGTGCCAAGATCCACACAAACGATAAATGAGTCTTTACTACACATAAAGTTGCAGAGTGCTCAAAGTCTTCTTTTCTTTCTTTCTCATAGTAGCTCAACATTGCTTTGTAAAACTTTACTACAAAATCTTGCATAGTTGTTGAAGTATGATCTTTTATTATCATAGGCTTTTGTCATTTAATCAATTTTTTCATTCCAATCTATAGAGATTTCGTATATCAAACATTTCTTATTCCTAATGCGCATAAATAAATTCAACCTACCAAATATGCTCCAAGTCAAAAGTCAAAAATAGCATCGTCAAGCCACATTCCAAATCATCTTACAGACTAGGCCTCCCTCCAAAGAAAAAGTTTCAAAACCAGTTCATTATTCATATATTTGGTTAGAGTGGGGTGAGGTGTTGAGTGGAGAAAAAGCAACAAAGTGTTTTAGACCATTGTAAATTTGTATATAAATGGGGTAACTAAATGAACCCAGTAAGACCAACCTTTGCATTTATCTACAAAAGAACATCTTCTCAGCATCACTAAGGAATGCAAAGGTGGAAGAACCACATCTTTATCTCCTATAAATTTGTATTGAATCACACCAAAAAATTAATTAAGAAAATAATAAAAATGATCATTATAGACAATCAATATCCTTCAACACTAGCTCTCCTAGATACTGAGGATGATGAATTCTTGCTTGGTGTGAGGAACAAGCGAGAAGAGGAAGCAAGGTTGGCACACCAGACCATCTTGGAGGTGAAACACATGGTCTAGCTACAAATGATGGTGATATAGAAAGACTCAATCTAGGTGTGTGACATATGATACCATTAAGACTTGGTGATCTTGACATTTCTTTTCCATAGTTGGATGCTGGCTCTTGTAGTGGGAACCAACAAGAGTACTTCATATCCTGAATCATTTTGAGATGCTCAACAACAGTTCTCATGGTAGGCCTTTCTGATGGCTCCTTTTGAAGGCATCTTTGTGCAATGTCAGCTACTTTTCTTGCTGCTTTGGAAGGAAACCTACCCTTAAGTTGAGGATCCATAATCAATGATAGTCTAAGATCATCAGCCAGGAAGGGACGGGTCCACTTCACTAAGTTCCTCTCTTGCTTGGGGTAATAGATATCATCATTCTTTCTGCCAGTAAGTAGCTCTAGAAGAACAATTCCAAAACTCCATACATTGCTCTTTGGAGTAAGCATTCCTCTTTCCAGTGTCTCCACTGATAGGTTTCCAACAGCCTGTACAATAATGAGAACAAAATTCAATGGAATGAATATACAATGTATGCCAGACACAAAGATAGAAAATAGTATATGAATATTTTATAATAACACACACAGTGCACTTCTGAGTCAAAGAACTTACAGATGAACTGCTTGAAATCTCTTCCTCTGGAATATGTCCAACACAACCATACCCCGAAAGCTTTGCACTGAAATCCTTGTCAATCTGTATGTTGGCTGTTGAAAATTCATTATACATTGCCTACAAGAGAGAAATAGGTATATCAGCAAACATAGAAACATTCCACTTAATTGAAATCTAATGTATTAAAGGAACATAAAAATATCCACTTATCCTATAATTGTTCAATCCATATTAAGAAACACACGATAACTCAGGACCAATGGCACTAACTTAATGAGGTCTAAACACCACATGAAAATATATATATATATATATATATATATATATATATACATATAAGTACACATGACCAAACGAGGCTATTCAGTTTTGTATATTTGATATATATTTTACACCAAATTAAGCTTAAATATAAAGTTCATTACCTGGAAAGGCCCTTCTTCATGCAAGAAAGTAAGACCTCGTGCAGCACATATGGCAATTTTCATTCTTGAGTTCCAATCAATAGGTGGGCCACCAAATCTCCCAAACAACAGGCGGTCCAAGCTTCCATGGCATAGCCTTTCATAAACCAACATCCTCGGTTCAGAGCCATCACGTGCATGAAATCCTAGCAATTTACAGACGTTTGGATGTTGTAAAGATGCAAGAGTATTAACCTCATTTATGAATTCCTTCAAGCCCTGAAAGAAGACATAACAAGTATGTAGACCACATCAGAAAGTTCTCAGTTCTTTTCAATTATTTTTGCTCAAATCATAAACTTTCAGCAACAATAATTCAGCATGGAAAATCAACAAAAAGCATAAACTTCTCAATACAAGGCTAACAATAAATCATAATTATGTTTGAACAGCAGCAATTCAATTTATAACAAATTTCAACATTTGATTTTGCAATGGTGTGAAAACAGTCAAATATGCATGGAGAAATAACACAGTAAGGAGAACAGCAAGAAGAGCAAGGTTTAGAAGCTGCTGCTAAATAGCAAGTTGGATGACACCAATTGACAAACCTAAACTCTTGCATAACACACCTCATATCAAAAAGTACATAAAACATTGAATTCTAGCTTTCTAGCCATTTTAAGATAAGAAGGCATTAATTCTCTATATTTGGTAAAGAAGCATCACCAATTTGGATGACCAAGATATGAAAGTAATACAGTGTGGACAAAAGTACCTGAGTTGATGGGTGAAGGCGCGTGACAGTGGCTTCAAACTTCTTTGAACTTGAAGCATCATCGCCAAAGGAAGCTTTATATATGGTGGAAGAAAGACATTCTGACATGCATCGATCCGAAGAGAAATTGTGGCAAGCAGCAGCAATTTCCTCATACTGAAAGTTTCGAAGCAATCCAATAGGTGGAAGAGGTAAAGGTCCAGAAGCATATAGAGGACCACTAGCAGTCCCTGACTTAAAGCTGCTAGAAGCCTTCAATGCACCACTGCCCTGAGGAGATGGAAGAGGTAAAGGCTGTGGACTAGGTGAACGCTGCTCCTTCATTGATCCGGTTCGCTGTTTTGATTCTTCTTGTTCCTCATACTCAACTGAGGCCAAAGCATCTTGTTCTGCTGCATCAAGAGCTGATGGAGCAGATAATGCCCTTGTTCTGTTGTTGTTAACTTTGTTAATGGGGTGAATGGATTTCACTCGAGTCCTAAAACTAGGAGGTGCAGACTGCAATGAGCGAGAGTGAGCTTGAGGTTCAGGCAGAACTGTAGGAACATGCTCATTATGGCAAACACGTTTTCGGTACATTATTTGATCAGATTTTTTCTTCTTGCTCTTTAAGACAGTGAAACATCCCATCTTGTATAGAACTGTTTATTTCTGCACCAAAAAAACTATGGCTTAAAACAAACTTAGTGGACTTCAACATGTCATAGATTAACAACCCACAGGAAAGAATGTCATTATGGAAAATTTCACCAAATGGTTCAAAGGAGAAAGATACATGGGGGGGAAAAAAGATTCTCTTTTATATTAGATGTGCTTGGCATATTCATGTTTGCAAGAAAAAGAAAAAAAGAAGAAGGTAAAAACAAGGGAAAATGGTGAAGCATTTGCTTCCTACGAGATTTTCTCTTGCAAATGTGTCTAACTAAGAAGACAGGTGATATCATATAATTATTTTTTGATTCTTTGCTTCTCTAATGATCATAACTTAATAAAATGAATACACTCAGAACAATCTCCCCCTTCCCTCTCTCATTCCTTCCTCCCAGCTACCCTTAATACTTCATGGTCAAATATTCACCAGTGGATAGCAAATAAATGTAAAAATACTAGAGATACTAAGAATTGAGCATCACATTCCTAAAATTAGAACAATAAATTGCTTCATTTTTCCTACGTCATTGGCCAATTTTGACAACAAAAATAACAAAAAGCAAGTGGGCAAATGCTTTCTTGCTAATGAACCAAACTATTCAATTCCTATGGAGTCATGAGCTCTGCACAACCAATTCATCCCAGAAAATAACAAATCACCCATGAATTCTCATCCATTCAACCACATGGAAAGCAATTCAGATCCATAACATCAAAGAAATTTCACAGAAACCCACTCATTTCATTTAGTTTCACAAAACTCAAATGATTTGACATACCCAGAAATTTCAACCCGGTATAAAAAATAAATAAATCAAGATTCAATTTATTTATTTAAAAAAAAAGAAAGAAGCAAAACTGGCTAATGAATCAAACTACAATACAACCAAAGTTTTTCAGATAAAAAAACCAGAAAAAATGAACTAACCAATAAACTTTGCAACACAAAAGGTTCAAATAACATGAAAACAAAAGCTCAAAGGAAGGAACTTTAACACACCTATAAGATAGCTGTTCATGCAACTCAGACTGAAAACTATAACTTGTGGTTTTCGTTCGACCACGAACTACCCCTTGTGAAGTCAAAGAAAGCAAAATGGAAAGGCCTGGAAGTGATGTTTTTTGTGAGAGAAAGAGAGATGAATATATATGTGGAAATATGGAATGGTAGAAAGAAACAAATGGTCTCAAATGGGAAAGGAAAATCAATGAGCAGTGATCAAAATCCCAGAATTTAATTTAGTGATTAAACTAATATTATTATCATTACCAGAATCTAAAATACACAAACAAAAATGGGAATTCTTTTACTCCTTGTTGCCAACTTTGTCCCCTAAACAATATATATATATATATATATGGGTTTTACTTCTCTCATGTTGTATGAGAGAAGCTATCTCATGTTGTGAGATAAATTAAGTGGGACCCATCAATTTTTTAAAAAAAAAAAAAGAAAGAAAAAAGAGGCACGTCTTTTTATGTGAGTGTAAAATGAGATAGGACTCTTATGTAGCATAAGAGTATAATTTCCCTATATATATATATATATATATTCAAATGAAGCTGCCATTATTGTTTCGTGTCTGAATGATCTCTTTGAATATCCCTTTGACGGCTTGTCAAAGCCGTTTCTAACATTCCACAAATAGGTGGTGTGTACCTTTTGGTTTGAATTTTGACTAATTCTTTTCTTAGTGGTACGTTGAGAACATTTTAATCTTCTTCGTTTGAATGTCAAGAAAGAACAGAAAAGTTTGAATTTGTTTTGGATTTTCTTCTTTATATTTTTCCATTTAAATAAGAATGTTTTAATTTCTAAAATTTTCTTTCTGAATCAGACCAAGGGTAAATCTAAAAAATATTCAAAATCTCACATATCCAATTCCGCGTTATGATGTGGAGCAGTGGAGGGTTATACATTTTATGGTATGCTAATGAGTTTTTATCCTAATACTTTTTTTTCTAATTATTAAAAACTTAAAGATAGTAAAAAAGTGTCTAATTAATTAATGAAAAATACTACTCTCATTTTACATGAAATAGTTATCTTATATTTTTTCACTTCGAAAATTGCACTCTTTTTTTTTCTGCTTTTTAATGGTGAGTCACACTTGAATATTCTCTATAGCATAAGAAAACTATTCTCATGTAACATGAGAGTAATATTTTCCTTAATTAATTATTAATGAAGAAATCAAAGTAGTTGAATTCTATATTTCTATTAGTTGAACTAATTCTGATCGATTAATTGTTACACCCAAATTATGCCCTTATAAAATCTTTACAACTATTATTGTCAATCAATCTACTTCACTTTCATAATAAAAAAGAACAAATACTCTTTTTTACAATATATCAATGTTGAGATTAAGTGATACAAGATAATTTAGAGTTATTATTGTTTCATAGACTCATTGTGACTTGCAACCATGAACCAACATTAAATAAATTTCAAAAATTTTAATTTTAATTTCATATAAAGGACAAATCTGGGTGTATAAAACTCCTTGCTTGCGAGGAGGGTTAGCAATTTCATCAAAAAGTTGTTCTTAAGCTTGAAGACATGACCTTTCGGTGCGCAATTCCAAGGTTTAATCTTTGGCTTTATATAAAAGAAATTAATAAATCTATCAAAGAAGAATGTTCATATGTAATGTAAGGATAAAAAACTTTATTTTCACTCAAGATTATTGATTCAGTGATGTTCTAACTAAATTTTAGAATTGTTTTACTTAAAAATATTAAATCTAGTTCTTGACAATATCCTTTCTTGGACAGAGAAATTAATTCAATGATCCTCCTCTCTCTTTACATTTTTTCTGTCTCTTTTTATTTTTTTCGAATCATGTGTGTCGGAAGCAGATTAAATTTACTCTTTGGAGAGGATGAAGGGACTCAAACTCGAACTTAAATTAATCGGATCCATTAAGGTTTTGAAAAAAAAAAAACTTCATCTTATTTTCTCCTTTATCTCTTTCATTGTGATCTTACATTGATACTCTTAACTTGGAGCATGAGCTTATTGGCATGAGAACTTTATTTTTGGGGGATAAACCTATGTTTCTTTGTTGAAGAGGGACCTATTGGACATTTTGAATGATACCAAATATCAAGCTTAAAAGGAAAAAATAAAATAAAATTGAGCTCAATGACCAAGTTGGTAATTTCAAGTGCTCCTCATTTTCAACGAAGTGTACCCCTACACCTTGACACCGCAGTCAAAGTTGGAAATTTTAATTAACTTATTTAATTGAATAAGAAATAACATGTTTCCATGGTGAACAAAGAGACACATCAAGAATTCAAGATAGGTCTTTGACTCTAAATATGCACCCTTTGATGTGAGCATGGCCACAAGATCAACGGCCACCAAGCTTTCACTCCAAACCTAGGAGCGTCCCACTACATCACCTTATTTATTTTAGGAAAATTATACTCTCATCTCATATTGTATGAGGTTCATATTTTAATCTCATATAAAAAAATATGTCTCTTTTTTTAAATAAAATAAAATAAAATTCGATAGGCTTCATTTTATTTATCTCACAATATAAAATAATTTTTCTTCTATTATACGAGAAAAGTAAAATCCTTTGTTTTATCATGATTTTCGTTTTGGTACAAGATTTGTTTTAAAATAACATTAATACTCTTCCATATTAAAAGATGATAATACAAATGGTTAATTATTATTTTTTATCATTTTTTAAGTTTACCTTTTTTCTATCTAACTATAATTAACAATGAGATATTGATTATTACCAAAAAAAAAAAAAAAAAGAGATATTGATAATAATATTCTTATAAAAAAAATTGTTTCAAATAATATTACTGATTTATGTTATGATTCTTCTTAGATCTAAATGACAAGAATTATGATAGAATTAGAGATGAATCGACGAAGTTGGACCATGTTGAAGAAGAAGTTGGTATAGGTCAGGCCCAGTCAGCACGATGGTCAAATATTATCGTTGACTCGTGCTTTGGTTGTTTTCTATAAAGAAATGGACCAAATTTTGACCACCCAGAAATGGAAATAATGCAAACTATATGTGCCACTTCCTTCCTTTAAAAAATAAATCAAAAATAAAAATTTAGATACATATCTTAAAAAAAGACAATATGCTATTGATTAAAAAAAAATGTCACAACACGCACAAAAAAGGCAACTAGCTACTTGATAAAAATAAAATAGTTAAATCACACTCTCTCCATTCTGATTTATTTATTGTTTAAAATTAGGAAAAAAAATGTTTATCATTTTAAATGATACAAAATTATATCATTTTTAATGAAATAATGTCGTTTTAGTGTGTTTTATCATTTTTTTTATAAAATTAGGAAGAAAAAAAAGTGAAGGAGAGAGAAGGTAAAAGCACACCAAAATAACGTAATTTCATTAAAAATGATATAATTTTGTATCATTTAAAATGAGAAATACTTTACCCATAAAATAACTACATAATAATTGAAATATTAAATAACCTTGATGAAAAAAGAATAAATTTGATTGACATATCTTATTAAGATATATTAAATATTAGTATTATTTTATTAATCTTTTTATTGTTTATTAATACTAAGGTTAAAATTAGGGAAAAAAATTTTAAATGATAGATAGAATAAAAAATAGAGAGTAAATGTGATAAATGGTAAGTACTGCAGTGATATGCAAGATAATCTCTTACAATATAACATTCTTTAAAGAGAAAAAAAGAAGAAGGAAAGAATAGAAGTAAATGCATTTCTGATATGTACACAGTTTATAAAAATAATTGTATTAATAATTATTTTTTATAAACATGTTATTTTCAATTTTTAACATCTCGTAGAAAAAGTGAAAACTGAACGTAAAGTCTTCTTATGTTTCTTTTCAAATCGCAAACAATCTGTTGTTCTTTGTACACTATCTTATTTGTGTAATAAAAAATTCACTCACTTTCTTTTTGGTAATAAATTCATTCTTAATAGTGAAGTAACCCTCTCGTAATGCTATTTTAATCATTAACCTCCTTATATTAAAAAATAATTTCATACCAAAATAAAAATAAAAATAAAAATGTAGGCTATTGGTGTATAGAGCTAGGGGTGTGCATAGGTCGAACTGGACCGAATTTTTTGAAAAATCGAACTGAATTAGTTTAAATGGTTCGATTCGGTTTGAAAGTGGTTCGGTTTGATTGTAAACGGTTTGATTCGGTTTGGAACCGATTCGGGTTGACCGTATTCTGAAAAGAAAAAAAATTAAAAATTTTAAAAAATAAAGTAACAAAAAAAAGTTTGATTCGATTTGAAAATGGTTCAGTTTGGTTCAAAACGGTTCGGTTTTTAAACTGATTTTAAAAACTGATTCGATTCATGAACTGATTTTTAGAAACCGGTTACTTTAAGTGGAGTTTAGTTCGGTTCATGGTTTGATTTATGGTTCGGTTTAATTTTTTGGTCATTTTGCACACCCCTATGTAGAGCATTAACGTGTTAGCTTACATTTTGCACTTTTTTTTTAATAAATTCAATATGTTCAACGATCAATGTTTTTATTATGAAATCTAGTTTTAAATACCGTATTAAGAAAAAACTGAGTTTAAATATTGAATTAAAAGAATGAAAACAAAATAGGAGAAAAATAACGTGGTATCATCTGCACCCTTTTATTTTTTGGGTCCTACCTTTTGAGATAATTCTTCAACATATACTTCAAAGTCTGCAATGATGACAAATTTATTCAGGTTCTAACAATTATAAGTGACGACGTGAGAAAAGGGACAATAGAGTTTCTATCAACGGGGTCAATTATAATCGAATTTAGAGAAGAATTTGTAATAATAAGTTGATGTGTAGAAATAGAACTTTTGTCGTAGCTTGAAAAGAATTTATAGGTAGCGCAGAGCATAACCAAAGCTTTAAGGGGGTGTTTGTTTGAAGTATTTGAAGAGGATTACCGGTAATCCTTCTTTGGTAAATGTAATTATTATGTTTGGTAGAAGAAATAAAAATCAATTCCCGGATATCCAAGGATTACCGGTAATTTAATTTATAAAGAAAAGTCACTATTCAGATTACCAAAACTAATATGGTAATTCGGATTACCAATCAGAATACCAAGTAAAGGGAAAACACAACAATAAATTTTGAGACAAAAATACCCCAATATACGTAAAAATCTAGACCCAATCTATCAATTACAAAAGTAAAAATAGTTTGGGGTTATTTTTGTAAAATAACCTCATATTCCAAGTCATATTTCGTTCTAAACCAAACATGAAATCAGTAATTTTTACCCTATATTCCCGGTAATATTTTGGCGAACCAAACACCTCTTTCGTAAGATTCTAAGTAAACTCAATTTCTACTGAATTCCCAATAATCATGATTCCCGGATACCAAAAAATTTCTCTTGTACCAAACACACCTAAAGGTAAGCATTCTATTGCCAAGATTCATGAAGCTTAATAAATAAAACTAGCTATGACAATTATAGGGCGCATTATTTAACACAACTCAGACCAACCTTGATTTAAAGAACCCTTTTTAAGTTGGTCTTAATCACTTAGGCCTTGTTTCTAATTGAATATCATAGTTTCTAGAAAGTGCTCTATTCGATTATATGAGATTAAAGGAATCATCCTCGGGTTGATATAATAGATTGGAGAGAGTTCTATCCAAAAATAAAATAAAAAATAGATTGGAGAGTTAACATATTACAAGCCACTGGGGGTTCATTATTAATCGATTAGTGTGGTACAAACTTATTTTTGCGTTCTGGAATGCGATTTCCCGCGTTTAGGAAGCCAATCAATTAATCTATCTTTGCGTTTATAGATTAATTAAACAGATACAATGATCTTGATTGAAATTCAAAATATTTGGATGTTTTTTAATTTGTTGGTAATGGAGATATCTTCTCTGTTACGAATACAGATTTGAATGGATCAATGAAGAAGATTTATTTTGTTAAAAGCATTAGTCCTGTGTGAAGGTGTATCTATCGTCTATTTTGCTTATTTGGAGTCCTAAGACTCATTTAGATAATTACAATGTGTTCAAGTATATGTACCTCGACATAATGAAATGTTGTGTTTGAGCTTTTATTGATGGAGATCGGATGGTGGTTGCAAGCGGCTTCTCCGTGTGCACCGGTGGGCAAGAGAGGAATAGTGTACCTACAAACACTCGTTCAAGTTAATATATGTAGACTATTGTAGCCAAAAAAAAAAAAAAAAATGTGTAGAATATGAAGTAAGTAAAGCATGTGGAGAGTTGGCACTGCTAGAGTGAGCAAGGGGAAACGAATTTGGGGGATCTCCTGATCAAGGTTGTTATTTGGATAATATTTACTTATTGTGATAATTTTGTGTTGTAATAAGAAATTAGCAAAGGATTTATATAGGGCCGGCCATGGACCAATTCGCAACACAATATATCTATTCAGTGGCGGATCTAGAAAATTTTATTTATATTTACATATTTAGTGGTGGGGTTCAGGGACAACGTCTCCAAATTTTATTTTAAAATAAATTTTTAAATGCATTAAAAAATAAAAGAATATAAACAAAAAAAAACTATTATATAAGTCCACATAATAGTTTTTTTTGTATAAAAATATACTAAAACTATATTAAATTTTAAAAAATATATTAAAACTTCTATTGTATTTCTTTTTGGGTTTAATCATTATTTTATCTTTTTAACTTTATTATAACTTGGGATATTGCATGTACTTCTCATTTTCTTTCTTTTACTCAATATGTCAGTTTAGAAATTTGTGGAGATTAAAATTAATCAAATCAAGACTTCTTATATAATAAAGGGTGAGAAAGAAATTTTTAAATACATTAAATTATTTTTATGTCTGCACTTGCCCACACGGACAACTATATGGTCCGCCAGTGTATGTATTGTACAATTAATTTGTACTATGAGTGATGTTATTTTTACCCCCAAATCTTTACATCATTACATGTACCATTTACGCCTTTTTAAAAAAAAAAAAATTCAAACTAGTTTCACTTCCCTTTTCCTTGTTCTCTCTTTTACCTAAAGGGGCATTTGGTTGAGGAGAAACTTTTTGAATACTAGGGAAATGTAATTGATAGGAAAATAGTTGGAAAGTGAGTTAGGTAGGAAAATGTAAAAAAAGTTGTTTGGTTTGAACAAATTTTACCGGGCAAATTAGGTAAGATTTATAAAATCTGTGTTTGGTTTGAGGTAAAATATAGATGGGAAAATAAGTGACAATTACGAAAAATATCCCTGTTATTAAAATTTTTAAAACGAAAAAGAAAAAGAAAAGAAGATAGAGAACAGAGACAATGGAAAATGTCAAAACCAAAAAGAAGATAGAGAGAAACCAATATAGATTTTATAACGAACAAGATTACTTGCAACCGAGGAGAGCATGGCGTGAATTCGTTGCTAACTTGGCATTCAGAATTGACGAGAGAAGAAAGCATAGTTGATAGCGTTAACAATCCTAGTCCCTGTGATTCATATTAAGCCAAGGACTAGCATCAAAACAATGTACAAACACATTATTCCGAAAGGAATCAGTTTTTTCATTGATAATATATCTAATTGGGTGTGGTTAAACTATTGTTGGCTTGGTGTAATATTTGTTTACGTAAAACTTGGAAGATACTGCTTTTAGGATCCGTTTGGATGGACTTTTGAAAAAAGAACTTTTTATGAGTTGCTTCTTTTAAAAGAACTTATTTTAAAAGGTAAAGTTATTTTATGTTTGGATGTAATATTTAAAAAGTACTTTTGAGTAAAAATATTATTTGGATGTTAAAATAAAAAAAGCACTTTTAAAGTATAAAATTATCATTATGCCCTTAAAAAAATCCTTTTTTTCCCAAAAAAATCTCTCCTTCCCTGTCACCTTAACCCTAATTCTTCTTTCCTATTCTTTAAAACATATCAAGGATAGCAAGAGTCACCCTCTCCAAACCCTTCGATTCCCATCTTCACACCACCATCTAGTTCGACGTCTTTCCGCTACATAATTGATGTTGTTTGGTTTAGGCTGACTTCATGTTTCAATTTTCACATGATGCTGGTTTGGTTTGGTATTGTTGATTTGCTATTTTGATATGTTTATTTGCTGCTGGTTGGAGTAAGTAAAAGGGATATTTTGCGTACCCTTTTTCCAGTTACACCGATTTGATCGATACTTTTGTTCACGGTCATCTGCATACCGAACCACCCATCAACATTCTCAGGGTTCATTTGAGGTAGAAATTACCAAAATTATCGCTACTCTTGCTGGGTACTGTTAAGCTGTGTTGTGGTTGTTTAATTTTGAAGTGATGTATATTGTAGTTGGTTGAAGGTATGAAATGTTGGGAAATGAGAAAAAAAATGAAGGCTGAAGGGAAGAAGAAGAACGTTGCAGAGAGATGGATAAAATTGGAAAGGACGGTTTTTGAGTTACTTTTAACTTCTGCTTTTCTCAAAAGTTAAATTTTTTAACTTCTCAAAAAAGTTAAATTTTAACTTTTTAACTGAGTTTTACTTTTATTAAGAGCCACATCCAAATAAGTTACAAAATTTCAAAAGTACTTTTTTTTTGAAAAAAAGTAGCTTTTGGAAGGCAAGAAGCCCATCCAAACGCACACTTACTCAATTTTCCATTCACCAGCTACTCAACTAGCTCAGCAAAGCTGAAGTAGATTACGAATTGGTCAAATCATAATCATACTATATCCTATCATATTAAATATTTAAAATGAATATATAAGCTTTAGTTTAATTAAGTTGTTTACGAGCAAAATAAGTTCCAATTTCACACATCTGGCTTCTACAATTATACGAGCCTAAAATCATGTTCAAATTTAAGAGTAAAGATGAAGCGACCCAGGTCCAAACAATTCATAAATAATAATATCACCCTCCAGTATATGTAAATTGTTTGTACAGTTACATATTTGTATAGTTTCCTATACTATTATACAGATATACTCCTGTAATTAAGAAAACGGAAATGGTTGCTCAACAAATTCTGTTTGAGGGAAATGGATAACTGAACTCCATGGTTGTACCCATTCTGACATGCTGAAAATATGTAAAATTCTATATTAATATTTCCTCATTTTAAATCACAAGTGCAATGGTTCTCTAAACTATGAAGCAACAACTAGATCCAGAAATTCTTATTTAGCCATACAAAGAAAAAGAAAGCTGATATACGTGATTCAATTATATAAGGTAAACCTATAGGGTCGGATGGTGTACTTCATTGACCTCACCAAAAGAGCAGTAAACAAAGTAATATCATGTATTCAGTTATGAAGCAAGCCACAAAACAAGAATTTCATTCACAGCAATTTCCTTCCTAGGATACATGCAAGTCATACGGCTAAAATGACCGCGAATAACTACATTTACAATAAATTGCACTTGATTGAGTTACAGGTCAGCCAACACGGTGAACTAACAAAAGTGAAAGGTTATTGATATTAACATTACAGATATTGCTCATCAAAATAATTAATAGCTGGCTGCACTTGTTAACAATCTAGAATGCACAAGTTTCGTAGGGCTGCACTTGTGCTTCACAGTGAGTTTCAGATTCTAGTTCTCGTTTCTTGTATTGCACATTGATAGTTTCAGACCTGAAAGAGGAAGACTTCCTTTGCCTGTTGCCTGTTGTAAACATGAATGACTTTTATAAAACCTGCTACACTTGTTTTAAAATAAATGGTAGCCCCTTCTCCTCATTGAATTATTATCAGATAACCAAACTTCAATGCATGATAAGGATAGAAAAGTTTCAATGAAGATACAGCAAATCCACAAACAGGGTTAATAAATTCAGAACACCACAGCTTTTACATGACAAGTCGTTGCTATAATACTAGGGGCGGCAATTTGGGTTGACCCGCCCCGCCCCGCCACCAACCCACCAAAAACGGGGCCGGGCGGGTTGACCCGCCAAAAAATATGGGTTAGAAAAATGAACCCACCCCGTTTTATGGTGGGTTGGCGGGTCAACCCTCCAATTAAAAAAAAATTATTTAAAATTCAAAATTAAATTGTATTTTATGAATTTTTCTAATATTATTTTATTTTATTTCACACTTCTCTATATTTTTTTAGTCTCAATCTTAAATGTATACTAATATTTGTCAAACATTCTTTAGGAATTTATATATAGATAACATTTGTCATAAATAAAATTGTTATTCTTTATTTTTTCTAGGAAGTACTAAGATAAAAAAAAATTAGATATCACAAAAATTTAAGGATTAATGAAATACTATCAAATTGTAAAATATATATATATATTATAACCCGGCGGGTCAACCCGCCCCGCGGCGGGTTGAACCCGTTTTGACCCACTTCCAGGCAGGGCGGGTTGAGGTGGGTTGGTGGGTTGAAAACCTCAACCCAACCCGCCCCGTTTTGGCGGGTTGGCGGGTTGACCCGCCGGGCTCAACCCATATTGCCACCCCTATATAATACAACATTATACAATCTAAACCAAACAGAGTTATCAACAAGCTGCTAAATGACATGTCCTTTGGAGTAGCCTGTTCGAAGACAATAATCAGCAACCCTTGAAGGTAAGCAAGTCAAACAAGCCAACCTGATGCAATTAGCATTACCCATGATTTCGATCACTCCAATGTCCTCCACATTGTATGACTATGGAGCCAATGTAGCATCACAAAAACACTGTCAAACACAGAAATGTGATGCAAGTTAAACACATTCCAGGTTACAATAGTACTAATAATGAAGATCATGGTGACAGAATAAATACTGATGTGCAGTGCTATAGGAACAAATGTAACGTAGAATTCATATTCAGTAAAACAAGCAACAAATCAATCATACTACATCATTATCTGCATATCAACCAAAACAGATTTAAATAATTATATGATGATGCATAAAAGTGCTATAGACCCAATGCTTGTACTCATAACTTACATAGGGATCACAACTTCAAGACACAAAACCGATTACTCACATGAAGGCTTGTACTCTTACTCAACCTGCTACATTGCTTTGTAAGTAAAATCAGTTGACCTCACCCAATGTTCATTTGCAACCTGTATCAGTTATGGCTCATACAAAAAATCATTTTCCAGAGTCAGTATTTGTATTTGACTATACTACAGGGACTATTTGGGACAAAATAGGTGAATGCTACAGTGCTACATAGCTAGATAGTTTTAATATAATAATCAATGGAGTCATAGTAACAAGGTTTTACAACTATGCATAAGAAAGTATGACAAATTATATATAAAATATTGAGATTTAGGTTAACTAATTCGTGTGGTTCACATTTTCATAATGCATGTTTCAGTCGCATAATGCAAGCAGTATCCCAAGCAAAAAAAAAATTCATAAAAAAAAGGATACTCGGCTCAAACAAGAAGAAGACCTTTCCAGTGCACAGGGGTGAACAACAATGGCACAGATCGGTGTTCAGATTCACACAGACAGAGAGATATACAGAGAGAGAGAGAGAGACCAATATTGGGATGTACAGGTATACTCAAGACTCAACCATTTCAGGAACTAAAAATATAACTCATACACAATGGATCCAACGAACACTTACCCAATCAGACTTCACAGATAACGTTGGACCGCCTCCTGATACGATGAGTGATGCTTCTGCTCTGACTTACCCAATGTCCACACAACGAAGATAAGCTTCTGCTGAACACACAACAAAGATAATATCACGAGGGTATTTTCGGTTGCTTCATTTTCGCTTTTTGCAATTTCGCTGGCTATCCACAAAAAACCATGTCCAACAATGCTTTCTAAATAGTGCAAATGCCTGGCTATCATCGACCAAAAGGAGAATGGCTATGCAAATGGAATAGATGGGCAAGGTTAATAAATCTGTGTACCAAACGTAGACTTTGTGTTTTCCCAAGATGATTTTTCTAGGGATCTTTCAAGATCTCCTCAACCAAACAGCACCTAAGATACTAGCTAGATATAAGAAAAGCATACAGGTTTTAGCCAAAGGAAGATTGAATGTGGTTTACGTCGATTAGATATAGTGAATGCGCTTATTGTGCATGATAAGCCTATGCAATTATGTGAAAGAAGAAAGAAAAAGAATAAACATAATATATAGAACTTGGAATACATTATCACATTAAATTAAATCAAATTAAATAAAAACTAATTAAATAAATAATGAAAATGATAAATAAAAATGCTAAACGTGTAAAGAAATTAAAGAGAAAATATATACTAATAAAAGAATTGTTTTAGAGTTTTGCTCAAGTGACACTGAAATGTTTTTAGAAATTGTTTGATTTTGAAGTCAAAATCCCCTTAAATCGTTTTATCTATATTTCAACCTACATTTTCAAATCTATGGGTTTAGAGTGTGTGCAAAGGATATAAACTTATATCATTATATTCCTTATAATTATATAAGAATACATAGTTATAATATAAAAAATATTTTTTTTTCCTCCACATCAATTGACAAGTTTCTGAAAAGATTCTGAAAAGAGAGAAAAAGTAACTTTAAAATTATAACTAGGAGCAGGTTATATTTACAAACTTTTTTGCTTACAAACTCTAACAAACTACTCTAAGCACGACCGGTCATACTTTAGTCATGCAGTGTACGACCGGTCGTTCTTAGTGTAATTTGCAAAAAAAATTTGTATCCAATCCTATCCCTTTTTTGTTGTTGAAATTATTGGAATAAAAAAGACTACACGATACAAAATCTTGGGTAGGAAACACCCAACGCATCCCTTTGTAACAAATCCAAACATCCTAAAGGCGGCACATGCAGCACATGCGTCTCCCAATTTGTAGACTCATGACCCAACACAACAAGTCTATCAGCAACAGTATTACTCTCCCTGAAGGCATACGACACCTTGGTCTGCCATTGTCTACGAAGCAACTCGAAAATCCTATTAACCAAGGAAGCCAAAAGTGTTGGGCAAGTGGCTTCTTATTGTATATTGATCTTTTAGCTTGTCCACACATGTGCCTTTTATATTAATTTTAAAATAACTACAAAAAGAAAAGGCTGATCCACCCACGTGATTCCTTTTCAATTTGTAAGGCTTTTTATAAATTGAAAAGCTTTCTATTCTTTGAGTCAGAATGAATTCGGCGTTTAAAAGGATTGGTAAAATATTATATATTAAAACCAAAGTTTATATATATATATATATATATATTATTTTTACTTTTTGGTTTTTATTAAAACATATTTTTAATATACTTTTCTCTCTTTCTTTTTTATTAAAACAGATATTTAAAATGAAATTAAATGCATGGAATGCAATGATATGTATTGGAGCTTAGGTAGATACTATATGATATAATATAGGGTGTAACAAAATATCTAAAAATACCTAACCACTTGTATCTTCAAACTCCAACTTCAATTTGAGACTTCTTGTAAATCCTTTGTCATCATCAAAATATATATTCCATATTAGCACAATAAAATTTCTAGAACAATTCAAGATTAGGTTTCTAAACAATAAATTTCAAACAAAAATCTGAATTAACACAATGTATAACAAGATGTAAAGATAAATTCAGATTTAATATTTTTAATCAATATTTCCCAAAAATTAGAAACACAAATCTTACACAAAGAGCATCAAGGTTTCTAAGATATTCACATAAAATCAAAACAGAAAAATCAAGATGCAAAAATCAGATTCCAAATTTTAACAATAAATTTTTATACTAATGAACAACTCAAGAATTTAATATTCAGATTAAACAACTCAAAATCCCTAAAGCATATGAAATAACAGATCTGGAAATTTCAGATTAAATGCTTTAAATCAAAGATTCACAAAGGATTTGAGTTTCTTGAGTATACCATAAAAAGCCCCAAATATTTTGATTAAAGAACCTGGAAATTTCACTGAGAAGAGATGTAGCAAGAGCCCCAAAATTTGATTCAGTTTGCAGCAAGAAAGAACCAAGAAATTGTGATTTTCCAGAACTAGCGTATCAACCAATTACTACGCTGTGAAGACACACTGAGCGCCGATTGCAATTTGAGAGAATGCAGTGATCGATTTTTTTGAAAGAATGTGATTTTCGTATCAGAGAGAGAAACTTTTTGCAGAGAGAGATGATATATGAGAAAGACGGACGCTACTGCTTCTTATTGTATATTGATCTTTTAGCTTGTCCACACATGTGCCTTTTATATTAATTTAATTGTTTTAGATTTTAAACTTAACCATTATTATTTACTATGAAATTAAATGCATGAAATGCAATGATATGCAATGGAGCTTAGGTAGATACTATATGATATAATTTTGTGTGTAACAAAATTCTAAAAATACCTAATCACTTGTATCTTCACACTCCATCTTCAATTTGAGACTTTTTGTAAATCCTTTGTCATCATCAAAATATATATTCCATATTCCATAATGCATAGGAGGCCTTCAATCTCCCCCTTTTTGATGATGGCAATTTAAACTCAAATTGAAACAAGTAAGTGTTAGTAGCATAAGATATTTAAATCATGTAATCACATACTCCCCCTAAACATATGCATACTAAGAATTATTATGCTAATTAAAAGCAAGGCATACATATGTTCTCAAAACTTCTCAAAACTCCCCCTCAAAATATGCATAAGCTCATAAGCTCAATTTGATGATATTTATATTTTTGATGATATTTATCTTTTCGTATCAGATTAAATGCATGAAATGCAATGATATGTATTGGAGCTTAGGTAGATACTATATGATATAATATAGGGTGTAACAAAATATCTAAATATACCTAACCACTTGTATCTTCAAACTCCAACTTCAATTTGAGACTTCTTGTAAATCCTTTGTCATCATCAAAATATATATTTCATATTCCATAATGCATACGAGGTCTTCAATCTCCCCCTTTTTGATGATGGCAATTTATACTCAAATTGAAACAAGTAAGGGTTAGTAGCATAAGATATTAAAATCATGTAATCACATACTCCCCCTAAACATATGCATACTAAGAATTATTATGCTAATCAAAAGTAAGGCATACATATGTTCTCAAGACTTCTCAAATCTTCCCTCAAAAATATGCATAAGCTCATAAGCTCAATTTGATGATATTTATATTTTCTCCCCCTTTGACATCATCAAAATCAATTATAGCATATAATAAGGATTAAAGATGGATAAGGTATATAGCAAACATATCAAATATCCAAAGATTAACCATTTCTTGTACCAAGTTTGATTCTTTGTAACTCTTTGGCTTAGTCTAAGAGGTTCTTCAATTTGCCAATTTCTTCAATGTGATCTTCTTCTTTTCATTCATATCCATTTTCTTTCAAATACCTACAACATCATCTTTTACACTTTCCTTTCTCGGCATATTAGCAAGATCAAACATTTATCAAATAGTACAAGTATGAATAATAGGCATTATTTGTGAAAGATACATTGAAATAGGCTTGCTGTCCTGTTTTGATATAATTGAATATAAGAGTAAAATGGTGGAGTATTCAAGTACATAGGCATGTAGTGCATGAAGTAAGCTTTATATCCACATATAGAACATTTATATTGAACATGTACAACATAAGATGTGTTAAAAATAGTCTATGCATGTAATATTAAACACCAAACAACAATTATACATCATGTGCAAAAAGATTTATAAAAAAATATAGTCCATGGCACATGATGCATACATGCTCACTAAGTTTTCTTAGGAACATATATCATGTTCTTAACCTTGGGGCTAAAGAACATGCTAGATGTGTTAGGTTGAGGTCCATAAGATGTTGAAGCAATGTTTCTCCCATTTATAGTCCTCTTAGGAACCCACTTAAGATTAGTTCCTTTTAGGCCATATTTCTTAATATTGCATTGATATACAAGATGACCACTCATGCAACAATATGTACATTTCTTAAATGGTAGCTTAGACATGAACCTAGGGGGATAATGGTTTGTCTTTCTTGGTTGAGCAAAGGGAGGTTTTTGAAAACCAAGTCCATATTTAGTAGATTCAACCCTTTGTCTACCAAGGAGGACATTCAAGTTGTCTCTCCCACTAGTCATTCTATCAACCATTACCTTCAAACTATCCACTTCATTAGATAATTCAACACATTTAGCACATGAAATAGTGGAAGGGGGTTTCACATCATCACATGATCCAACAAGACAATTCATGAAAAGATTTTCATTTTTAAGATCCTCATTGTCTTTCATTAGATCACTTACAATGCTGGTCAAACTATCAACTTTGTCTTGCAAGCAATTTTTCTCATTTTTAATTTTCTTAACCTTAGAGGTTAATTTTTCATTTTCAACTTGCAAGCATTTATAAGCATACAACAAATCATCATATGATGGACCTACCATAGAAGATGTATCACAAGAGGAGCTAGAACTACACATTGAATTAGAATCACATACCGAATCAGAATCCCACATAGAACTAGAAGAGTGGCTAGAATATACCTCAATTTGATCTTTTTCAATTTGTGTCATTAAGCAAAGGTTAGCTTGTTCACTTGATGAGGAGTTTGTAGTACTTGAAGTGTCATCCGAAAATGCCATGTAAGCTATCTTCTTTTTGCTCTTACCTTTCTTGAACTTGCCATTTTCATATTTATTCTTTTTGTTCGGGCAATCCTTTTGGAAGTGACCTTCCTTTCCACACTCAAAACAAGCATTGTTTGAATTGCTTTCTTTTCTACTTGGGTTGTTAGCCCTTCTTCTCCTTTTGTTGAATTTCTTGTTGAAGAACTTGGTGAACGACTTGTTAAACTTTTTCACGAACATTGTCATTTCATCGTCTTAACCGGTGCTTGATTCACTTGAAGAAGTATCAATACTTGTCTTACTTTGCTTGGATTGGGAAAAAGAAACTTTTAGAGCTATACTCTTTGAATTTTTCTTGTTAAGCTCACGCTTAGCCCTTCTGTTTAACTCCAACTCGTATTCCTGAAGCTTTCCAAATAAAGTAGCAATGGACATTGTGGAGAGATCTTTAGCTTCATAGATTGCTGAAGTCTTTGCATCTCATTCCTTAGTAAGACATCTTAGAATTTTGTTAACTAACAATTCATCATCATGAAAAATATTTAAAGCATTCATTGATGTAACTATATGCATGAAACATTTTTGCATGTCAAATATAGACTCACCCTCATACATCTCAAAGAGCTCAAACTCCCTAGATAATGCATTTTGTTTAGAACGCTTTACTTCACTAGTACCTTCATGGGTTGTTTCTAAAATAAGCCACATCTCACGTGCGGTCTTACATGAAGATACTCGGTAGTATTCATCCTTACCAAGTGCATTAACTATTAAGTTCTTTGCTTTTGAGTTGTACTGGGCATTCTCTAATTCTGCTATAGTAAACTCTGTGTATTTTTTAAGCACATTTTTTCCATTGTCATCTAGTGTGGTTGGAGGCTGATATCCTTCCTCTACACTATACCAAATTTTAAGATCTACCGACTTAAGAAAAATCTGCATCCTTGTTTTTCAGTAGGGATAATCAATCGCATTGAAAAATGGAGGGCGATAGGTGGAACCACCCTCAAGAGGAATATCCTGATGGAAAGAAGCCATAGGATCTTTAACTCTTTGGCAATGGCCAATCACTCAGAGCACGAAGATCTGATACCACTTGTTGGGCAAGTGGCTTCTTATTGTATATTGATCTTTTAGCTTGTCCACACATGTGCCTTTTATATTAATTTGAAAATAACTACAAAAAGAAAAGGCTGATCCACCCACGTGATTCCTTTTCAATTTGTAAGGCTTTTTATAAATTGAAAAGCTTTCTATTCTTTCAGTCAGAATGAATTCGGCGTTTAAAAGGATTGGTAAAATATTATATATTAAAACCAAAGTTTATATATATATATATATATATATATATATATATATATTATTTTTACTTTTTGGTTTTTATTAAAACATATTTTTAATATACTTTTCTCTCTTTCTTTTTTATTAAAACAGATATTTAAAATGAAATTAAATCAATGAAATGCAATGATATGTATTGGAGCTTAGGTAGATACTATATGATATAATATAGGTGTAACAAAATATCTAGAAATACCTAACCACTTATATCTTCAAACTCCAACTTCAATTTGAGACTTCTTGTAAATCCTTTGTCATCATCAAAATATATATTTCATATTCCATAATGCATACGAGGTCTTCAAAAAGATGCTGAGGCTCACACCTCTTACTGATAAGAATGACAGCCACTTGAGAATCCCCCTCTAGCCACATGTGTCTGATACCCGCATCCCAAGCAAGTTGGAGGCCGAGGAGGAATCCCCAAAGCTCGGCTCTGGTGGAAGACGGATCCTATCCCTTATAACTATGTATTTTTCAGAGTATATAATTATAAGGGATGAAAGAACATAAATTTATATTCTTCAAAGAGAAAGGTTATAATTACAACTTTTTTTTTTTACAATCTCTTACAACCATATCTTAACACCGTTGATTTTCGTCAATCAACGGTTATCATTTATTGTGAATTAATAATTAATTAATAAATTTAATTTACAAAAATCATAACCGTTGATTGGTGGAAATCAACGGTGTTAAGATATGGTTGTAAGAGGTTATAAAAAAAAGGTTGTAAGTATAACCTAGTTCTTCTTTAAAAAGACAAATATTTTTTCCTAGATTTATTTACCAAAATACACCAATTGCAATAAACTTCACTTAATCAGTTTAATTATTAAACAATTATCAATCTGTTAAATTTTTCTTTTTAAAAAAAATCACTCTCAAGTTAATTGGCCATTTAAGGGATCGGGAATTGGGTGGGTCGGTGAGTGATCCTAATCAAGTGTTGCTGTGATGGGCCATTGAGAAGGGACTAATAACTGTATCAAGTGAGAGGTTTTGAGATTTTGCTCATTGCAGATGCAAGGGGATTCAAAAATGGCCATTGACGTTTTGATACTCAACAGATATCACATCATAATTTGCTTTTATGCAGCGTTGATTGCCTGATGGCTAAGCAAATTGTTCTATGCACGCAAATATATCCCATCTTGTGGTCCATAATCAAAAGGAGGCTTTTCACAACAACAACCAATTCTTTTCTTTTTCTTGTATTGTGATTAGATAAAATAGCTTAATATATCCTAAAATATTTGAAAAACAAAACTTAATAATACGATTTTTTTTTTTTTGTGAAACAATTCATAATTGAAGAAAAGTAAACAATTTAAAAAATATTACATTTTGTAAGTCATTTATTTAATTTTAATCCTACACTTTTTTTTCTCTCTTATTACAATTTATTATTAAAATTTACAATAACTTTTGAATCGAATAATATTGTTATTATTTGAAATATGTCTGAAATCTAACGTGATCGATTCAAGAGGATCATTAATGTAGACCTTATGATTAGTCAATATGGAATCTGTATGTTCGCGGTAGTTTAGGGAAGAGATGCTACAAGAGATGATAGATCATTGTGCACAAAGGGACTTAATCCATTATTTATAACTAGAGTTACTTATAATTAAGTGTGAGAGTTTGAATGAGAGTCAACCTATTAAGGAATAAGTATCGAGGCTGGTTGCTTATTTGTTACTAGGTCATTACTAATAGATAATGTGAGACCCAATAAATGCATACAAAATTGAAATTTTTTAAATACCGCACCGAATTCGGTATCCCTTTTTTCCAAAATTAAAAGTTTTCTATACCATATGAATTCCTTGTTTTTTATTTATTTCTTTTTATGTCCTTATTATTTACTAATTTGGAAAGTGTTGTAGGTACTAAGGTGATAACCAAAATTCACTCGTCTAGAACACGTGTTAGTGTAATCACAAAACAAAGAAAAATTTATAGAAAAGGAAACTGAAAAAAGTATAACACAATCACCAAAACATTCCTACTCACCCGATCTCCCTTCATCTGCAATACCAAATTTATGGCCGAGTAAATTGATATTATGTAGCACGTTTTGATGCATACGTTTTTGGGATTCATTAATTAGTAGGAACAAGTTAATTAATATGCTAACCGACCTAAAACATGGTGGTATCTAGGATCAAGTTTAGTCACGTGTGTTGGAGCAGGTGGACCCTCAAATCAAAATCATGTAAAAGCCAAGTCCAAACTTTAGGGGTGTGCACAGTTCAATTACATTTGATTTGATTTTTTTTTATATCAGATTGAATTGAATAGGAAAAGCGGTTCGGTTCATGCAAATTGAACCAATTTTAAATAGTAGATTGATTATTGAATCGATTCAGAGTTGTTCAATTCTTAAATTGATTCAGAAAAATATGGTGCAATTTCGTTTAATTCATTTAATTTTTTCATAGTAATTGATTATTAAGCCGAACCAGTTTTAAAAAAACAATTCATAGTTCATTTCATAGTTGAGCTCGATTCATTTGACTTTCTTACACCTAAAAACTCGCTAGCTCTCTTAGATTATTATCTTTATAATAAAGGGAAATTATGGCTCATGGCTAGTTATTTGTTGCATCCATCTTATGCACTTTACACGTATTAGCTTTCATCACATATGATGATGCCGTTGGATATAACTAAAGAAACTAAAAGTTGTAGAAAATATTAGATAAGCGTTTTTTATTAGAGAAATGCAAGTGCTACATTTTAAATATGTTTTTTTTATTATTATTGGAACTTGATGTAGGTCTCACTAAAAAAATATATATATATTTCTCTTGTGATTATAAATACTGAAATGAATAGTTAACATTTATAAAGTTATCTTAGTCCTAAATGAATTTCTCTAAAAAAGTATCATATATGTTAACTACCGATTTTACTACACTACTTATCTAATTTTCCCCCCCGTAAAACATGGGCGGAACATAAAAAAAAAAAAGCCAAAGGGAAAGCGCTTTTTTTTTTTTTTTAATTTCCATTATTGTAATCCGTATTATACAACTCCACTCCACTTATATTAGTCACATCTCACATGCATTGGTAAAAAAATTAAAATAATGCATTTAAATTAAATAATTACGCATTTAATGATGTTTTGTAAAAAATTACACATCTACTGCACAATGTGACGCCACTTTTGGGCGTCACATGTGACGCCCCAATGAGGCGTCTTCTCCAGGGTGCGGCTGATGGTTCTGTCTTTGGATCGGCTTCAATACAAGGTCCGTGGCAACTGGGTGACATGTTATTTGTCAATCAAGAATTTGCAACAAAAAAAGATGTCCAAATGGCACTTAAGCACAACCTCATTAGGGAGCATCAAGAAGCCATTGTAATTGAGAGCACGCCTGCAAAGTTGTCTATGAAATGTTGTGCGTATGATCAAGGTTGTCCGTGGCGCGTAAGGGCGATCAAACCGATGTTTCGTGAAAATTGGAAGATTACGAGATGGGGTGGAAAACACGAATGTGTGAATGAGCACATTTCCCAGGGTCATAGACAGCTCGATGCGGACGTTATTGCAGATCTCGTCATAGGTACGTATTTATTTACCGTATTGGCATGCCAGTGTGTAAATTCGTTCGATGTTATCGAGGCTCTAGTATCCTCTTTAATGTAGAGATGATAAAGTCAGAACCATCTGTGTCAATCTCTTTGGTGCAAGAAAGGATAACTGCTAAATATGGCTTTCAAGTTTCCTACAGAAAGGCGTGGTATGCGAAGCAAAAAGCGATGGCAATTATGTATGGTGATTGGGAGGAATCGTATGCTTTTTTGCCAAGGTGGTGCGAATACATGCTTCGTTTTTCTCTAGGTTCATTTTATCATATACAAACAAATGATCTTTATGCGGAGCAGAGCTTAGTTTCTGGAAAAAAGGTTTTTCATCGCTTTTTTTGGACGTTTAGACAATGTTGTGAGGCGTTCAAATTTGCCAAACCCGTCATACAAATTGATGGAACACATTTATATGGGAAGTACAAAGGGAAATTGTTGGTGGCCACAACCCAAGATGGTAATAATGAATGTTTACCGATCGCTTTTGCCATCGTAGAAGGTGAAACTTTGGAAGCATGGGATTATTTTCTCGTTAATATTCGTGCTCATGTTACTACCATGTCAAACATATGTTTGATATCTGATCGGCATCGAAGCATGGGATTACTCCCAGTTATCACGTGTTAACGAATTTTATTGAATAATTACATAAATACAAAACGACGTAAATAACATACCTGAATATGTTGCATCCTGACACCATGTATGAATCCCGCCTGTCTTAGGTACTCTTCGACAACCGGTGGAATAGCACCGGTAGGTGGCCCCCCTTGTGGCTTCCCACGTTTGGTCTTAATTTTTCGTACATGCTCTGTATTCCACACTCGCTGTGAAATATGCGCTTTTTGCGTCCTCTTTCGAAGGACCTCCCACCTGTACGGCCCAGGGATGATCCATATGCTGGGATCGGTGGGCTCTACATCCGACTCAGATGATGACTCAGCCATTATCCTCAACTATATAATATAAAACAACATTTAAATTAATCACATGTAACAACCCATTTTATTTACAATTTAGTTAAGCAGTGAAATAATTGATTATCACAAAAATTAAGCATATGCGTCATTTATTTAACTAGAATCGAAATTTATGAAGTCCCGCCAAAACGTAGAACAGTTATTTATTTGCAATTAAATAATAATAATACATCAAACAAAAATAATATAATACTAACTGAATACTTAACCCTAGGTCACTACCAACTTGTCCAATATGTACTAATCATCACACCTAACTAACTACAAAGTTATGCACTCCCGCATTAATAACATCATACATACGAAATTTACGAAGTCCCTAACACTATTTATAAATCACTAATTAATATGCTAACCCTAATGCATAATTAAAATTTAATAATAATAACTATGTAATAATAAAATTACTATATCATACAACATTTATAGCATGCCACAAAATTTCTAAGTGACTATCCTAATGTTCCAAGTCTCTAATATACAGTCAATCCTAACATGTATTACTAACTAGCACTGTTATTTAAATGTATACATATGAGGTATTATGACCTTACCTACGTTGGCAAAGCTTCACTACGAACCGCGGTTAGAGAGAGGTTAGAGAGATAAATGAGTAAGGAGTGAAAAAAAGAAAGTGGGGTATATATAGGTTGCACATGAGACGCCCCCTTTGGGCGTCACATGTGACGCCCCAGTGGGGCGTCTTCTCTAGGGGAGAGACGCCTCACTGGGGCGTCACACGTGACGCCCAAAGGGGGCGTCTCATTGTACAACAGATGTGTAATGTTTACAAAACAGCATTAAATGCGTAATTATTTAATTTAAATGCATTACTTTAATTTTTTTGCCCACATGCATTACATTTGTTCGAATTATACCTAATAATAACTAATTATTTTATCTGTGCGCGCGTTAGGTTATTTTGTATTTATACTTTTTATTGAAAATAATTGTTTTTGTTTAATTGTTTATTGGGAAATAATACTCTCAGCCACATGAGAGTACATCATTTTCCTACACAAATTCGTTTTCCGTGCCAATTAATTTTTCTTTTCTTTTTTAATATAAAATATGGGACCCACATTTAACTTCTCTCTATTTTTTTCTCTCCTACAATCCTACAACATAAGAAAACTTAAACCCTTCTTTATTACGCATTATCATTCTTTTAACGACATATTCATTGAAAAGTATTAGAATTATAGTATGAAATTTTAGTTTAAATATAATATCATCATTTATTTTCATGCCTTAAATCTTCAATTGAGTATAGCCTTATAATTTTAAGTTTGTAAAGCAGTATACCCACTAT
Source organism: Gastrolobium bilobum (assembly GCF_033153095.1). Classification (NCBI taxonomy): domain Eukaryota; kingdom Viridiplantae; phylum Streptophyta; class Magnoliopsida; order Fabales; family Fabaceae; genus Gastrolobium; species Gastrolobium bilobum. The sequence goes on from NW_026898163.1 coordinate 117,711, forward strand.
CGTCGCTTCTCAATAATTTGTCACGGCTCAAGACAATTTCGTTCGTGAAATAATATTAAAATACTATCACTTCTTCCCCATTAATTACTTGCAATGGCTAAGGTAATTTTACATATAAAAAACATAGATAAATAAGTGAGCTTGAACTTTTATTTAAGAGTTAATTTAATCCATTTAATTAATTTGGACATTGACCTATCAAAGTTTCTTAAATGTTAATTTTTTGTCCGATATATGCAATATTTATAGAATATTTAATAAAGATCAATTGCTTTAGATAGCAGCTTTTACATACATTAATTTATTTTGGCTTAAACTTAACATGATTGAATTGTTAGGTAAAAAATTATTGTAATTGTAATTGTAATAATTTACAAAAAAAATTATTGTAATTGTGAAAAGTATTGAAAATTATAAAGAAATTAATACAATCGAAAATTGGTGAATGCTGATATGGAAAATTGTATTTAAAAAAAAATAAAAATAAAGGCAGGCTGTAAGCTTTATTCTTTACCCGCATAATTAATTTTGACTTTTTACTTTTTTATTAAGATAAAAAATATATAATAATAGAAAATATTGAAAATTAATTGTATATATCTATAACATATAGAATAGATTAGAAAAGAAAAAAAGAAAGAAAGAACATATATATGACGTACAAATTAGAAGATGGGTCGTTTATTAGTTTTCAAGTTTTACAAGGCTTTGATTGTATCGGACATGTAAGAGAGCCCATTTTAATCGTCTTACTGGGCTTTGATTACATTGAACTTTGTGACATAAGCCATTATCATGCGGAAATGGATTGGGTTGAGGATTAGCAGAACTTTGGACTCGAAAGAAGAAAAAGGCCTTAAAAAATAAAATAAATGTGCATTTAATTTCTTATTAGAAAATTTTGCTTTTATTACAGAAAAAATTTCAGACATACTTATATAAAAGTGAATAATGAGTTCTATTATAAAGAAAAGAGAAATAAACTTTTACGTGACAGAGAAATTTCAGTAAAAGCATATATATTGAATCCTTTTTATAATTAAATTCTAAACGAAGTACTTATACAAAACTTGAAAGTGTGTACAAGAAAAAAATATATTTTATCTTATTTTTTTTTTTATATTTGTTTAAAAAATAACGTTTATATTTTATTTACAAAAGTATTAACAAAAGTAATTTTGTATTAAAATTTTATAAAAATAAAGATGAACTTACTTACAGGAATTGGATTTGGTAGTTATTTTAAAATACCAATTTATAATTCTGTTCACAATAATAATAAAATAAACTGATTTTTGAGTTTTTTTTTTAAATGAAATAAATTCTTTCGTATAATAGTATAGATTATAATCACAAATATATATCGTTAAAATAAAAATGAATGAATACTTTCAAAATAATCATTATTTAAAGTTTTGTATAATACTTTATAATTTTATTTATAATATTTCCTCATTTTATTGATATCTCTTTATTTCATCTAAAGAAAGTATTAAAAAAAAAAAATGAATATTTTTTATTTTGTTAAAATGAAAAAAATTAAAATAATCTGATATTTTGGCGCCCTTTATTTTGATCTCAGGTACACGTCATCCATTTTTTTGAAGCTTCTCCCGAAAGCTTTGCCACTATTACCAGTAGACATTTGTGTCCTCTGTTTATGCCGTTTGCATTTCTTCACGTTCATTCACTTCCATTCAACACTTCCGTCACCGTCACCGTCACCGGAAAACCCAATTCCCGATGAGGAAATCAACCAGACTATCTTCCGCCGGCCTCGCCCAAGTCCGAGAACCGGTACACCTCAATTTCATGTTTGTTTCCCGAGAAAATCTAAGAAAAACAGGAATTCCAGTTTCAACTTCGATTTCTTCGTTTTTCTTTTTTTTTACCGTTTCAGGTTAGGAATTTCAGGACAAGATTTTCTCTCACGTCGTACGCGAAGCGTGTTCAGCAGCTGACGGCGGAGCAACGATCCGCGATAACGAAAACGGGTTTCGGGAACCTGTTACGTGTTCCGAATCACTCGCTGAACAAGGTTTTCTTAACGGAGGTGATGGAAGCTTGGAGCTGCGAGAAGCGGGCTTTCGTTATCGGGTCGGGCGAGATCCGAATGAGCTTGTTAGACGCTGCTTTGATTATGGGCCTTCGGGTCGTGGGTGACCCGGTTGTGTTGAAGGAGGATGAACCTTTCTCGGATTTCGAAGGCTCGTATGAAGCAAAGGAAGGGAAGAGGAAGGTGTTGATGAGTTTTCTTGAAGAGAGGCTCGATTCAATTGGGGAAGTTTCGAGCGATTATTTTGTGAGGACGTTCTTACTTTACACGATTGGAACCTTTTTATCTTCCAATGATGGTAAAGTTGATTCACGCTACTTGCACTTTCTAATGAATTTGGATGAGGTTTCTCGATTTGCGTGGGGTGTTGCTATTGTTGAAGATTTGGCTCAGTGGCTAGATAAGAGGAAAGAAAATAATGTGCAATATGTTGGTGGTTGTCTTATATTTCTCCAAGTAAGTTTCACCATGTCATAATTTTATTTATTTATTAATTTGAATTTTTTAATTTATTGAGTCAATTCTCGAATCATGTATGCTAATGTAGGGTAAGAGAACCTATTATAGATTCATAGAATTGATCTGATCCTTTCACTAGACCTTGTACAAAAGGGGAGCTTTATATCATCATGTTACCCTTTTTTTATTGAGTCAATGGATATTTTGGTCTAAAAAAAGACTAAAAGAGTGTGCGTATATTTTGATTCATTAGTCCTACAAAGATTATTTACATTACGTCAATTGATTGCATAGTTTCTCAAATTTAACTCATTTAAGAAGGAAATATAGTCCTCCAAATATTGAGTGCATAAAATGTCTTAACTGAATTGAAGTTGAAGATTGATGTGATCATTTATTGTAAATGAATTCTCAAAAAAAAAAAAAACTAACTTGATGTCAATTCAAGTTTCCTTTTTTTCTTTTTCATGTTTATATTGATTACAATTTACAAAAGGGTATATGCGTTGTCTTGGAAGTAAAATGTATGTATACAAGCAATTTATATGTTGCTTTTAAGACTAGATGGGAAAATTCCAGTGTACAAGTCTCCCTGCTTTGCCAGGATAAAGATAAAGGGAGATTATACACAGCTTTATTCTTGCATTTTTGCAAAGAGGTTGTTCTCTGTACTAGAATAAGTGACCTTCTGTCACAAGAAGCTACCTTACATTTGCTTAGAAGAGTATGTGTAAGAGTTAGTTTTCCGAGGGATAAGAAGTTTTGGAGCAATACTTGTAAAGTTGTGATTTATAAATGCTTATGTTGATTAAATGTTCTTGTTTTTAAGTTTTATTTTCCCCTTTGTCTATGGCGGACAGACATGGTGTTATGAGCATTTTGATATAGCACGACCACAGTTGCAATGTCATGATTTGACCTTTCCTCGTGTGTGTCGATGGGATAATAGTAAATCTCTCCAAAGGCAACGAGGTACTTCAAGGTTAAAGGACCTGCATGATGACCAGGTAACTTGAAACTTGCTTACGTATCTGTTGAATATTGAGTTTATTCTTTATAGTCACTGGCTCCCCGCATAATATGGCAGGTGGAGAAAACATGTGTCTGTTTTGACCTGGTGCCATTTTTATGTTATATTTAGTCATTTTTTGATGATTTAATGATTGAAGTAGCAAAGCCGTTCTCTTCTCGAGAGCTTTAGGCTTTAGTCTGAATCTGCAGATAGCATATTTGGTGTTTGAATTAATGATGGCTGCCTTGGTATTAGTTGTCACACTGAAGTCCTTATCAAAAAAAGGACGAAGGAAAAGTGGGTTATAATTCCTTTGTAGTTTATTATCTGTTTATGTGCAGATAATTTGGAAACTCCAACCTACCTCTGAAGAGTTACAACTAGAGATAATCAAAGAAGCACTGGAGTTGGTGGGTGACAACGAAGAGCTTCAAAGTGAAGAAAATTGTTCGATTAACACATTAAATAAAGTGAGTTATAATTTTTTGGTTTATGAACTTTTTAAATTTCTGGTAAATAAAAGTTTAGGGAGAGGGGAAGTTGCTCCATTCTAAGGTCAGTGCATATCACCAGCCATAGCAGACTCCAAGTCAAGACGTTTGAGTTGATGTGGTACGATCTTATCTTTTGAGCCAAACCTCATTGGAATAATCTTAATGTTGGTAATCAATTCAAATTTTTGATTCGAATGTATGAATTACTAACATGGGTGTCTTTTGAGTTATACTCCTTCTATTTAATCGCTTATGTTGTAATGTGGTTTGCTTTCTCTATTGATTGACAATTGGACGTCGGCAGGTTCCTGGTGTAGGTTCAGAGTTACAAGTTAGTGTCTCTAGTAAAGTACTTAGAGAGGATGGGGATAATTTTGAGAATCAGGTAGTGGACGACACTCCCACAAGGTTGAGCAGTTGTGATGAAGAATATAGAGAGCAGGAGACCAATCTTGAAAACCTTATAGTGTTGGACACCCCCCCAAATCTGAGCATTTGTGACGAAGTAAATAGAGAGAAGGAGATGAATCTTGTAAACCTGATAGTGTTGGACAGCCCCCCAAATTTGAGCATTTGTGATGAAGTAAATAGAGAGCATGAGATGAATCTTGGAAACCGGATAGTGGAGGACACCCCCACAAATTTGAGCATTGCTGACGAAGTAGGCAGAGAGCAAGAGTTCAGTGCTGAAAAATTCAAAATGAACGACACTCCCCCAAAGTCGAGCTTTTATGATGTGAGATCTGGTTCTGCTTTATTCTTTTGGGTCTTGTCATAGATTATATTTCTTTATTTTTTTTCTTTATATTGTATATATATATCCACAATGAACATCACAATAAAATGAACTCTTTTGATTAACAGGATGATTTAAGAAAGAAAAGTGTCATGTTAGAAGAGGAAAATGCCCAATTAAAGATGAAAATAGGCCAAGTAATGGAGGAAAATGAACTTCTCCGTAGGCAGATTTTATCAAATACCCAATTTGAAGAGCAGAACGCTGAGTTAAAGAAAGAGCTGGATTTCTTGAGAGAAGAACTCAGAATTTTAAGATTGTCAGAAAGTAGCTTTTTGGACCGAATGGATAGACATATTTTGGATTACGAAACTGATGCAACTGCAAAAACATGCTATTCTTGAACTTCACCCTTAAACATACCTAGCTGCTTGCAGATAGAGCTGTGGCACTCAAACCACCCGTTACATGCTAACTTTAGACCTTGCTGCAGCCGCTACATCGATCGATCTCAGTTCTTTCGCAACAGCCAAGTGTATATATTTGTTGTTAAGGTAAACATACATTATTCTATCTAATTTACGTGTGGAGGTTTCTATTAAGTGAAACTATGAAATTCATGGCAGGTAAACAGAACTATTTATTTTTATCTTTGTTGTATATTAGTATAGTAGATTGTTCAAGTACTTCTCCAAAAACGAGGCATCCTCCATCCCCTAGATTTTTGGGTGCCTGGATGTACTAGATGTAAAATATTTTTTTTTATTTAAGAATAAATTACATTCACTTCTTGAGGATAGCAGTAATTACAAGTAATAGTCTTTTTTATTTAAGCATGATACCAGTCTCCTTTCTAATTCTGACAACCACATTAACTGCTGTTTAATTAATGGATAAAACTTTGTATATATCTTCGCAATTTATAAACAACCCAGCAGAGAAAAAGGTAAAAGAAAAAAAAGGGACAAGAAAAAGGAAAAAAGAAAAAAGGAATTGTTCTCCATCTTTTCCTTCTACTTTGCACAATGTTTGCGGGGGCCCTGGATTGATGCTCTGTAATTCAATGGCTGTTGGTGTCTTTGTTGGCTGGAGCTCGCTGGTTCTTATTGGGTTGTTTTGGAGTGGCATGTGTGGTTGGTGCGGCGGGGATGCGGCGTTTCCCATGGCTGGGCATAGGATATGGTTTTGCTTGGTGATTCGATTTCTGCGTTCTTGGACTTTGTGGTGGCAGTGGTGGTGAGCTGGCCTTGGTTGGAATTTGGGTTTTTTGAATTGATGAGGGTTTGTGTTTAGTTCTTCCATTTTTAGGAATGGTTGTGCTTTTTGTAAATCTGAAAAATTATTTTCTTTCTCTCCTCAGTCACATAGCTAACGTGTAAAATAATTTTTTTTTTCAGAATTACACATTCATACTCTGTGTTAGTCACTAAATTGATACAACTTGTGTCCTTTTAAATGACACGCACTAAACCTTTAATTTAATTATCGTTGATTTTCATCAATCTAATGGTTATAATTTATTGAAAATTAATAACATTTATTGGGTCACATTTATTAATTAATTTTTAATTCTGAATAAATTATAATCGTTGGATTATCGAAAATCAAGGTATAACGGTTAGATTGTTAGAAATCAACAATGATTAAATTGATTGTAAGAGTAATAAACTTTTTTGGTGATAAGTATGTCACTTTAAACTTTTGCAGCTAACCCAAAGAATCGTGGGGCCCACCATCATTCTTTTTAAAAAAATAAAAATAAAATATTGCCACTGATTAATACCTCGGTAACAGAAGGATACACCCTTGCAGATGAGAAGTGTATTCCCCATGGTTAATTCCTTAGGGCTATAATAAGCAAGACTTTTTAAACCAAATCAGTAAAGGGATTGATTCATTAACTTAGTTAGAAGTTGGTTTTCCAAGTTGCTTGTTGGGTTGGAGTTTATCTTCAATCCTCAAGTGATCGGTTCGAACTTTAGAACTTTATATTTCTAATATGAATAATGTAGATAAGCAATATTATAATAATAGTGTTAAGTTAATAAATAAATAAATAAATTTAAAATTTAAATAGAATTCTTTATATTGTTATTAAATGATAATTATCATAGTAACTGACATACAAGTTCACATTATACATGGATCAAATATGCTTTATAGTTTATACTATGTAACCAAAAAAAAGTAATGCATGCTTCGTATTAGGGAGAATGTTATATTTACAAATTTTTTGTTTATAAACTCTTACAAACTACACTATGACCAGTCATACTTCAATCAAGAGTGTATGACCGGTCATACTTAATGTAATTTGTAAAATTTTTTGTAAATGGATCCATCCCTTTATATTATATATTTGAAAACAAATAGTAAAATAAGTGAGCTCATTATGATTTAAATATTTAATTGCCTCAGCAAACATTTGATGATGAGTCATCCTTAAATCTTGATCCAAAGTTCCTTCCTTTTAATATTACGTTGATAGTTTTGAAACCTCTTTCCCCAATGGCACTTTTGGTCAAGGAACAAAGAAATAGACAAAGTCACTTGTGAGGCACAAGCATCATTAATCAAGTTCTCCAAATCCATTCACAAAATAGACTGCGCATATCATTAACAAAGAGACAACCACTGCTTACATACCCATTTCTTCTAGTACTCCACTCCTTATCTTCTGCTAATGCCTACAATAACCATGAAAGAAAAGGCTACCCACTATCAAACACAGACACACAAGAACACTAGTACAAGCTTGCAAGAAGCAATTTCTAGTCATTCCCATGTCACTCATGTAGCCTCTTATTCACACACTATATATACTACTGCCATAACACCACTCTTGAGCTACTGCTCCAAGATCATCATGCATCAACCTCACTGAACTCTGCATCAAAACAAAAAAAAGAAGACTCGTTAGACATATTGGAAAGATGAATAAAGGGCATGCATGGGGCAAATCTTGGTACAAAAGATATCCCAATTTTGGGAGGAGAGGGTTGATGGTCCATTGTACACGTCCTAACCATTGCATATTTGCAAAGAGGTTGTTTACAACACTGAGAACCCATGACCTTTTGGTCACTAAATAACAACCTTACTGCTGCTCAAGATTCACCCTATGAAAGATGCATGATAAAAAAATAAAATAAAATAAAAATGCATGTAAGATATGTATATATTATAAGTACTTGCTACAGTCTGTGTTGGGGCTGATCTGGTAGGGAATGTTAACACCACATTTCTTTGGAAGGCCAGCAGCATTGTTTAGATTAAAGTTAGAGTAAGTGAATCCACTGGAACTAACAGCATTCTTTATGCAATTGCAAACTGTTTTGCGATCTGGTGTGGTCTGAGCCATGCCATAGAGGGACTTAACCCCGTTGCAACACTGTGCTGGCACAGTACTCCCACCATAGAGTACATATGTAATGCATGGGGTCAAATTGTTTTGAACTTGATCACATGTCACTGCAGCTTGAACCTTAGGACTAGTTGGACCAAGTGCTAGAAACACAATTGCCAAACAAACAACCTTAACCATGATTGAACTAGCCATGACTCAAATCTTGCACTTTGTATAGCTTTACCCTTATACTAGATTTCAACTTATATATATGGCCTTTTTAGAGACTCTTTGTGTTGAGCTTTTCTTTCTGTTGCTGCATGTATATATAACAAGAGAAGGGTAGGAGGGTATGTGGGGTGCAAGCACAGTCATGTGACTAGCCACGTGCTTGAAGTTATTTGGTAGTTGAGCTGAATTCAGTGCCATAATGGATTGTGGTTGGGCATGTTAAATGCCGCTATTACTGTTTTAGTCAAAAGATCCAGGACCAACCATTTCCCTGCCTAGATTTTAAAGAAAGATGGCAAACTCATTGAAGTAACATTTATATGTGATGAACTGAAGTCACTGCTATTTATCAGTGAGTGAGTTACTGTAACCACGTTTACAAACAGTCCCATGTCTTTTTTTTTTTTTTTTTCATCTAGATTTTCAAAATCAAATTAAGATTCTTTCTCTTAATTTTGGCAAACAACGCTTGAATATTGTTGAGATATATAGTCCCACATTGGTTGTATGTGCAATTAATTAATGTGAAGTTTATAAGGCCTTGCGCACTCCCACCCATTGAGCTAGTGTTGCTACTCACGGCAACTGCACCGATCGTACAAGTAATATATGATTAAGTAAGAGATCGTTCCCACGAGGATTACGGTTCAAGCACTAATTCACTATCGCAAACTTAGTTGGACAATCGAAAGTGTATTTGGAAACAGGATTTGAATTGCAAAATTAAAATATTAAATATTAAGCTAATTACTTGCAAGAATTAAAAACAAGAAATTAAAGATGTGATTTAACTAATAAAATAAAAACGTAGCTAGGGGTTCGATTTCCTTTAATCTCCTTATTATGATTCGAAGTCCTTCTTTACGTTAACCGTCCTTAATATCAATCTAACCAATTCTTTCGCGTGTTATTAGAGCTCAATTCCTTGTTACCCTAAAATCTTTACAAACTTGAAAGAACCCTAGTTCCCCGGTTATTCCCCAAGAATGCAAGCATTAAGTTCAAGAATCTTAAGGTTACACAAATTCTATGTCTATCCCTAGAATCATAGCGTTTACGATGAAGTTATCAGATATGGATCACACACCAACATCCCTATTGTCATGCATTTACCGATGATCATTATATAAGATTCAAGCCTATATAAAGCATTAAAAACAGATAACTTCATTCATGATAAAAAGGAAAATTAACGTACGAATTATTCAAAGCATAATAAATCGACTAAAATCCATCTAACCCTAACTACTTAAAGAACTAGCCGGACATGGCAAAATCAAGAACAAAAGAAAATAGAAAAGCTCCCCCAAACACCATAAGTGATTGGTGGATCTTCAATATCTCCAGTGAACACTTGACGTTGATCCGTCTCCGCCGCTCACGAACATGAATATGATGTTCCTCTGCGTTCCTTCAGCCTCCAAGCACCCAAGAGTTGTTTTGCAATGTAAAAGTTATTTATTTCTGGTCTCCAATGGCCCTTTTATTGGCCAAGAGTTTGTATCCTAGTAGAAAACTCGAATGGGCCTAAGTTGGATCTGTCTGGGCGCTTAAGCCTGTTGTAGCGCGCTTAAGCGCCCTAGGACAGTGAATTCTGATTCGCGTTGCGCGCTGAAGCGCTCTGAAGGGCGCTTAAGCGCGCTCCTCGCGACAACCTTTTCTTCTTGTGGCGCGCTTAAGCCCTGAGTTGGGGGCTTAAGCGCCCAGAGGCAGTAGCTATTTGCGTTTTTAGGGAGCTTAAGCTTCTGAATGGGGGCTTAAGCTCCCACTTCTAACAACTTGATAAGATCTTCAATCTTATTGTTTTTGATCTTCTTCTATCATCTCTTGATCTCATCTTTTCTAGTTGTGATCTCTATTTATCCAATCTTCATCTTTGACTCCTTTTGTCAACAAATCCCTAAAAAATAGCAAAGATGATTCCATTAAACAAAAATTCAGATAATGTTCATGATTATTATATTAAACCCTAGTTTTTGACTTATTTAACTTGATATTTTATATTAATTTAGTCTATAAAATAAGATAAACTAAAGGTTTATCAGCTAGTTTTTGGGGTGGTGTATCCCAAGGTTCTTTACATGGTATGAGAGCTTCGCCGCCCCCCACTTTCTCTTGTGGCATTTCTTAGCACAGGTAGGCTGGGCATGTTGTATTGTCCACTCTTCAAGCCCAACGGGCTCTCGTGTGAGGGGGCGTGTTGAGATATATAGTCCCACATTGGTTGCATGTGCAACTAATTAATGTGGAGTTTACAAGGCCTTGCGCACTCCCACACTTTGAGCTAACTTTTGAGGTGGTGTATCCCAAAATACTTTACAAATATGATATTTTTTTTTTTTGGCAACAAATGTTGATAGAGGCAAATTTTGGAGTAGTAGTAAGATTGTTCTTTGTGATCACAGAAAAAGTCACCGGTTTAATCTGTGTATAATCCAGTTTCATCTCTAACCCGGCAAGTCGAGAAGTTTCATGCATTGATATGTTGTTTTTAACATATGGTGATCACTTTATTAGTATACTGTTCTTGATTATTCAGGAGTACTGCAATTTAAAAATTACCAATCAAATTTAGCTTGAAGAAAGTCCTGTAAAAGCCATATAGGAGGTTGCATATGTGGACCGGCAGAGATTTGAGTCATAAATATCGGACTTAAGTAGTTCTCACTTGTCCAATTGAAATCTGTCCTTTCCATGTTTCTACCTCTTGATGTATACAATAATTTCTTGTTTGCTTGATAAAATGATATCATTATTGTGGTTACATACGACTTTAATTTTGATATAATATTAATATAATTTTTTTTTACACATTCGTTCTATAATATATTATTTAATGTGTTTAATAAGATGTCAAATTTATCATGTAATATGAAAATATATTGAGTAACAATATAATTTTTTTTAATCATCTTTTCATATGACTTGCGGTTATTTGAGATCATCTTAATCGTTGTTAAACAAATCATTAGTTACTCTTTTTCATTATCTATCCTAATATTTTAAAAGGTTTTAATGTTTTTTATGTTGTAGGAAATTAAACTATTTTTTATACACATACAAAAGTGTGTGAGACTCATGTAGAGTCATGTAAAGAGAAAAAAGAGAAAACATAAACTTCACACACTTCTATGTGTATATAAATCTATAAGAGATAATTTTATGGCTTACAATACAATAGACATTAAACCTATTTTAAAATTCGGAATTGGAGTGGAAAGTGCTAGACTTTCGATGCAATGATATCATTGGTTTAATTGGTTGTTGAATTTATAATCAATGAGTTAGTTGATGTAGTTTTAAAACCATTTCTATAAAGGACTAAAAATAGCTTTATATTGATAAAAGAGGGAGACAGAGGGTGACTCTTAAAAAGCACCAGGAGCTAGTCCCTTTTATAGGATTCGAGGGATCTAAGTTAAGTTACAATCGTATTCTACGTGGAAAATGAGTATCTCTTATTTCAACATGAATTTATATTATTTGAAAAATATCAATTATTCATTAATAGATTAAATAATTTTAAAACAAAAACTTGTAAAACAGAAAATAAAAATGGTCATTTTAATTGCTCTGATAATTGATCTATTAAAGAATTAATGACTAATTTTTTTGAGATAACATGACTATATTAAAACAAAACATAGGGATTCATTCCCCTCTAAGTGATTCCTGAAATTATTAAAATTAAGAATGAGTTTCTCAAGTGTCAATAAATTAAAAGTTCATAAACCTCAGTTTAATCTAAAATTACTTACCTTCTTATGGTTTAATTTTTTATCATTTATATCTTTATGATTTTTTCTATCCAAGTCCATTTTTTTAATTTATTGTTAAAAATGTCATTAATATCTTCAATTTGCCCTTGTTAAAAGCATCTCCTATTCCAGTTAAACATCCCATCAGAAATTCTAAGGACACAAAATGTATACCATCTCAGTATTTAAAATTGAGTTCACCATCTAATTCTGTTCCTGGTTCATGGGCTTGTATGGAGCACAACACTTCAAATGACTTTATTGAATTTTGCATAAACTCATATACTTGGGATAAAAAATCTAGTGCAACTCGAGGTTTAGTGTTGCTTTACGAATGCAGTGTTGGGCCAACAGAGGGAAGAGATCACCATCCATGGGTTGGTTAAGTGACGGGAATCCAAAGTCTTGACTAGTGTAGCCAAGCCTTGATGGCAGTTCAATGCCTTAAGGGACACTAGTGTCTATTATAATTATGAGAAAAATGCTTATCCTTTTAAATGACACAACTTATATCTTTTCACTCTCACAAAGAGGTGGGACTCACATCTTTATTTTTTTTTTGTCAACTCTCTCTCCTCCTTTATCTATCTCTTTCTCTCTCTTAAAATGAAACAACTTTACATCCTTTAAAATGACACACACTTTACCTTATAAGTGTAATGGTTAATTAAGAACTTTCCTCACAAGAGCGAGCCCCATTGGCAAATGTAAATTGTAAAGAACCAATTCAACCTAAAAGGTTAAGCTGTTGGGTGAGGCTACATTAATGGTTTTATATATCTCAACACGTCCCCTCACAAAAGAGCCCATTGAGCTTTAAAGGTGGATGATGCAAGCCCAGCCTACCTATGCTAAGAAATTCCACAAGAGAAAGTGGAGGGTAGCGAGGATCGAACCCGAGACACGAGGCTCTGATACCATGTAAAGAACCAATTCAACCTAAAAGCTTAAGCTGTTGGGTGAGGCTAGATTAATAATTTTATATATCTCAACATAAATCATTGATTGAAACATTTGAAGTTACTGCAGTTAAGTATATCATTATCTCATGAGAGATTGATAAAAGAGATGATGTGAAAATGGATAGAAATGCAACAAGTAGCAAATATATAACATTTGCTGTAATAATTAAATGGAAATCTGAAACCACATCTTAGACATGTAATCTATAACTGAGGATCGATCCACACATCTAGGAGTAGCCCACTTCCTTATTTTCTCTTGCCACTTAATAAGTACTTATTGTAAACAAGCACAATAACCTTTCACGCGAGTTGCTCACTGAACCCTGCAATTGGCAATCAAATTAAAATAAAGGTTAATAAGTTTGTTGACTAATTAATACATCATAATGAAAAGTTCATATGTTGAACATAAAGGAAGAACATTATACAATGTATAGATAAGTATCTCTATATATGTATATATACATACTTGTTGCAATCAATGGAGGGAGTGACCTTGTAGGGCAAGTTAACACCACATTTGCCAGGGAGGCCAGCAAGGTTGTTAGGATTGAGGCCAGGAAGGTTCAGAACAGTGGGTTTGAGGCACCTACAAACAGCTTGACGATCAGGTGTGGTCTTAGCGCTGTTTAAGGTCCTAATCGCATTGCAGCATGGTCCAGGGACTGCACCACCACTACTTCCCTTTAGGTATGCAACGCATGGTGCTGCTGTGGTGACCACCTGGCCACAACTGAGAGCTGCTTGTGTTAGTGGTAGACACAAAACAATGCACATCACTGCCAAGCATGCAACCTTGACGACCATTGAGCTAGCCATGGTTAGGAAACGCAGGATGAGGACTTAGGAGTTTTGAAAGTTAGTGTGAATTGATGTGGAGAGCAATGGTAGAAGCTTGACTATATATAGATAATTGGTACCATAAATGTAGTCACCGAAGTAACTCAAATCATTGTTTGCAGGAGAATTCAGGTACTTGGGTTTAGTATAAACTTTTAAATTATAAATTTCACATATCTCAAGTTAGGGAAGGATCCTTTTACCACTACTAGAGAAAACTTGTATAGGGACGGAATTGTTATGGAAATTCCGTCGCTAATTTCATCGCCACTACTACTTTCCGTCACAAATTTCCCCACAAAATCGTTAGCGAGGGAATTTGCGACGAAAAATAGTAGCGAGGATCAAATTAGCGACGGAATTTTCATATCAATTCCGTCACTATACAGGTATTTTCTTGTAGTGTACTTTTTTACAAATTTATACAAATTGCACTATGTTCTCTCTGGAGAAGATAGTGTGATTAATATTCTCCCAGAAGAAGATAATGTAGTTTGTAAGAGTTTGTAAACAAAAATATTTGTAAATATAACCTGGCCCCTCAAGTTAAGTAGGTAATATATTTATATTGGGGTAAGATTTGGGGGTGAAAATTTTCAATACGACCCACACCACACGAGAAATTCATGTTTAAATTGACCCGTTTTCAAATTTGGGTCAAGTTTGTGTTGGAAAAAAATCATGTAATGTTAATTTTCTCACCTTAATTTTTTTTAAATTATTTGTATTGTGTCATATTATGTCACGTCAACATGACATTAGTGAAAATAACATTCATCATGCATGTTATTTGTGTTGTGTTATGTTATATCATTCTGCATATTAAGTGAAACATTTTGAGCTTGACGAGTTATTTGTGTTGTGTCGTGTTAACTCACGAAATAAGCAAGTCATATTCGTGTCGAAGACGAATCTTTGTGTTGTATTCATGTCGAGTGTTGTCAAACCTCGACCCGATGACATGAATTGTCACCCCTAGCATTATCTACTTGTACCAATGCAAGGATAAGAAATCTTAGCTATTGATTACACCTATATAAATGAGATCAATAATTAAGATTGAGTGTAACACATACATTGGTACAAATTGATCATGTATGGTATATAAGGGGTATTTATAAATATTTTATTTATAAATTCTGACAAACTTAACTATGTATTAAGGATAGTACATGAATTGGTTTATGTACTACCCTTAGTACATAATTAAGTTTGTAAATATAACCTTCCTCGTATAATTATTTTTTAATAAATATGTTGACCCGTGTTAACTAATAATTTGAATGCATATTTAGCTAAGAATTTTTCAGGCTAGATAATATGCTCAACTGCCCGCTCAAGCTTCTAATAACTGAAATTTAATGCAACCACATGCTGCACGGAAGAATTTTCTTGGGTACAAACGTTAGAACATGCAATGATTGTCTCTCGTTGGTGCTGTATCAATTGGACCCATTTTTTAAAACCAAATGGAAGTCCTCTGCATTCACATTTTATATAGTAATGAATATTGTAACAATTAATAAAGAATAATCTAGGGAGTTATAAATATTAACAAAAGCAGTGAGGAATTATTTAAATTTAATACTTATTATACTCATTATCTTCATCATAAAAATTCTCAAATAAAGAAATTGACAAGTGTCCTCACGTTGGACAAGTAATTTAAATTTAAGTAAAATTTAAATAAGTATAAATTAAAAAATATTTAAATAAAAAATATTTAAAATTAAAAGTAGTGTGTACATATATAATTAACTCAGGTAAAATATGAAAAATATATACTACAAGAGAAAATTAAAATAATAGGAATTATAAGAAGGATATGCATAATTAATTTAAAATAATTTAAATTTAAAATTAAAAAGAGTAAAAGTTATGAAACTCATGTGTTATTCTTTAGGAAAAGTAATCTAAAAAATTAAGTCACTTTCACGGTAATGTATTTAAATAAAAATATAAGAGTGAATCAGCTGAGATTTAAGGGTTTTTTGATACAAAAATAAAATTTTTAAAAATTAATTTGAGCATATAAGCATGTAAGTTTTGGAAAGAAAAAAAAGTTGTGCAAAGTAAATTGAAAGTAATTATTTTGAGAATACAAGTATGAAGTATAGTTGAATTTTAGTAAAAAAGAAAAAAAGTTAACATAAAAATTAGTATTTAATAACTTAAGAATTTTTCAAAAATGTAAAAAAGGAAGAGTGTTAAATCTCACGTGCCTGAATGGAAAAAATTACAATAAAATATTATCTCACGGCCAAAACTGGGAACTCTCTTTTTTTAAAATTTTTTATATTAATTATGATATTTTTTTTTGCACATTCAATTAATAATATATTATTAGCTATCAGATGTTAAATTTATTAAATAAAACAATGTAATCTTTTTACACGCACAGTACATTTTAAAATTTAAATCAAAATTTTAAAACATAAAAATTATCTTGCCCATCAATATTATTTTTGGTACAGCAGAAAAGAAAAGGAAAAAAGAAATCAGCATTTAAGGCAAGATTGTGAAATCAAGACAAGAACAATATAAAATCCTAAAATATAAAATAATAAAGCGCAAAATAGACGAGGTATATTACTCATTTATCCTTGTTACGAAAAAATCACAAGCAAATAAAATATTATAGCAAGTCTATCTTTTTCTTTCTAACGTGTTTAGCGTGTTTGGGAAAAGATGGCAATGTTACGAAAAGTTCACAAGCAAATAAAACAATAGAGCAAGTCTATCTTTTTCATTCTAACGTGATGGCAATGCTTGCCATCCATAAAGTAATATTTTTAAAATTCAGAACTGGAGACGGAAAGTGTGAGAATTTCGGTGCAATAATTTCATTGGTTTGATTTGTTGTTAAATTTGTAATTTAACTGGTTAAATTTATAATTTGAGCTTAATTGAATGGTCATTAACTCAAATAACATTTGAACCAAAAATATAATTGGTTTCAGTTCAACCAGTAAGTGTGATATATATAGTTTTAAAAACATTGCTGTATGTAATCGATTAAAAATAGTTTTTTTCCAAAAAATATTATATTGATAAGAAAAAACAGAGAGGGAAAAAAAAAGACAGATGGAGAAGGACTCTTAAAATGCAATAGCAAGCCTGATTTTGACTTATTCCACATGGGATATAAGACCTAGTCCATAAATGGTCTAAGAGGTTTAACCTTTAAGATTTAAAGGTTAAAGAAAAATGTCCATCTCATCTTGATGTCATTCCGTCGGCATACAACTATGCTATCAAGAGCACAGAACTCTACGGCCATCTTAATAACTAATAATCAAAGGGCAAGCACCTGATTCCGGCTATACATAGAAGGCATAGTTCACGAATATAGGCATCCCACACACTAGAGAGCCTGCAAGAGCCATCTCAGTCCACCAATGAGATCAAGTGCCACCATATGAAGGTGGCATAAGTAGGACAACCAACAACTATATAACAAAGACTTGAAGTCCATGTATAATCATCTAATCCATCTTGACTAAAGCTCATCGATAAAAATCTGACTTGAGCATCATAGTCCTTGCAAGTACCCCATTTTTCCCAATAAATCAAGACAATTAATCAAACACCAAACTCTATCTCGCTGAAGTATCCTACAAAGGAATCTCTCCTCAATATTTGAATTACTATTGGACCAGATTCAACTCTGTGTGGTCTATCAAGCCCTTTTATAGAATTTGAGGGATCTAAGTTAAAAAGTATTGTGCTTTAATTGATGATTCCTGCAAATTATTGAAGTTAAGAGGGAGTTTTTCAAGTACCATCAAGTGATGTCTCTAATTTCTTACCTTTGATGACTCTTTCATTTTTTTTTTTTAGAGTAAATATCTTTTTCGGTCCTCAGCAAATTTTACGATATCCGCTTTAATCCCTAACAAATAAAAAAGCTATTCGTGGTCTCTAAGAAATTCAAAGTGGACCCATTTTAGTCCTTTTGAGGGACTAATGTGGGTTTTTTTTTGAATTTGTGAGAGACCACGATTTTAACTAAATGGATTCATTTTGAATTTCTTAGGGATCATGAGTAACCTTTTTATTTGCTAGGGACTAATGCGGACATTATGAAATTTGCTGAGGACCAAAAAAGATATTTACTTTTTTTTTTATCTATGCATCTTTTTATATTCTCTATTTATTCCTCCATTTGTGTCTAAAATTAAGAACAAATTCAACTTGATTGACCTTAACTATGAAGAAAATCATGCGTGTGTACATCTGAGCTATATTTTTGGCGAAAAATCATGTTAAGAATTGGTTTGAGGTTGGTTTCACACTTCATCTTTCTTCCATCACCTGTTTCTTTGAATAAATTAGACCCTTTATTTATCTTTTTAGTTTGATGATTGAAAACAAGGTATTGGATGTTCTATTTTTACTTTCAACTTAGTTAGCTATTGAATCACTTGAATCTGCTTTTTTTCATGGGCCGTAAATATTTCAGATTAAGAAAATGACTGTAGATTTTCTTTACTTGTCCACTTTGTTGGGTGGAAAGAGTGTGTAAAGTGCTAAGTAGGACGATGAAATAGAGTCATTGACTAACTTCTCTATTTTATCATAACCTTTGTTCATTGATTATTTTCGAGTTACAAATAATATTTTAGCCTATTGTGTTGTTGGTAATTGTTAAAAGTTGTGAAAACATTTTTTATTCAAGGTTTTTTTTTTTTTCTTTTTTCTGAGAGCTTCTAAAGTTGTTCTCTAATCAAACTTGAAGGTAAGTTATCAATTCTCTTCTATTCGGTTTAGGAATGTAATTTTTTTTTTTTTTTATAAACTATATGTATCCTCAACAGGAAGTAATCATGTTCTAGTCGGAAACATTCACATCATTTTAGGGATAACTCTTTCAAAAGAAATTTTTTGCATTCACAAGGACTTGAATCCAAAACCTTACTTAAACTGAATCAAACTTGTATCACTTAAATCAATCCCATTGGTTTAGGGATGCAAATCTAATTAATGTGTTATATACACTTTCAAGAAGATCATTCCCGTGAAAATTATTATATAACTACATGCTAATTGCAATTTTAATGCTTTCTGTGGGTTATTAATACTATTATTTTATTTATTGTACATGCTTTTTAACTTTTAAAATTTATTTATCATCCCACTATTATGGAACTGTTGAAGAATTTTTGAATTATGCTAAAGAATTTTTCTTTTTTCACAGTACATCAAACATACTATCACATGATTATTTAATATAAATGGTTGAACATACTATCGCTAGTGTATCTGCTAAATGCTTCGAAAAATCTATGAGGTGAATTATTTTTGTTTTGAGATTGAAAAGTTTAAGTGAAGTTAGACATTGGTACCCCCCACTAGGGTCAGGAAAGATCCCCAACCATTTTAAGAATTTCTGAGAGAGATTACATATTACTTACCAACAAAATATTCTTAGAACGGACTGCAGGGTTTGAATCCACATCTTTGTGGAGTGTGAACCAAACTTTTAGCCAACTATACCCAGTGGCGGAGCCGGACTTCAATTTGAGCTCGGGCCAAAAAATTATATGTATATTTATTTTTCTTAATTTTAGTTAGTTCATATCATAATATATTTAAATTATATTAAATACAGAGCACTTGAGCCGGCAATACCAAGAAGAGTTATAATTTTATTAAATATTTTTTAATTTTTTAAAAAATATTTTTTTATACAAGTGAAAATTGAATACATAACCTAATACAATTTACCCAAATCTCTTATTAAAAAATTTTAAATTTTAGATAGGGCTAAATTATAAATTGTAGTCCGAGCCAAATTATAATTAATTATATAATTATATATAATAAGTATAATTTGTTAAATTTAACCCGGATCGAGGTCACACCCAGAATGTATGTGACCCGTGACTATACCCACCATTATTGGCACAACTTTTGTTTGATTAGTAGCTTATTATGTAATATGTGTTCCTCAAAGGTTAATTTGTATTAACTCTTTTGTGATATAAATATCCAAAATAAAATATGGTGATTTGATTCACGTCTAACTCTTACTATATGGACTATTTTCTCTTTGAACTATTTTTGTACTTTTTGCTTTAATAGAATAAAATGAGTAGAATTTGTAATATTTTTTAATTAGAAAAGTAATCTCATATAAGTAACCAAGATTACAAATGTGGTTAAACAGAATTTTTGACACAATTAGGCATGTTTTCTATTGTACGTAGTAGACAAAACAATTTAGCTTGTTTAACTTAATAAAAATTGTGGCGAAATAAATGTTACCAGTTCATTAGTCAATGCTATATTTTGAAATGCTAAATAAAAATTGTGGCTAAAGTAATTGTAAAAAAAATGAGTAAATTATTGAAATGCTCTATATAATCACGTTAGTCAAACTATGAAATTTTTTCTTAGCCATTGCTTTTTAGTACGGTTTGTCGCGGTTGGCCGTGGCTAAACACTATGTTATTTTAGTTACAATTGAAAATATGGAAAGAGATATTCTATATTTGATAAATTGTTTTGAATGAACAAAATATTGGAAGGAAAATGATCCTGCTAGATAGAAAATGCAACGTAAGATAGTCATCACATCGTAAGAAAAAAAAGAAACACTAATCAATAGTATATTAAATTATTTTTTATCCCAAAAAATATTAAATTAATCCAATAATTGTGAGATAATCCAATATTTATGTCAGCATTATTGAACAAACTTTTTTTTTGACATCATAAACATAATCCCACTGCAGCTGGGTGGGGAAGGGGAGCATATCTTCTTTATTACATGAATAGGTGTTACTTTATTAAAAATAAGAAAAATAAAATTTGGGTGAGATTAATCACAAATAAGTGGATAAAATAAATAAAGTCAATTTTTTTTTCAATTTTAATAAAGAATATACTAAATTTTCAATTCTCCTAAAGAATTGAAGATATTTTTGGAAAGACCCACAAACCAGAAGGTCTCAAGATAACCGGGTCGAGTGTTGGTGATCTGATAAATAAGATTTGTTCTATAAAAGGACTAATGGGCTTTGAGATGTTTTTTAATGTTGACTTGAGTTGGCGAGGGCCTTGGCTGACCTTGGATTTTTTGCTATTCCTTTTTTATTTTTTTTGGTACATGAGTTTTTGCTATTCCTTGTTCGAACCTAACATGATTTTTAATTATTTATATCCATAACATAATTGAGATGTGCAATTTATGTCATTCCATTGTATTATCCCAGGTTTCATCTCATTCATGACTATATATATATATATATATATATATATATATATATATATATATATATTGAATTAATTTTCCTAATAATTCTCTTCATTCTTAAATGAAGAAAGTATTAAATACTTTTTTTTATAATTTTAATATATTAACTATATAATTATTTAATTTAATTTTTTAATTAAGTGTTACGAGAATTGTTAAAATGATTACTGGGATACATCATTAGTATTATGAAAAGCAATTATGAAGCTTGGAATGAAATGTTTTAAGGAAAAGTGCTTAGACAAAAAAAAAAAAAAATACTCAAAATGAATCCAAGTATCCAACTAAATCAAACCAATTGACTTGTTTGGTTCTTCTATCAAAATAGAATCGATTGTATTTCTAACATAAGGAAAATAATTTATTTAGTTTGAATATATTTTTTTCTTTAAAACTGAAGCAATGCAAACAGCAAAACGGGCTATGATTAATTTATTATAGCTAGGAATGATAAATTCCAAAAAATATTTAGTTTGAATGCCTTTTCATTTTTAGTTTTCTTTCTTTTCTATTATTTTTCTTTTTTAAGTAAAGAAACTCATTAGATGATGTTAACCGTTAGATAAAAAAAGGTATTGAAAGTTACATATAAACCACCTATCTTAGGCGGGCTATAAGGATGGAACTATGAGAAGAACTAACGACGTTAAGTGTCAAAATTGTTTACCCACAAACATTGATAATGGTGTGCGTACATGATTCTCCAATGAAGCACGGTGATAAAATAAGATACCGGTATATGGCCATGCAGCAAATTAAGTCCCAAAAATATAAAATATCATGATGTAGTTTTTACAAACTTCAATGAAAGGAAAGTAAATCAAAGCAATGGTTAGCAACTGTCGTTTCCCAATTGTCAGAGAGCGTGAAATGTAGACATTAGGTACGGATATAGAGATAAAGACCTGTGGTACGAGTGTTGGAGCTAATGAGTTTGAGAGGGAAGAGTTTAGAGGTGTTTAGGGTCTGTTTGGAGCACATGATAAAGAAGATAGGATGAGATAACTTATCATATCTTATTTTTATCTCTTGTTTGGTGGGTCAATAGGATATGATTAGCTTATCCTATTGTCTCATTTTATCCTATCCAATGCATTATTTCTTATCCTATTGGGGGAGCTGGGTTAGGATTCAACAGGATATGATACCAATATTAGATACCCAATATATCCCCACGCTACCCAATATATCTCCACGCTACCCAATATATTTGTATTTATTGCATTATATTTTGTTTTTTCTTTCTCTTTTCTCCTTCTACACAATCTTATCAGATTGCTAATCAGGTGCTCATCAAACATATGACATGATATAGGCTTATCAGCCCCATATCATATCCTACCCTTATCAGCCTCATATCATATCCTACCCTTATCCTATCTTGTCCATCCAACGAGCCCTTAAAGTATTACACCAAGAGATATTAAGTTAGTTTTTTTTTTTGGTAACCAGATATTAAATTAGTTTTGAATGGTTAACAGTGTTACCTCCAGTATAAAAAACCTAGAGATAATAGAAGTTATTGGGTTTCAGCTCATATGGACTCAAATAAGTATGCTTTTACTTGTTAGGCTTGTATGTGAAGATACTATTGTTGGACTATATAATTAATATATCTAACATAGAGAATATCACAATGATTAAATATAGGAATTATAGTCTCTCAAGTTACATAAAGTAATTTTGTCTAATACTACATAAAAAATGGGTTTGACCCGCTTGTTCTTATTCTCACTCTTTTCTTTAGTAGATCTCACATATTTTTTTATATATTGCAAAGAGACAAATTGTCTTATGTAACATGAGAAATTATATTCTCTTAAATATATTATATACATATTTTATTATGTTTTTAATGACTAAAGTTGATTTGTGAAACATTAATGTCTTTATTTTAATTGTTTTTATGTTAATACTATCTTCATATTATATTTAAGTTTTGTTGTATTATATCATTTTTATACATTACTGTATTCACATTTCGATTTCGTATTCTATCCATATCTCGCATATGTGGCAATGCATATTATATTGAGTTTTATTAATCTCCTTCCACATAAGATAGTTATCTTACGTGGTAGAGAGAAAATGAGTGAGTCCCACCATTACAAGAAAAAAGAAAAAGAAAAAAAAAGTGGGGTGCGAAAATCGAAATGAGAGAAAATGAGAGTAATATTTCCCTATTATATTTTATGCTGAACGGAGTTTCTATAATAAGTAGGGCTAATTAAGAATTTGCCTCACTAGTAATTAAGAGTCCCTTTGATAAAAGAGGTGAAGTGAAAATGGTTAGAAATGCAACGTTGCACGCGTGTAAAAAAAGCAGCGCAGATTTTTGTAACAAAACAAGTAGCAAATATTTGTAAGCAGGAGAAAATCAATAATATTTTTAACTGCTATTATATATATAAGAGTTCATAATAATTAAATGGAAATTTCAAAACCACATCTTAGACATGTAATCTATAACTGAGGATCGACACACACATCTAGGAGCAGCCACCTTCCTTATTATCTCTTGCCACTGAGTAAGTACTTAGTAAGCGAGCACAATGCCCCCTCACGTACGTAAGCTCCTCACTTGATCCTGCAATTGGCAATCAAATTAAAAAAAAGGTTAATATCTTTGTTAACTAATTAACACATGCATGATGATGAAAAATTTATATTAAAAAAAAAAAATTATCAGTTTAAATAACATAATTTTATGTCATTTTAAGTAAAATCACTGTATTTTGGTGCATATTTGTTGATTTTTTATATTCTCTTTTTTTTATAATATTCTTTCTTTCTCACTTCTCCTAATTTTGCCAAGAGGAGAGATAATATAAAAGGTCAACAAACATATACCAAAATTTTATTTAAAATGACACAAAATTATATAATATAAAATGACAAACATTTTTGAACAACAATATATAGGGGCAGATTATATTTACAAACTTTTTTGTTTACAAATTTTTACAAACTACATTATCTTCTCCCGGGAGAACACTAGGTTTCATTATGTTCTCCCGGGAGAAGATAGTGTAATTTGTAAAATTTTGTAAACGGATCATTCCCCATATATAATGTATATATAAGTATCTATATACATACTTGTTGCAATCAATGGAGGCAGTGATCTTGTAGGGAAAGTTAACTCCACACTTGCCAGGGAGGCTAGCAAGTTTCTCAGGATTCAATCCACCAATGTTCTTAGCAATTGGTTTGAGGCATCTACAAACAGCTTGACGATCAGGTGTGGTTTTGGCTTGGTTGTTTAAGGTCCTAACCCCATTGCAGCATGGTGCAGGGACTGCACTACCGCTTCCAATTAGATACGAAACGCATGGTGTTACAGTGCTTGTCACCTGGCCACAAGTGGGAACAGCATGGGTTAGTGTTACACCCAAAACAATGCACATCATTGCCAAGCAAGCAACCTTGATGACCATTGAGCTAGCCATTGTTAAGAAACACAGAATTAGAACTTATAGGAGCTTTGAAGTTATTATTGTGAATTTGATATGCATAGCAATGATCCAAGCTTGACTATTTATAGATAATACCATAC
The DNA here is from genome assembly GCF_033153095.1 of Gastrolobium bilobum. Taxonomy (NCBI): domain Eukaryota; kingdom Viridiplantae; phylum Streptophyta; class Magnoliopsida; order Fabales; family Fabaceae; genus Gastrolobium; species Gastrolobium bilobum. Next base: position 142,422 of record NW_026898163.1, read on the forward strand.
ATACAGATACTTGGTAGTTGGCAGTTGACAGTGTAGTCACGATAGTGAGTACTCAAAACATTGTTTTCGGGAGAATGTTAGGCATTGTGGGCCGGGTTTACTATAAACTCTTGAATTATTTAAAGAACTAATTTAACTTAAAAGTTTAAGATGTTGAGGGGAGGTTACATTAATCATTTTATATATCTAACACGAGTCGGGTGAAGTTACATTAATGATTTTATATATCTCAATACGAGCCCAACAATATACAGGCCTACCTACCTGTGCGAATAAAGAAATTGCACTAGAAAGAAAGTGGAGGCGGTGAGGATCGAGCTCGATACACCGAGGCTCTGATACCATATAAAGAATCAATTCAATCCAAAAGTTTAAGCTGTTTAGTGAGGCTATATTAAAGATTTTATATATCTCCACAAATTATCATTTGATATATGTAAAGTTATGTAAGTAATATATACTTATTTTTTAAAAAAATTATCTTTATACGTATTAAACAATAATTTGAGTGAATATAATAAGGGTATATTTAGCTAAGAAATTTTCGGGCTAGATAATGCTCAACTACCCTCTCAAGCTTCTAATGAGTTAAAATTAATTGCGACCACATGCAGGTTATAAAGTTGCCGATTGAAATAGACCCAACCGTTTCTGGGTAACCATGTGGTTAGCTTCGTTACCTAATTTTGGGTGCACTAGATGTGGACACTTGCCGATAAGAATTTATTTATTTATAGTTAAAACTTAAAAGTAACATATATGCTTCATTTTTATTTATTAAATAATATATTTTATATGTTTAGAAATTATTAAAATTATCTTTCTACTTGAAAATTTTAACTATTAAAATAATAATTTAATATTTTATAATATAGTAGCAAATACTTTTATTATAATTAAAGATCAAAATTATAATATACAAAAGAGTTAATTAGTTGTTCAAATATTGAAATGAAGTTCATTTGGTTGTGCAAATCTTGTTTATGGAATTAGTTATTATTAAGCAATACAGATTTTACCAAATTTTTTTTTTTTTGGAAAAATAAGAGTAAATTGCTATCTTATATCACAAATATCGTGGTCTGCAAATCTCGTGTGGGTACACAGAAAGGAATTAGGTTATAGAGATTAATTATCAAAACTCATTTTATTATGTTGGTTTGAGCTCTGGTACCCCGGCACGGCATTTTTTTGAAAAATTGTGTGTCGCACCGTGGCAGACACCAACATGCTTCAACACGCGATCAATATTTTGGGACACGTAGTCAACTCTTTGACACGTTTTTTCGACACGCAGTCAATTTTTTCCGACACATGGTTAACGCTCCGATCCGTTTTTTTTTCTTAATTTTTTTTATTAACTAAAAATAAAAAAAAATTATTTATAAATCAATATTTTTCTGTTATAAAATTTGACATGAAAAATTAACCAGGTATGAATTTTTTTATATTTATGTTATAAAAATTGAATATTTGATTGATTATATGACTTATTATGGTCTGTTAAATGTATTAAATAAATTATATTTTACATATTGAAAATATTATTTAATATCAAAACATGTCCCAACGTGTCGAATATGCCATTTTTTAGAATTAATGTGTCGGCGTGTCGTGTCGTATTGTGTCACGTGTCTCGTGTCAGTGTCCGTGCATCGTAGGGTTTGAGTGTACGTGGCTTGGCAACGTAGGTGGTAAAAGAAATATTTGCTCAACTTGACCCGTTCTGCATCTTCAGGGATCAAAATCTAATATCATTATACGTTATGACATTTTCAGTTGTTTGGTGTGACCATCGTATAGTATAAGCTTATACATCAGAACCCCTTAATACATCAAAATGATGTATAACTTAATCCGGCCTAAGGGCATGTTTGGTGCATAGTATAGGATAAAGCCTGATAGTATAAGACCTGATAGTATAAGGCCTGATTGTATAAGACCTGATTGAATTTTAATACTATCAAGCGTTTGGCACTGTATTGTATAAAATAATATATTGTATAAATGCACTGTATAATACTATATATGATAAAAATAATTATTTTTAATAAAAATATCCTTTAATAAAAAATTTATATAATTCTTCAAAAAATGGCATATGATATTAATTTTTATAAAAATTTATTGATCAGTGTGTCCAAAATATAAATTAATTTTTATTAAAATAAAAAGATTCAATATTTTAAAATTAATATATTGAAAAATATTTTTATTTTAATAGATTAATATCAAATAATATATTAATTTTTGAGAATTACATTGGTCAACGATGTTAATACATCAATCACTTATCAAGTCTTATCCCTCACCCTTAGGCCGGATTAAGTTATACATCATTTTGATGTATTAAGAGATTATGCTGTATAAGCTTATACTATACGGTGGTCACACCAAACAACTAAAAATGTCATAACGTATAGTATAAGCTTATAATATCATGCCTTACATGTCACACCAAACAGGCCCTAAGGGGGTGGGATTAGGCTTGATAAGGGGTTGATGTATTAATATTGCTTACAAGTACAATTCTCAAGAACCAATATATCATTTCAATATTAATATATTAAAATAATTTATTTAATATATTAATTTTTAAAATATTGAAGGATATTATCTTATACAATACCATACCAATTGATGGAAAGTATTAAAATTTAACCAGGCTTTATACAATTAAGTCTTATACTATCAAACTTTATCCTATACTATGCACCAAACATATCCTAAGAGTCATAATTTCGGAGAAGGATAGAAAGGCACAATCCAAAACCTGATATAATTGGTCTATTAAAAAAAATGGTATAAAAAAGATTAGAGTGGATTGATTTAATGGGTCGGAGCATTAATCCCACCGGACCAAAAGAAGCTTGGGAAGAGGCCCAACTATTTGAAAGACTGTGAGCAGCCATAAATGTGAGCTGATCCATACCTAAAGCATCTTTTCTTTTATTTTTAATTGCTCTCTTGTAATTTCGTTTGTTGTTTGTTTCGATCCAGTCTCTTATGATTAAATATGTACATTGAGCATGAGTAATGCATTAAGCAATTTCTAGAATATTCTCCCTCCAATTTCTCTCGCTTATACTTTCTCATCTTCTTGCAATTAATCTTAAAATGTGAATGATAAATAATAAAATTTCATATTAATTAAAAAATAATAATTAAAGATTGTATAAAGAGAAAGCATATACTTAAATTTTGAATCAAGATATAATATTAGACCCACATTTTTTTTTTTGATTGCTTGCGTAATTTTATTCCTGGAAGATGACGGTTAAGCCCAGTGAATATATCTTTGTACTGCAGGAGTATGTACTTCATTTTTAGAAATAAGTTCGAATAGATAGATATTTGGGAGAGAATAACCAAAAAAAAAAAGTGGGTAGATGGATGAATCAAAGGCCCATAACAGTACTAGGTCTTTATGAGTTTCACAACAAAAATCTTCGTTAGTACGTGAAATATAAGCTATATCCAAAAAAAATTCATATTTTATAAATTATTATTTAACAAGATAAGTAAGTCAAACTTGTATGTGAAAAAAAAGTTCAAACCTTTTCATTATCACATCTAAATCAACTAATAATGCCTAACCATGGCAATAACTTTTCAGATATCTAAATTCATTTGCAAGGAGAAGGACATAATTTAAGAACAATTAGTTAGAGGATAACATTTAGCTAGCTGAGGCAGATTTGTAAATTGTAAGTACTGATTAGTTTCATTTGAGGCACATTTTTTTGTTTTTTTTGCGTTGTTTGGCACAAATTTAATCAGTTGAGAGAATAGCATTTTGGGTGAACAATCCACCCACTCTTTATAGTTGCAATAATTTCAGAACGCGGTAGAAGAGGAAACCATGAAAAGGGTCAGGAAATCAACAATTAAACTTTATTTGATAAATGTTGGAGATCCATCTCGTGGTTATTTGGTTTTTCATACAATAGGAGTGAATGAACAAGAAGTGTTAATTTGAAAGGTAAAATGGAGATTAATTTTGTTAAACAATCGTCTCAACTAAAAACTCAAGTTGTCAAGTGAAAGTCCATGAATGATTTTTATATATTCTCTCTTTAATACAGTCCTCACACAAGAGCCCTTCAAGGATGGACAATGTATCAAACTTGTGGTCACGAAAACTTTGATATAAAGCAACTAATTCAACCCAACAACTTAAACTTTTAAGTGAAAATCCATAATTATTTTTTAATTATATCTCTCTAACAAGCTTCATATTTATACAAGTTCTTTATCCTTTTGGGTAGTGTGGATATATAAGAAACATCACTCGAGCCCTTAAATGAATAATCAAGATCATGAATTAATAAAAAAGAACTAAAAATAAATAAAATGTTAAACAAAATACATATTTTGGAAATAAATTTAGAGATATGATATTATGTATATATTTTTATGCCTCTTCTACTTATTTTTAAAATGAGAGAAAACAAAATATTAATTAAGATTCTGATCTAATAATATTGTAAATAAATAAATAGAATAGTCATGGGAAAAAAATAAAAAAAATAACCATAGTATTCTATCCCTTGAATTTATCTCATGTCACCGTTCAAGTGAGCATCTCAACCAACTGCGCCACATATGGCATATGTATAACTTTCAGTGTCACCCGCTCTAACTCTCAAATTACGCTCTTTCAAGTTTCAAGATTCTTTTAGAGAAAAGTGTTTGTCATTTTAAATGATATAAAGTTATGTCATTTTAAGTGAGAGATAGAAACAAGAAAATATTTTTTATTTAAAATTTAAATTAAACAAAAAACCACCTACTTTCTCTTCCATGATTTTCAGTTCTTATGTCTATCTCTCTCTTAAAATGACATAACTTATGTCATTTAAAATGACAAACACCAAACCCTTCTTTTAATAATTAATTTAATTCAAATGTCACTTAAAATTGGTAACAATATGCTTTGTTTGTGAATTTATATTAATTGACTACTATACTGCTACTAAACTAAAGAGCTTCGTGAACAGAGACAGTCTATTTTTTGGATATACAGGATTAATTATATTAATTTATTTATACTATTCAATACTTTTATTCAAAGGAGATTTTTCAATTTGGTCTCTACTTTTTTTAATATAACTAATTATTTCTTTGATTAAGAATTTATAAATAAATATAAAAGAGAAAATTAAAAAAAGTTGTTAACGAGTGTATAAGATTAGAAAAAAGCCTTTGCGTTTTATTTAATGTTTTTATTTTGATTTCTTAACTAGTGTCTTATATATATATATATATATATATATATATATATATATATATATATATATAAATTAGATACAAAAAAATTAAAGAATCTCCTTTACATAAACGAGTTGAAAAGCATAAATAAAAATAGGGAAAGTTCAAAAATTCCATATGATTTTGTTTTGAATCACTTATACTTTTATGTTTTTTTTAATCATTTACCTCCTTATAATTTTTTTCATCCAAACATATCCTCAATACAGTTAGAAACTAAATTAATTTGCCTATATTACCTTTCTTAGAAAAAAAAATAGACTAACAACAAAAACTAAAACAAAATAAAAGATATAAACGCAAATATATTGAAAACTTATAATACCTATAGAAAATAAAAAATAAAAAATGAAAAATATAAGAAAAAAATTAAAACTGTCTTAATCAAAAAATTAAAATAAACTCAGGTCAAAATAAAATTGAAAAATAAAATAAAATAAAAAATAAAATCAAATGTGTTAAAACTTACAACAATGACAAGAAAAGAATAAAATTGAAAAGAATGAAAACACTCTAAATCAAAAAGAAGAAAATTATGAATAAGAGAAAATCTAATTGAACTCAAACTTTTCAACATGTTTAATTTTATTTTTTCTTCTTTTCTTTTTATCTTCAAACTATCTTCTTATTTTTAATTCATATATGTTTGATCTTTTTTATTATATATATATATATATATTTACTTTTAATTTTTTCTATTATTGTTAAAAATATGGAAGACAAAATTAGACAAAAAAAGAAATTAGTGTTGAAAATTTTCAACATATTTGGTGTTATTTTTGTTCTATTTTTTGTCCTTTATTTTTTTTTCTTTTTTGTTTAGTCTTATTTATTCTTCTATTTTTTTTTTATCTTCAGTTTATTTTCTATTTTAGACTAGTTCTATTTTATTTTTACTTTTAGTCTTTTATACTACTGTTATTAGGATATTCATTTTATAACCAATTTTGACAAAAATCAAACTGAATCGATTTTAAACGGTTTGGTTTTCAAACCAAATCAATTTTTTTTTTTAAAATTGATTTTTAATTTTTCAAACTGGTTTGAAATCGGTTCCAAAATCAGTTTATGGTTCATAATCGGCTTTGATTTAGAATTAATTTTAATTCAAAATCAGTTTAAAATCAAAATTAATTGTGAAGCATAAATCAGTTATCAATCGGAACTGTGATTTGAATATATATTACTCATTAATTACATTCTTACTGAATTAGAATATTCTTATATTTAGATAAAATCTTCGACGCTCAAGCAAATAGACAATTGCCAAATATTGTTTTGAATTGGAATATCCTTACCTCCTATTTTTACCTCTCAGTCATCACAACATTCTGATTTTACAATTCAAGCAACAAACTGCAATTCTTCATTTTTTATTTTATTTTATTTTTCTCTTCCTCTTTAAGTTACTTCTGCCATGACAATTATGTATTTATCCTTATCTTTTCGTTAATTTCTTCATTTTTTTTATTTCGAAAACAATATAAAACTGTAAATTTGACAAAAGACTTTCATAGTATAATTCCTTGTCTCTTCCTACACTTTCCAAAGTCTTGCATTTTCTTAGAAAAGATGCTAGGGAGAAAGTAGAGTAATTTGGTTATGAATAATCATGGATAACTAATTATTTTTATAGTTTGGTAAATAATCAGTTTATAAAATAAAATACAATTTCGTATGAAATCGGTTTTTTAAAAAAAAATTGATTTTTAAATGTGGAACAATTTGGTTATGGATTGATTTGGTTCTTTTGAACATTTAGAACACTAAGTTTCCATCATATTGATTTTTTTTCTTGTCTTTTTCACCTTAGTTTATTTTATTCTTTTTGATTTAAACTTATTCGATTTTTCTTCTTCTATTTTTGTTTTTTTATTTTTAATTTTTTTAAGTGTTATAAGTTTTCAATATATTTGGTCTTTTTTTTGTTTTGTTATAAGTCTATTTTCTTTTTTTAACTAGGGTAAAATAGACATATTAGTTAAGTTTTTAAAAATATTATGGATGAATTTGGATGAAAAAAATCATAAGGGGATTATAAATATGGGGTTTAAGTGATTAAAAATATGGGGATGAATTTGAATTAGTGATTAAAAAAAAATCATAATGATTTAAGTGATTCAAAGCAAAACCATATGGGGTTTTTTGAACTTTTTGCATAAAAATATATTATATTATGATAATAACTAAGACTTTGTAGTTGCATTAAAATATTTAAATAACGGTGTCTCGTAATTAATGTGAGTGTCTAAGATTGACAGAATAACATTACGTGCAACGAAAGGATGAAAGTGGGTTATCAGTTACCAAGAACAATCAGAAGATGCGTTTGAAGATTAAAATCATCCTTTTTTAGGTTTTACTTAGCTAGGGATAGAAATATTATTAGCAAGTTGGGTCACACTTCCTTTAGCAGCAAAGTTGTCCATCATATTTTTGTTGCTTCTAATCTAAGCATTATTATCTGCAAAATCAAAATAATATTAATTGCCAATCACCAATTTGCAATGCACGAATGTGAGATCATACTCCCAACTGAAAATTTGCTTTCAAATTGAAAGGCATTATTGATTTTAATTACTAATCATGGCCTTCTTCCATTTGTTCCATGTTCTTCTGATTTGAGCAATATATATTTTTATATTCTTAACGGAATTTAGTAGAAAAAAAACTCAGCCAATACCAAAAAATCCAATCGGATAGAATTTTACCAGTAACATTGCTGTATTATTTTTAAAAAGTTAACAAATATATACTACAAGTGTACCATATTTTTTTTAAAAAGATCTATATTATTTTTAAAAGTTAGCAGGTGACTTGGCTCGGGCTAAGTAACTAGTGGTTTCGCCACTGGTCCCAGCTTTCTTTCATAGTTAATAAATAATAAATTTTCAACCAGTGAGGTGTGAAGCACGAATCTCCATCCCATATGCTTTTAGATTCAATAAAAAGGTCAGGTTAGAAATACTCCATCATATTATGACTACAAGTTAGGATAGAATGTGGATTATTTTGGTAAATTTAATTACGTTAGAGAGCTTCATATCAGTTAATAATGCAATTTATAGACTCAGCGAAGCTACTATAAATATATTTTGATATATTTTACAATGTAGGGGATGACGAGGATTAAGCTCCTGACCATTCATTAAGTAAGGTTACATTAAATATTTTGTATTCGCATTCTATAGCTATGGTATCGTTGGATCTGCTTGCTAGCCAGGGATGCTGCTACAATGTCGTTGGCTAAACTGCATTTGCTTTTCCGCAAATGGTATTTTGTTATCGAATTCAATTAAATATTTATAAGTATATGACTTTATTTTTGGCAAAAAAATTAAAATATTACACTTTTACTAATTAATTACGAATAGGTTGCAATTTGAAAACTATGTGCAAATTTATTGCAGTCATTCACACCCAAAATGGGCGGGACAGTTCACGCCCAAAGTAGGCGTGACAATTCACGCCCAAACCAGGCGTGAATTGCTTGGCCTATAAAAACCCCAAAAATTTCATTTTTCCATCTCACACCTTCTCTCTAAATTCTCTCTAAAGTTGGTATGCCTTCTCTCTAGATTATTTGTGGAGCATTTTGCGCGGCGAAGCCCTGTTGAACAAGTAAGTTTTCATATCTGTTTTATTAATTTTTAAAATATAATATTATAGTGATATAGAAATATGTTATTATAGTGATCTAGAAATATGTTAAAGTAGTGTCTTAAACCCTAGGAATATAATAGTGACTTAGGAATATAATAGTGACTGTGGAATACAATAGTGACTGTAGTGACTGTGGAATATATTAGTGAACTAGGAATATTGTACAGATTTAATTAAATATTTTTTGTAGGTAATGTAATTTAATATTTTTGTTAACACATGTAAATTAATATTTTTTTGTAACACATGTAATTAAATATTTTTTGTAACACAAGTAATTAAATTTTTTTTAACACATGTAAATTAATATTTTTTGTAACACATGTAATTAGTTAATTGTTGTAACACATGTAATTAATGTAATGACTTTTGAATATATTAATGAAACCAATTAATTTATTATTGTGTATAGTACACTATTATGGCTGACTCGTCATCGTCGGAGTCACCTCGGTCTACATCCGATACTGAGGCTCAGGGCGAGATCCCAGGACTCACGTGCTTCCAGGACCATACAGGTGGGACGTACTTAGGAAGCGCACGCAACGCACACATGTTTCACAGGTTGTGTGGAACGAGGAGAAGTGTCGCTAGTGCAAGACTAGACGTGGAAAGATGCAGGGGGGCCATCTCCTGATGATATTCCCGATGTCGTGGCAGACTATTTCAGCAAGCTGGCTTCCTACATGTCGCATGCATGCGGCATGTTCATGCTACGCATATATGAAAGTACCGATCATATGACTTTTAATTTAATAATAAATGTGAAAAACTTAGTGTATGCTTAAGCAAGTTTATTTTGATAATAAATGTCTGCATTTATTTCAGATTGATCCCATGCTGATCAGTGCTCTGGTGGAGAGGTGGCAACCAGAGACACACACGTTCCACATGACGCAGGGCGAGATGACTATTACGTTGCAGGATGTTACGGCTATATTGGGATTGCCGACTGATGGGAAAGTGGTTACGGGTGCTACATCCATGAACTGGCGAGTCCTGTGCGATGAGGTGCTTGGTCACGCCCCGCTCGTTTCAGAGCAGCCGTACGGGGATGTCAAACTCTCATATTTAGACAGACATTACACGCATTTGGGTGCAGGTGCTGCGGATCCACAACAAGTTATATTTTTTACTAAGGCACACATTGCGCGTATGTTAGGATCATGGCTTCTGTGCGACAAATCTGGAGGTAGCGTCGTCGGATGTCGCTACATTGCGTTGCTTGCAGGAGATTTTGATGACATTGGTCAATACAGTTGGGTATCTGCTGTTCTCGCACATTTGTTTAGACTATTGTGCGAGATTACTGACCCACGCAGATCAGACATGGGTGGGTGTCATATACTGTTGCAGATATGGGCGTGGACCAGGTTTACACCTATTGCTCCTCTCTCTGGAAGGTTGACAGAATACGACCTCTCATAACCCTCGTCAACTTCAAATACAGTTTCATCAACATTGTATGTACGCACATTGTGACCTGTTGCAAGGGACTCATTAAACTTCATCGATTCAACTATATTTTTGCAATGACGATGTGAAGCATGAAGTTGTGTTGTAGCTGCTTGACCTCTTTCCACAAAATAATGAACTAGCCTGATGTATGTATGCTTAACCAAACCAGTTATTGGCATGTTTCTTGCACCCTTCAAAACCCGGTTAACGGATTCAGACAAGTTTGTTGTCATATGGCCATATCTAAGTCCATCGACATCATATGCCCTTGTCCACTTTTCCTTTGGAATCTGATCAATCCAATCTGCAATCTCGGGACTAATGTCACGAAATTTTGCAAAGGCTATATCGAAATCAACCTTAGAAGGAGTATAACCTGAAAAGAGAAAAATATTTAATAATTTGTTGCAATGAATAATAATCCTAAACATCATACAAAAGAGACCAAAACATACCCAAATTCATAATCGTCTTCTTCAATTTTTCATTCTGAAACTTTTGATTAAAATTACTTGCAATATGGCGAAGGCAAAACACATGTTGGGCATGTGGTGGCTGCCAACCACGATGATTCTCCACAGCAGATAATATACTTCGATGCCGATCTGAAATGAGACATATGTTTTGCTTTTGCATGACATGACGACGAATGTTATCGAGGAAGTACTGCCATGCTTCCAAAGTCTCGCCTTCAACAATTGCAAATGCTAATGGCAAACATTCAGCATTTCCATCTTGAGCTGTGGCAATCAATGATTTCCCTTTATACTTTCCATATAAATGAGTGCCATCGATTTGAATTACTGGTTTGCAAAAATTGAAAGCCTCGCAACATTGTCTATAAGTCCAAAAAATGCGATCAAACACTCGTTTTTCACGTACCAGTCGGTGGGCAACAAAATAATCATCTGTATGAATATTATAAATAGAACCTGGAGAAAAGCGAAGCATATATTCACACCACCTAGGAAAAAATGCATAAGACCCCTCCCAATCACCATACATGATCGCAATTGCTTTTTGTTTTGCATACCATGCCTTTCTGTAAGAAACTTTGAAAGTATACGCATGTGTGATCCTCTCCTGAACAAGTGAAATTGACACTGATGGCTCCTCTCGTATCATTCCTAACAATCATATTGTAGTTAGACATTAAACCTTAACCCTAACTATAAATTCGATTTCCTTGACAAAATAATCAAATAACATACCTAGTACGAGTGAAGCAATCACATCAGCATCAAGCTGTCTATGACCCTGAGAAATATGATCATTCAAGCAATTGTGGTCTCCACCCCATTTAGTAACCTCCCATTTTTCACTGTACGTTGGTTTTATTACCCTAACCCTCCACGGGCAACCCTGTTCATACTTACAACATTTCATACTTAATTTGGTAGGCGTGCTCTCAAGTACGATCGCTTCTTGATGCTCTTTCATTAGGTTTCCCTTGATTTCCATTTGCGCCTCTTTTTTATTCAAATTCTTGCTTAACATACAACTTGTTACCTATTTTCCATGGACCATTAATTGAACCTGAGGCTGAGCCAGAACTTGAACCGTCATGGAAAGAATCTTGTTCCCTCGGATGATCCCAATTAATGTATGTGTAATGTGGAATTTCTTTCCAAAATGGAACAATATCGTCCCCTGCAAGTACGAAATTAAACATTAAAACCAAAAAATTTGATAAATATAAATGTATATTTTCAGTCCATTAACTTACTTACCTTCCGATATTGGCGGTAACTGAGTGGACGCGACGTTATCATGTTCCTGGACATGAGACTCCCCCACAACATTATATTCTAGGATTTGAGTTTCAGGAATACCACATTCATCATCGTTGTCTGAAGCGCTAGCATCCTCAGCAAGAAGTTGATCTTCCACTGCAATATTTTCATCATCGTCATCCTCACCATCATCTTCCATAACCTAAGTAGGGTCATTTTCTCCTTCCTCAGACAGATTACTGATAACACATATTTTGTTACACTTATTTATTACTCTTGGGTGATATTTTTATGATTTATTTGAATTAAATAAAGGTCTTTTGGGTTAAATCAGAATTCTAGATTTTAATTGGGTTTAATTGATTTTCGTCATAATTTTCCAAATTTACACTACTTTTGTATTTTGACCATATCTCACTCTACAGATGTCTGATTGACTCCGTTCTTGTTGATTTTTGCAGCTAATAGATAGGTCTACAATCTCTATTTCATCTACTAAAGCCCAATTCGGACGTAAAGATGGTCGAAACCTGATTTCAAGATGGACGTGTTTTTCTGGAAATTTATTTTGACGTTTGGAATTAAGTTATAATTTTGAACCCAATGTACATGAGGCCCAGAGCCATTATTTCTATTTTGTTTCCTTTTATTTTGGGTTGGATTTGTAGAGCCTGATGCCCAGCTTGATTAGGGGTTAAAAGGGCGAGAGTAGGGACCTTGTGGAGAATCTTTCATTTGAGTTTGAATTATACAGTTTTGAAATTAATATAATTTTCGTCTCTTTTCTCTCCTCTTTTCTTTAATCAAACCAAGGGTTGAGGATTCTATGGTTGAATCTTGAGGACCTGCGCCTTATTTTGAACCAAATACGTTTCTCTTTCGAACTCGGTTTGGCATCGCGCGATTGTGGGTGTTCAATCTGAGATACGCGATTGCGTTCTTAGGAAAGAGATTAACTATTAGATTTAATGGTTAGGTTGATTAACCCAATGAACTCAAGTCGAACGGGTTGATACTCCGCGATTGCTCGAGTAGACGCGCCGTATTCGACCAAGCGCTAAGCGATCGCTTAGAGAGGGTTCTCAATTGGAAATAAGGATTCTGATTCAATTGAGATCAATCACGATTTGGTAATTATTTGTCCAATGATGGATATCCTTGGAATCCTAATTCTTGGGTTGGTTGCTTTTAATTTGATTATTCTTTTTTGTTATTTTATTTTTTTTATTTCCGTTTAAATTGACAATCATATTAAGTCCCCCCCTTTTTAGTTTCCAATTTTCTTTAGTTTCCGTTTCTCCTTAGTTTTTCTTTTATTTAGTTCCCATTTTTATTTGGTTTTCGTTTTATTTGATTCCCATTTTTATTTAGTTCTTGTTTCATTTAGTTTCCGTTTTCATCTGGTTTCTATTTTATTTTTATTTTTATTTTCATAACTGAACGATTAAGATCCTTGTAAACTCCTTGACAGACGACTTAGGGTTTTTCACTTTACTGAAAATTTTCTGAACCCTAAATAAAATTAATTTTTAATTTGCGCAAGTTCGACAGCTCGTGTCAATTACCAACTGGAGTAGCAGATGATGATGCATTATGTGCAAAATTTAAATCAACTGACCTCACGGGTATAACAACATCCTCTGTTTTGACAATATCCACGTATAACTCTAGAAAATCTTTCCTTGACTGGTTGAAAAACTCTCCGATTACCATTTCTACGTCTTCACCGTCAACAACTAGCATACTAATATATTGTGATTCACACCATATTCTTGCAGTGACCATATTGATAGATTGTTTACCTTCAAGCGCTAACTTTTGACGAATTTTTTGATGTAGTTCGCTAATTGTTGAGTTCCGCATGATACGTGTTGATCTTTTCTCGCCTTCAAAAATGACACCACGTCGACCTTCTATTTTCCTACCATTATAATATAAAACAACACGAACAAAATCATAATGTGAACTCATTCTTAACTATATTAATAAAGAAAAACACAAAACAGAGTATGCATAAGCAAGTGAGACTGTATCGAAGACTAAGAAATTAAGATGAAGAGTTGTGATGAATGTGGAGATGAGAGGTGTTTATATAGGAAAAATAGGTGGTATTCACGCCCAAAGTGGGGTGGAAAGGGGGCTGAGTCACGCCTAGATGGGGCTAGAATATCCTTTGATTCACGCCTGCATGGGGCGTGACTAATCATGCCTATTTTGGGCGTGAATGACGTGAAATTCACGCCTAACTTGGGCGTGAATTGTCCCGCCCATTTTGGGTGTGAATGACTGCAATAAATCCGAAAATAGTATTCAAACTGCAACCTATTCGTAATTAATTATTAAAAGTGTAATATTTTAATTTTTTTGCCCTTTATTTTTCTCATGTAATAGGATAAAAATTATCTTATGCTGTGAGACAAAAAAAGTGGGGCCCACCACATTCTTATTTTTTTTTATTTTTAAAAAGACACATCTTTTTATATGATTGTAACATGAAAGATGAATTTCATGCAATATGAGAGTATAATTTTCATTATAAATAAGTCTTTAGTTCTGTTTTATAGTTTCCATAACTTGCTTTTTGATATATATTTCCATAACTTGTTAATATTTAATTGATGTTTATCTTTTACAGTAGGTTTAAATATTTAATTCATATTTTATCATTATTTTGCTCAATTCCAATTTATAAATTTTTTAATTTAATATTTAATATTAATTATTTTATTTCTTGATTTATTAGTATTTTTCCATGTTTTATCTTTCTTTAGGTTGTAAATTATTTACTCCATGTGTTGTCATTATTTTGCTATTGTTCATTGGAAAATATATTTCTGCAGTTACTGTAGATAAGTTATCTGTATTTATTTCTAAAACAACGTCGTTTTGGGATTGAAAAATTAAATAATCAAAATTATAAAGACTATAATAACCCTGAAATAAATTAAAATTATAAAAATACTATGATTTCCGCCCCAAAATGACGTCGTATTAGGTTTACTGTAGATAACTTATCTACATTAACTACAGAAAAACAAACCCCGGTTCATTTTAGAGGATAATTTAACATATTTAAAGTATTATACTTCGCATAATTAATTTGTAGGAAGTTGTAGGATTCGGTCTTTAACGTTTCCTTAATTGACTCTGAAACTTAATTTGATATTTTTTTTTGGTAAAAAACACTTAATTTGATTTAACACATAGTGGATTTCTAAAATTTTAAAGAATTTTAGAGAGCATGGATTTGAATCCTTTTATGTGAAAAAATAGTTATGTGGTCATGTTATTTGATCACAACCACTTATTTTCACTCATTGATGATGAGATAAGAGAGAGAAAAATGTATATTTTTTTAAATGAGTGATTGTGATCAAATAATAACATGATCACTTTTTCACATGAGTGGATTCAAATCTGCCTTTCACTACCTTCAATAGACATTTGAGACTAAACTAAGTTTTAATTCTGACCAAAGAAAAAGTAAGATCTCCTTTAGATAAAAGCATTGAATAGTTAAACAAAAAAAATATTACATGCTCATAATAACTAAGACTTTTTACTTGCAATAAAATCTGCAAATAATCTTCAATTCATTTATTATATATACAGTAAAAAGCAAGAGGAGAGATGGAGAAGAACACGAACAATTTGTTTAACGTGAGAAAATCTTCTTCAATATGAAGAAGTAAAAATCTACAAGACACTAGTCTAGAATCAAACTTTCACTATAAGAATAATGAGTTACAACAATCAAACATCCATAGTCTTTCACTAGAGGTATAATCAAACTACACCTACAATAAGGTGGTAATATTAAACTTCCCTAAAGAGGTCTCACTCAAATTTTTCTCTAGAGGTATTCAAATTCTTTTCATCATATCTCCAAACCTCACACACTATAAGCTTATATAAGGGAAGGAGATGATTCTAGACATTGAACCACTCAAAGAATGTGTCCCTTGAGCTTTGCATCTTCATTTATGAGAGACATTGAACCACTCAAAAGATATGACCCTTGAACCTTGCACAAAAAATGGAGAGTTTCAACCTCTTGGAATTTGAGCCAATTGAAGGAGGAACAACTCCCAAAATTAATAAATCAAAATAAAATTTAATTAATAATTATTAATCGCACAAATTTTTCTTTTAGAATGCAAGGACCGAAATTGAGACGTGATGAATGACCATGCATGTAATCAAGAAAAGAGGAGCGAGACAACAGGGGAGAAACCAATTTAAAATAGCTCACTATGTAACCCATACAAGGAAATGATAACCAATACATAATTAAAAAGCATCCAAGACAGTCGCGTACAAGTGGAGAGGGTTATATAAGTGTGTCACCATCTTCACCCTCATCGTTATTCTCAATATAACATTAAGGTTAATTACTCTCATACTAGAAACTAGAAAGTACTTTCCTGTGCCGCGACTTCCTCCTCCTCCACCTCCTCTTCAGAACTTGATGCTGTAACCAACATATAAATTAAGATAATCAACACCATCAAATCAAAATAATAAATGCATATGGTTCACGAAGCTCTCTAGTTTACAAACTAATAACATGAACGCATATACTTCGATAATGATCCCAATAAAAAAGTCAAAATAGTATGAACTATGTAGCACCGATACTGACACGGGACACGTGACACGATACGACACGACATTCCGACACGTTAATTCTAAAAAATGTTAGATTTTGACACGTTAGGACACTTAAATAATATTTTTAATTTATGTAGTATATATTATATTTAATATTCAATAATTTAACAAAAAAATATATCTAAACTTATAATATTCATAAATTTTGCAAAGAAACATAAGATATCACAAATATTTATATTAAACTCAATAAAATGGTAATCGTAATCCAACGAATCTACTAGTTGGAACTAAAAACTCAACGCAACTTAACCTTTGAACTTTTTTTGAATTTCTATAACGCGTGTTAGAGTGTCGGGGAGTGTCCGAGTGTCCGAGAGTGTCGGAAAGTGTCGGACACGACACGTCAGAGTTTTTGAAGTGTCGGTGCTTCATAGAGTATGAGTACCTTTAACGTGAATCAATTTACTTATGTCTCATTTATTTATTTTTCTTCTTTTTTTTGGAACGAGTCAGATTTTCAGGATTTCCTCACAACTAATGTGAGAAAAGGATATCAAATTAATAACGTTATGCCAAAAAAAAAAAATTAATCATTTATTGATAGATTAAATTCTACAATTTTAATGAAAAAATAATTATTTTAATTGCTGATAATTAATTCATTAATAAATAATAATATTTATATTAAAATAAGACATGAGACTATTCATTAAAGTAGTGAGGGTGAGTTAAGTTAACATACGCGGCGCAGTTGGTGGTGGTGCTGATCTTGTAGGGGAGGTTGACACCACATTTGCCAGGGAGTGAGGCTGCATTTTTGGCATTGAAACCAGCAAGAGAACCAGCAGCCGTTTTCAAGCAATTGCACGCCGCCTGGCGGTCAGCGGTGGTCTTGGCGGCGGCGTTCACATTCTTCACTCCGCTGCAGCACCCTGGGCTCGGCGACCCACCTCCGCTCAGGTAAGGGATGCATGGAGATAACGAGCTCACCACTTGACCGCATGTGATTGCAGCCTCGGCCATTGGTGCACCCACCAATGCCATGCACATCATCACAACCATGCATGCATACTTCACACTAGCCATTCGATCCCCTTCTCAACTAAAACAAATCACAAACCAATTACAATATATATTTTCCTTTGCTTTTGAATTGCTTACTTCACTTGGTGACTATAAAAGTGTTGCATTGTGTGGTGTTTATATAGAAGGGTAATGGGAACATTGAGTTATGGCTACAGACAACACGTGGCAGTTGCAAGTTGATTGGTAGGTATGTTCAATTCAATGCTTGGAATAACTTTTCTCAACGTTTGAACACCTGGCACTATATGATGCTTTACCAAACTCATATTACGTGGGATATCATGATCAAGACCCAAGTAATTTTAAGTGTTGACAATGACAGGAGAAATAACCCAAGTAACAGAGCTGAAAATAGGTGCATCAATTCCGTACTTAACTTTCTAATTTATATATGCACCGACTTTCAATCAATTGAGCGGTTTCAGCCTTTCAGATATGGTGTCATATTCGTAGTTAATGATTTAGCACTTTTCTTTTGTTGGTTGAAATAAGGCACAGCACAAAACAAATAAGCAAATAAATTATAAATAAGAAATTCTAATCCTAGGAATAGAATTAAAATCAGAAAAATACAATCACTTAATATGAGAAGGAGATTGGAAAGTTAAATAGTCCTCTTGTTCCATTCTTTCCAGCAAAAAATTAGCCAGTCAATCTGCGCAAGAATTACTTTCTCTATATGTATGCACCAGTTGAACTGTTCATTTATTTGATAGCCATTCTCATATTCGAGTCATAAATCGATCGAGACTCACAGGATACATCACCAGATTTGGTGAGCAGAGTGATATCAGTAGATGAATCACTTTCTAGTATAACTTTCCTCCAACCACCATTCCAAGCAAGTTCCAGCCCTTTAAATATTTCCCATAATTTAGCAGTTAAAGAATTACAAAAACCCACCCTGTAAGAAAAAGCATTTAGCCATCTCCCATCTGAATCAGCCCCCCCCACCCCACAAGCAGCTCTACCAGGATTACCCTTTGAAGCACCATCTGTATTTAGCTTAATCCAATCAGCATTTGGCGGGACCCATTTGACTAGAACCTCAATACTATATCTCCTATCCATTCTAACTCCATTCATATCAGAGACAGCAGCCCAAATTTCCAGCACTTTGAGCCTAATTACACCAAGATTATATCTACTTTTAGCCATACCTGAACTATGAACTATTTCATTCCTCCTCCACCAAGTCATCCAGCAAGTAACACCAAAAATAGTCTCCCAATGAACGCCAAATAGCCGTAGCGATTTATGATTTAAATTAAATAACATCCATTCATGCAGCTATAAATCACAAAATGATGGCGACAAGATAGGAGAAAACATTCGACACCACAAATTTTTAATGTTCGAGCAGTCTCTTAACATATGCAAAATAGTTTCCTCGTCATGGTTGCAAACTGGACATGTTTGATCTCCAATTTGTAGCCTATGCATTCTGCTATAGTTGGCAACCTGTCATGACCCACTTTTCAAAGAAAGATTATTGTTCTTTGAGGGCCTATCCACCTCCAAATAGCTTTCCATAACTCAGGTACCCCACTTTGTTGACTTAGAGAATAAAAAAAAAGCCTTATACAAACCTTTGATAGTTAATCTCGGATGACCAGGAATATGCCAGAATAATCTATCCTCACCATCATTTCTGCTAGGAGCTAGAAACTTCTAATGCAGTCAATAACATCCGAAGACAGCCACCTAGCAGTCTCACCTACTTCCAATTACCAAAAATGTCTACATACTGATTAACTGACTTATTTACCTCATCCCAAGAGATTAGTTGAATAGCCTGGTCCAAAAGCCTACTAGAATTAGAAATCCATCTATCCTTCCAAGAGAGAATTGAGGACCCATCTCTAACTTCCCATAAAAGCAACTCTTCAAGTTTTCTCCAAGTTTTACAGAAATAAATCCAGGTTCTGGAATTCCCATTTTGGGATTTAAAAATATCAATCCCTTCTCTACCAGTTGCATACTTAGCACGAAGAATGTAAACCCAAAGGGCTTAGGGATTTGAGTATACAGATCAGCCTAACTTAGCCATAAAGGTGTCATTCATGGCACTACGATTCTTCAAACAAAGCGAACCTTTCCGTTTTGGGTTTGTCATTGTTTCTCATCCTATTAAATGCATATGTCTTCTATCTTCAGCATCTCCCCAAATAAACTTTCTTTGAATTTTTTCAATCTCCAAACACACATTATTAGGAAGTCTGCCAGATTGCATGTGGAAATATTGAACAATGGCTAAGATTGATTGCGCAAGAGTGATTCTACCCGCTTGAGATAAACACTTAGCCAGCCATTCAGTTTTTCTCTCACCCTATCAATTGTTGCCATATATGACTCCTTTGAGACACGACCATGTTGCATCCAAGCTCCAAGATAACGGCCTACATTCCTTACCATCTTAAATCCAATAAATTCAGTAATATTTGCAGCCACATCTTCCGGAGTATTCTTTGAAAAGAAAATACTAGTCTTCTCTGCATTAACTTTTTCACCTGATATTTCACCGAATAGATCAAAATATTTGAGTTTAATATGAATCTGATCCATATTGACCTCCACAAAAAGCATAAGGTCATCAGCAAACATTAAGTGTGAAATTTTTGGCCTCTCCCTGCCAACATGAATGGGCTTCCATAATTCCCCCCTCACTTCTGTGTCAATTATATGAGACAACTTTTCCATTGCCATAACGAAAAGATATAGAGATAATGGATCCTCTTGTCTGATCCCACGTGTAGGTTGAAACTCCTCAACTACACTACCATTCCATAAGATATTAATTCTTATGGAGGAAATTGCTTGCAAAACAATATCAACTAATTTTTTAGGGAGCTTCATTTCATGCATAATATTTTTCATAAAATTCAAGTTTAACATGTCATATGCGCCTTCTCAAGGTCCACCTTTATAGCCATGGAGACTTTATTTCCTCTCATGCGATGCATAGATGAATGAGTTCTTGAACCACTATGATATTATCTTGTATATGACTTTGTGGAACAAAGCTAGCCTGCATAGGGGATATTAACTTCATCATGACTGGTTTCAGTCTCATAACCACTATTTTACTCAATATCTTGTAGATAACCGGGCATAAAGAAATGGGTCTGAAATAAGTAATATGAGATGGAGTCTGACTTTTTGGGATAAGGACTAGAAGTGTTGAATTTATGATTGAAATGGGCTCAGGATAGCTCCAAACAACATCAACCAGCTTAAGAATCTGATTCTTTACAGTATCCCAATTTCTTCTTTAGGGTTTATATATGCACCTTTTTTAATTTTTTAATTTTATTTCATCCCTCCATTCCTTGCATATTTATAACGGGAACATATATCTATAGATAAATTCATTTTCAGAAGTGTAATTTTTTTGGGGGTTCAATTTGGCCTTTTAAATTCACTTTTAGTTCATTAATTCACTGTTATTTATTGTATGAAAAATCAAATAATCATGCATTCAGGTGAAGGATCTCAAACATTTATCAAATATAGAGTTTCAAATTTAAGTGTGAATTTGTTGATTTACTTATCCCTTTCGTATTTTCCTCTGCTGTCACGTTCTGAAAATTAATGATGGCAATTAAAGAGTCTTTATAAAGATTTGACACACTTTTTTTATATATTAATATAAATTTGAAATTTTTATTTTATTGAATATTAATTTGTAAAATGTGATTATTTTTTTGAGGCGAGTTGATTCCTTCCGGTATCCTCAGAAGCTTTAACTTTTTTAGTCAACATTGAGAGTAATCCGAAGTGCGAGGTGAGTTAGGTATAGAAATATTTAAACATCTCGCTAAAATAATATATGAGAATTGAACCGAGACCTTTCCTAGCCCAACTATAACGTGATATTATTATAATAATCTCACATACTTGAAAATCATTGCATGTGTCAATGCATTAATCTACATGTACAAAATGCCAAGACATTCTGGTAACTGTTAGTGGATAATACATATATTATTGAATAATCTTTTTTGTCAGAGGCAATTCAAACATAATATAAGCTTATTTAAGAATCCACCACTGTTATTTTGGGTGGACTAGTGTCCAAAGTACATTTTTTATGGTTAATTATCCAAGTTCAATTGAAGTTTATACACAATATATGTGGATTAAATATATTTAAATTCGTTTTATGAAAAACACAATAGTATAGTGAATTAAATGTTTGTCATCTAAATCTCTTTAACAAAAAAAAAAAATATTTGTTGTCTTAAGCAATGAATATTATGAAGCAAACACTAGCTTGGTCCTCAGCTGGACCATGTTGAAACCCTTGGAAGAGACTTTACAACATTGTTTTCCTAATAAATGAAGCACCAATTTTGGCCCAAGAAATGTACAGGCTGATTTCTTCTCTCGTGACATGTACTTAGTGTTTGCTTGGATGAACTTTTCCTTATTTAGAAGCTGCTTTTTTTAAAGTGCTTTAGAATTTTTTTTGGCTATTTGAATATGAGCTTTTAATAAAAGTAAAAGTAGCAAAAAAGTCAACATATTGCTTTTTTGAAAAGCTAAAAATTCTGGCTTTTGAGAAAAGCAAAAGCCAAAAGCTACTCTGACCAATTTTACCCATCTCCTTCGACGCTCTCTCCTTGGTCAATAGTTACCTTCCTCTTTGAGGCCTTGAAGGCGGGGAGATGGTGGATGCTCCAACTTCAGAGACTCTTGGGATCGATTTGAGGAAGGAGTGGGTGGGTGGTTTGACAGTAGCGATTGGGGTAGTTCTGGTGGTGTTGTTGCCATTGGGAATGTAATCCATTTCCATTAGGAGTAGACGAGAAAATGGAATCTCATATTGCAAGTGGATAAATGTTGCTACAAAAACAAGATCAAATTTTGTGCCTATCAACTATATGATAGCCAACCTATATATGAATCTGAAAAGTCGTTTAGTTCAATATGGTGGTAGCATACAATGTTTTGTGCCATTTGTTTGATTGACAATAACTCACTTAATCATTATTTATTTCCTTGTACCAGGATTATGAGGAAGTTAAATGTATGAAAACCACCTAGGATATGAGGGAGGATAGAATAAATATGGATATTGTTCCAAGATATACTAAGAATGTGCGTGACATGAGCGGAGGAGAGGACGGTGACAGATTAACAAGGGAACAAAAGGGGGTTATTTTATATTTAAAAAGTGTATTTTTTTTTACATATGACATTTTTATTTAAAAGCACCTTGTAAATATTGCATCTAAACACAAAATAACGTTGGCTTATAAAAAAGTTATTTTTTTAAAAGTCCATCCAAGCAGGCTTTTAGTTGAGTGCTTCAGTTTATTCACGCTCCAATGTAGCCAACCCAAAACTTTTCGGGTAATGAAACATGGGAAAAGAAAATAATATAGACATACACAAGAAACAATTTCTCATTAATAATAATAATAATGGCACATACAAATCTCTATATAAGGATTGTATATATGCATAAAATTCAAAATTAAAATTATTTCGTCCAATGCAAATTTTTTTATGAACATCATGTTTGCCTAAGAAATTATTTTAAATTTCATATGTTGACCGAATTGTTGAGCTTAAAATTAATTGAAGTCAGCATTTATGAAGCATAGGGAAAAATGAAAGGACCTTAAAAAATTTAAATTTGAATATTAAACTATTTATAACAATTAATTAGGTTTTGAAAGTACCTTAGTACCATACAGTTGCTCTTTGAAGTCAAAGAGTGCAAAATATTTTGTTTTTTATATTTATATTAATTTATATTTCTATTTTTAATTGTAACTACATTGTTTTCCGACTACCTTTTGTACATATCAATTTTTTTTTGGTAATTGTACATATCAATTTAATTCACTAATGTATTTACAATGATTATTTCTTATAACTTGATTTTAAAAATTTGACATTTATATTTGTCAAATTATACTAAAATTTACATCTAATATATGTTGTATCCAAACCCGCACATTATTATAGCCAGCCAGCGTGGGGCTCGGCACCGTTGATAAAGAAAAGAAAAATGTTCAAAGTTTTGAAATCTAATTAAGGTTGAATTAGGTTTTGAGTGTATTTATCTTACTGAGATTTCTTCTCATGTTTTGAATATGAAATTTATTATCACTTAGAAACTTTTCTCGATCACTACAATATTTTTTGCATTTTCAAATACATAAATGCATACATACATATGTGTATGTGTACATATTTGTTACAAGTATATAAATAAGATTAAGAAAAAATTATCAAAAGAAGTTTATGATAGATGTTAGTCTTGATGCATCATGATTTGCGTATATATAGGTGGGGAGCCAATTATAGTTTTATTGGAGGAGTTTGAACGACATTGTTATGATTATATTTTGAGGCAGAGAATCATATATTTTAATAACACTATTGTTCTGCCGTGGGCAGAGATGTCCGACCGTAAGTCGAGTGTTTGATGTTGGATCTATAGCTTTCTCTCTGGATACCTATGGATTAGGTATCTTGGGGACAACAAATCACTACACACAATACGATGGTCTTAGCCTGAGGGGGTGTGTGTGCTGTCATGTTTGAAAGAAATAGGGTTAGAGAGATCAGCCATACATGTGGTCTTTAGCCCCTATTTATAGAGCTTACCTTTGAGCTTATGTAGGTTGGGCTTCTTGCTGTCGTGGGTCTTTCCCTAGTCCATAACAACTATAATACACTTAATGGGGAAGTCTGAGATTGACATGTTGTAGTTTTGTTAGTTGCATATCCTGCTAGAATATATTATTTTAGTAAAGTATATAATTATATTTTATAATCTGAGTTGCTACTGAAAATTTTATCGTCTGAATGTACTATTAATATTTGTATGTTATCTAGTTTCACTTGATTATAGTTTTCATTATTTGTGCACTGGGTTGCATTGCAACTCGCTCATATCGTGACTATATATTTTCGCATAAAAGCAAGGATATTGTATTATTTGTACAAATAGATTGTGGAAGTGTTATTATGTGTTCACTCGTTCAATTTGATCAGAAAGTGTTATTACTTCTTAATAGTTTGTCTGACACTTTGTTCATATGGGCAAAAGTTAAAAAAAAGTTATTATTATTGAAATTTTATTATGTTCTAGAGTTGTTCCATTATTTCTACAAGTAGATTGTGTTATAAACTTATAAACCTTATTTATATTATAATTTAAATGATTTACACTGTTGTGCTTATTAGGCTTGTGAGCCTATTTGACGATAGTTTGTTCCTAAAAAGTGTATTCATTTTTATAATTAATGAAGTGTATTCTTAGATGTTCCTAAAAATTTAGGATGCCAAAGAGCTTTCTAGTATGAATTGTAATTATCATAATCATTTTTTAAGGATATCTTTTAAATATTTGAAAAGTTAAAGTGAGAAGGATCTATACTCTTTTAGATATTTTCTAATAATTTTCCTGCATCTCCACAATCACATGCTAGTGAGATAAAAAACAGTGTTTATTAGGGATAAGTGTTTGATATAATAGCAACCAGTTTGTTAAAAGAAGCATAAGATGGTTCTATCATCATTAGATATGAAACTTAAAGGGCTTTCCAAGCTTTGTTAGAACAAATGTAACAGTTGTCGCAGTTGGTGAGTTCCCCATAAAACAAAGTTATATCCGGATACAATATTTGATCCAAGAAGTTGCTCTTGTTCTTATCCTTGATGTGCTTCTGTCTACTATTTATTTTAATTTTTATATTTGTATTATGAAGCTGTGAAATTTCAGCTAAAAATAGTATATGGAGGGAATTTATTGGCATTTTTTTGACTGCTCCACTGTTTGGTTGGTCAGAAATTGCATGCAAAGAAAGTCGAGTCTTTTTTTAGTTGCTTCTTGTTAGCTCCCTTCACATAGTGTCTCATGCTAGTGAGCTTCAATTCACTTCATTCTTATAATGAAGTGCATTCTTACATGTTCCTTTTTACTCGTTTGAAAAAAGTTAGGATGCCAATGACCTTTCTAATATGGATTGTAATTATCATAATATTTTCTAAAGACTTTTTTTAAATATTTTAAAAGTTAAAATGAGAAGGATCTATAATCCTTTAGATATTTTTTAATAATTTGGCGGCATCTCCACCATCATATACTAGTCTATAAATAAGTGGAGTCTCCATCAACATCTTTACTGTTGTGCAATTACAACTGCGTAATAGTTATAATTTATTGAATTATATCAAATATTATTTAATTAATTTCAAATAAATAATTAGTCGTTAGATGAATAGAAATTAATGATTAAAATGAGAAATAAGACTTTTATATATATATATATATATATATATATATATATATATATATATATATATATGGATTATCTTTCTCTAGATGAAACTCAAGGGGGAGAAAAGGATAACTAGACTAATTGACTATTTTATCCCTATTTTAAAATCAATTTATTATTTTGTCTATTTTCTCAAACTATATATCAATATCCCCTGTTTGACAAAACCTTGACCAAAACTGGTTTTTAACCACGTTCAAAACTGTAGTTGGTTTTTTGAAAACCGAGGCTAATATAAATGATGATATATATTGATCATATATTTTTTTAAAAATATTTTGAGATATATTATAATAGTATTTTCTCACACTAGAATTCTATAAAATGTAAAAGCATCATTGCTTCTCAATATGGGGATGTTATTTTTACAACTAACATGTTAATATGTTACATCTACCAATATCAATTAGTATTTGTTTTGCACTAATAATTTGTATATACATGACTTATTATCAATTTTCGTGATTTAAAATTTTAATTATTTCCGCTGTCATTAAAAGATGATTAGATTTGTTTATAACTTATTACTTCTTCTTTTTATACAGGAAAAAATTATTACTACTAATTTTTCCTAAATATTTAAGTGGAGTTCTATTTTCATGTATTTATTCTTAAATGGAATTAATATATTGTATATCTATTTAACAATAATCCAAATAAAATATACTTTTATCAATTTCAGATTTTTTAAATTTTTTAGCAACTTAATTATGTATTTTTTTTTTACAAAATTTAGTATTTCAAATTATATGAGACATTTTTTTTGGATAACATTATATGAGACATTATACCTACTTGACTAATGCAAAACAAAATTAGTATATTAAGGAGGAGATGAGAGAATATGCAGCCCGTGAAATATACAACCTTTAGTATTATTATTACTTTAAAAATATTATTTAGTATTAATTAATTGAGCTGCCGACTTTTATCCTTCGTTTTCTTTTTCAAAGGTTTCCCAACTAGTTTGGGATAGATGTGATATTGATGCTGATTTTGTTTCTTTTTCAAAAGTAGTGGGGATTTATATTAGCCATGGTACTTCGTCATGTTAGCTACGTTTTTGAATGTGGCTAAAAGTCATTTTTTATAATGATTTGGTAAAATTTTGATCAAATAGGAGCAAATTGATGTATAATTTAAAAAGAGTGATAGATTGGTATATAATTTGAGAAAATGAACAAAATAATAAATTAATTTTAAAAGAGTAGTAAAATGGTCGATTAGCCGAATAACTAAGAGCCTGTTTGGATCCTCTTATTTTTAAGCTAGAAACTACTTATAAGCTAAAGCTAAAAAAAAGAGCTTAAAAAAATAAGCTAAAAGCTGTTTGGAAATTACATAAAAGTTTTAGCTTAAAAATTACTTAAAAGCACATATTTCAAGAAAATTATCTTTTTCTATCTTTTTCTATCTTTATCACTCTTCATTTTTAAAAAAAAAGCACACAATTCAAGAAAAACAGATAAGAGCTTAAAAAAAAGCTCCTCCTAGGAGCTTTTAGTTTTCAGCTTTTTTCTTCATTATAAAAAGAAGAGCTTTTCGTTATAAGAGCTTTTCCCAAAACCTGTTTGGCCTAGCTTATGCTTATAAGTAGCTTGTAGCTTAAAAAAGAGAGGATCCAAACAGGCACTAAGTCCTATAATCTATTTTGTTTAACTTGCTATGTAATCGGAATTCTTGGTAAGATTACTTTGATCTTACGGGAGAAAAACACATTCCATATATCATGCAGGATATAAATGCAAATTATGTAACATAGTTTAGAATCGAGGCCAGAATCGAAGTTCTGCAGTTTCTATATATTGAAATATTTGCATGAAAACATCTCATTCTGCAAATTGTAAATGCAATTCAATATTCAAAGTACAAACTCTTCAGTTTAAATATACATAGGGAAATTTTGGTCATAATTAATTTGCTTTCATCTCATTCCATCAATTGATTTTTTTTCATGAAATTTAAAAATAGAAACCGCACCAAAGTATGAAAGCCAGGATTTTTTCAGAAAATGGATTCCTATTCTAAGGGTGCATATATATAACCGCATGGATAAACTCATACTAACCCATCAGTTTCTGAATTTTCTTTTCTTTGGAAGGCATCAGGAAGGAATTGGGATGTAAAAACCTCGATTCAATTGAAATTTGGTTATTCACTATTAAGCTCGCACTAATCCATCAATTTCGAGATTTTCTTTATTTTACCTGGAGGTATTGGGAAGAAATTGGATTATAAGAATATCGATTCAATTGAAATTTGATTATTTATCATATACGAAGATCTCCACTAAGCAACCATGGCTATTTACAAATTTTTTTTTGAATTGTAATAATAAAACAAATAGAAATATCTGACGAAGAAATAAGCAAAGTTCCATGGTTAAATGATAAATGGGAAAGTTAATATAACTTGCAGGATGGATGTTTTCATGTCATTTAATATATTGAAACTAAAGAGCTTCAACTTTTGAGTGTTAAATTGCATTTATAACTTGAACGATGGGATACAGTAAGCTTGCGTTGTGGAGTGTGGACGCACCACACTCCTAAAAAACCTTAATTCATTTACTCCACCAAATTTAACTTTTTATTAATAATGCTACATGAATTCCATTTATTTAATATAAGGGTGTGTATATGTACTACTCGCATAAGCGTACGTGGAAAATAGTTTACACACATGTCATATATAATTGCATGTATTTTTAATATTCTTTAGTAAATTGCTTTTTATTTACTATTTAGAAAAACTCATGTACAAGTGCTACTTCTAAATTAAATTGGACGAAACTTTTAGTTTGGCACTTTCGGTCACTCAATCTTCAATGTAAAAAAAGCTTAAACAAATTTATGGTTTACCAACCGCTAGAGGAAAAAGTCCACCTCTCCCTAATACACTTTTTTATATATAAACCTTGTCCCTTCCTCTATTCACCTCAACTTCAACTCGTAATAAAATAACACTCCTTGATCCTAACTCTTCTAAGTCATTGGAATCACAATTACCTTACAAACAATGAACACAAAAGCAATGCAAGTTGTGCCATATTTGCTCTTCCTACTTGTCTGTATTGCTAATGGCACCTATGGACAATGGGGTGCTTGGCAGAATGCACGTGCCACATTTTATGGTGGCCCTAATGCTTCTGGCACTAAGGGTAACTTATTATCTCTCACTTTCTATGTCTTCATTAATCTTTTGCATATGAATGCACAATTTCTAACAAAGATTATTATTTTACATAATTATTTTATTATATGCATGTGAATAGGGGGAGCATGTGGATATGGAGACTTGTTTAGCTATGGCTATGGAATTTACACAACAGCTTTAAGCACTCCCCTTTACAATGGTGGCCTTAGTTGTGGGGCATGTTATGAGGTTGCTTGTCACAATGACCAACAACATTGCCTCCCTGGCTCCGTCATTGTTACTGCAACAAATTTGTGTCCCCCTGGTGGATGGTGCAACCCGCCATTGCTTCATTTTGATTTATCCCAACCAGCTTTCGAAAAGATTGGTCGAGATATAGCTGGAGTTATTCCTGTGCAATTCAGAAGGTAATCAATTAACTATATATACGCATATGAGTTTGATTTAATAATGAATTTATGTTATGATTGTAGCATTAATGTATTACAATTGTAGCATTAATAATTGTTAGCATTGATGATTGTTACGATAGAAACATTAATGCTACAATCGTAATTAATAATTTCTCATAAAAGTTAAGGATATAGTGTTTTCTAATTTATTTATTTTTTTGGACTTGGTGTAGGGTGACATGTACGAGGAAAGGAGGGATAAGGTTCACTATAACTGGGAATTCACATTTCAATTTGGTGTTGATAACAAATGTGGGTGGGGCAGGAGATGTTAAAGCAGTATCAATTAAAGGGTCAGCAACTGGGTGGATACAAATGAATAGAAACTGGGGCCAGAATTGGGTGTGCAACTCATATCTCATTGGACAGAGCTTGTCTTTCATGGTCACAACCAGTGATGGTCGATCAGTTACTAGTTTTAACGTTGTGCCCGTAGGTTGGCAATTTGGACGAACTTATGAAGGTCGCCAATTTTGAAGTTTGTCTTCTTCGTTATAAAATTATATTCAGAATGTTAATTAGGCTTTAAAATGAGAAATGTTTATCCAAATTAGTAAATAAAAAGCTTATCTTAAAAATATTGAAAGTGCAATGAGACAGTCTTGTTTACAAAACATTATTCCATGTGGTGTCCAAAATGGCCTCACCTAATTAAAAATATAATTTATTAAAGGAAAAAGTGTGTATCATTTTAAAAGATGTAAAGTTGTGTTATTTTAAATGAGAGAAAGAGATATATAAAGGAGGAGAGAGTGTACAAAAAATTATAAAAGTGTGGGTCCCACCTCTTTGTGAGAGTAAAAGGATATGAGTTGTGTCATTTAAAAGGACAAATATTTTTTCCTTTATTAAATGAATATTCTTTGATAATGTGTTACTCCACGTGACATCTGATATCTTATAAGATGCCAAGTGTACTAGCACATTAGTACTAAATTTGACACAATTTCTTTCACTTTCTTGATAGTTAATTGGGAAATGTGTTTATCTTTTTACATAACACAACTTATATTATTTCACTCTCACAAAGAGGTGGGACCTATATCTTTTTTTTTTTTGTCAATTATCTCTCCTTCTTATCTATCTTTTTCTTTTTCTTTTTCTTAAAATGACATAATTTTATATCTTTTAAAATGACACATACTTTACCCATTTTGCCATCAATTCACCGATGTTACTATTAATTTAACGTCACCGTTGATTTTCCATTTGCTCATTTGTGTTACTCTCACTCCCAGCAACTTTCACCCTCACATATTGAAACCATGGCCATTGGCCACCACCAACAAGAAAATCTTTAACTACTTTAATGAGAAATAGTCTAAGACTCCGATCAAGCTCCACCCGCTTATTGCGGCATTATTATTATTATTTTAAACAAGGGAAATAAAAGGAAATAGATGTATCATGTTGTAGGAAATTGATTGTGTCATGATATAAACACAACTAATGTGGATCCCACCATTTTTAAAATAAAAAGAAAAGAAAAGAAAGTGATGGGATCTATATTAATTGTATCTATAACATTACAGAACTAATTTCCTATAACATGATACATCTATTTCTCAAAAATAAATTAGGTTGCCGCATTAATTTAGAAACCCAAGAATCCAAGTGTTATTTAAAATATAATAAGTTGTTTTGTACACGTTGACATATCACATGTGAAAACACTATTTTAAGTGATGCCTTACATGGAATAAATATTCAGCACTTAATATTACTTACCTAACTACTGCACATATATGGGATATGTGAGGGTGTTAGCGGTCTGGATTAGATCAGTTTTGGAAGCAAAAATTATCAGATCCAATTTCTTCGGTTTGATCATATAATCATCCATTTGGTTTTGATTTTTTTTCAAATCCGATCCGATCCAATCCAATTTTTTTCGGTTTGAATTGGATCGGTTTTCAGTTTTTTAAAAATCTTAAAATTTATTTCATGATTATTGTCCAAATAACATCTTTTGTATATATTGGCTTTGTAAAAAAAAAAAATTGAAATACAAAAGCATTAGTAAACTATAATATAATTTTTTTAATTTTGGCAATGAGATATGAAGCTCTACAAAGATAAAATTTTGTTGATGAGATATGACTAGATTTTTTCTTGGGTTTAGTTGATGGGTTAATGGGTCTTGAGTTTAGAAATTTTTAGGTTATGATTAGAGAAATATCCAAGTAGGTAAAGGAAAATTAATATATTGGATCAATTTGGATTGGATCGGTTTTCATCAACCCATCCAAAAACCGATCCAATCCAATTAAAATTTGCGGTTTTTAATCGGTTTTTCGATTTATTCGGTTATCGGTTTTTCGGTTCGGTCACCGCGGTTTGAATCGGTTTGGATCGGTTGATGAACACCCCTATATGTGACTCTTTTTGTCAAATTTCTCCACTATAATTATTAAAGAGGATATTTTAACCGTAAAGAATCAATTCCACCAAAAAATTTAAACTATTAAGTGAGGCTATTCAAAAGTTTAAACTGTTAGCTGAGTCTATATATTTATGATTTTATATTTATTTAAGTACACACTCCTCACTTGGGCTCGAAGGATGAATGATTTTATTTTTTTTGGAAACATTGAAGGATGAATGATGCATTAGGCAAACTCATGACCAATCATGTCACATTTGATATTATGTAAAAAATTAATTTTACCCAAAAACTTAAGACATTAGGTGAGTCTACATTAGTAATTTTATAATTTTCTAACGTTAACAACCAAGTTTTGAGCTTTTGGATTGCATGCACCCAATTACTCTGAACAAATTTCAATTTTTTTTTTGGTAATCTAATTTCAATTTTATTGTTATTGTTATAATGTTTGTAGTATATACTATGCGTTTTATAATTCTCATTTAACATGAGGATTACAATTTTCCTACGCATCCTTCGATTTTTGTGCTGACATGGGTCCTACATATAATTTTTTCTAACACATGGGTCTCACATGCTTTTTATCTCTACAACATGAGATTTCAATTCTCCTTCAACATGATAATTATAAAACCCATATACTATATATACAAGAGATTTTCTTAAATAATAAATAATAATAATAATAATTCACCTAAAAATTATTGAAAAAAAAAAGGATTATTTTGTATACATGATCATGCCATATATTGCAAAATTTTATTCCACGTTGTTAATCTTGGATGAGGCAACGTGTTCCACTACTTTGCACGGGCGCTAATCGAAGAAAACTGAAGTATGAGTACTAATTGAATTTGTATTCATTATATTATAGTTCCTTAATTAAGCTGACAACTGAATTAAATTTTTTGATGGCATTTAATGTATAAATTAAAATTGAAGAGTTTCTACTTTGAGTGTTAAATTGCATTTATAATTTGCAGGATGGGATGTTTTAATGCCATTCAATATATATATGTAGAAACTGAAGAACTTAAACTTTGGGCTCGACTTCAAATGTTAAATTGCATTTATATCTTGCAGGATGGGATACGCTTTTCTCTCCAGTAAGCTTGTGTTGCGACTGCACCACACTCCTTTTTTCTAGAAACAAAATTGAAAAGTTAAGTGAAAGTCATTTTATAAGTAGCTTCAATATACATTAATTTCATCCATTCATGTTGATTAATCAATCCATAAATATATTCTGATAATTATTGTGTATATCTGCAGAAGATCGGGCTTAAATAGCTCACGTGTCCAATAATGGTTAATGTGTC
Source organism: Gastrolobium bilobum (assembly GCF_033153095.1). NCBI lineage: Eukaryota > Viridiplantae > Streptophyta > Magnoliopsida > Fabales > Fabaceae > Gastrolobium > Gastrolobium bilobum. The sequence continues at coordinate 175,860 of NW_026898163.1, forward strand.
TCCATTAATTAATGATGTGGCAGCAGCTTAATTTTTTTATTTTTAATTATGAGAGGTGTGCATAAAATACGTTTTGTAAATCTGACAAATACAAAATAACTCCATTTATAAAAAAAATTCTTTTTAATATTTTTTTAGTTTATTTATTTTTGTATTTACTATTTAGGAAAAACTTTGGTAATTATAACGTTGTTGGGTGCTAATTATATACTAATAAAATTGACAATGTTAATTCCAAGAGGTGACACAGCTGGAAGTGAGTTGTGTCTAATAAGTGAATTGTTGGGGCTGAAATGTTCTTGATTCGAATCCTAGGCGAAATAACTTTAAACCGGTGTGGATTAATCTCATTCGAAGGAGTGGGAATACCCCTAAAAAACATTCATAATATTTGATTAGAATTGCAAACTTTGGAGTTTACCAATCCCTATAGCTATAGAGTGAAAAGTCCACATCTCCCCTCATTTTCATTTCATTACATTGTGCTCTTAATACACTTCTATATAAAGCTTTTACCTCCCTCTACTCACCTCAACCTCAACTCACATTGAAATAGCACCCCTTGATCCTAACTCTTCTAATTTGTTGAAAACATAAGAGTTACTTTAAAAACCATGCAAACAAAAGGAATAGTAGTTGTGCCATATTTGCTTTTCCTACTTGTTTGTATTACTAATGGCACCTATGGGCAATGGGGTGGCTGGCAGAGTGCACATGCCACATTTTATGGTGGTCGTGATGGTTCTGGCACTATGGGTAACTTATCTCTCACTTTCTATTTCCTTTTTTTTTTTCATATGAATGCATAAATTCTAATTATATTATATACATATGAATATAGGGGGAGCATGTGGATATGGAAACTTAATTGACCAAGGCTATGGAATTTACACAACAGCATTAAGCACTGCCCTTTTCAATGGTGGCTATAGTTGTGGGGCATGTTACCAATTGATGTGCCACAATGACCCACAATGGTGCCTCTCTGGCGCCATCACTGTTACTGCAACAAACTATTGTCCATCTAATGCTTCGTCCCATGAAAATGGACCAGGATGGTGCAATCCCCCATTGCAACATTTTGATTTATCAGTGCCAGCTTTCGAAAAGATTGGCCAATATAAAGCTGGAATAATTCCTGTGCTCTTCAGAAGGTAACCAATTAAATTACCTATACTCTTAAGAGTTTAATAATGAAATTCTCATAAAAGTTTAGGATATAGAGTTTTCTAATGTGTTTTTTTTTTTGGACTTGGTGTAGGGTTACATGTGTGAGGCAAGGAGGGATAAGGTTCACCATAAAAGGGAATGCAAACTTCTATTTGGTGTTGGTAACAAATGTGGCAGGGGCTGGTGATGTTAAAGCAGTATCAATAAAAGGGTCAAATACAGGGTGGATACAAATGAGTAGAAATTGGGGGCAGAATTGGCAGAGCAACTCATACCTCATTGGACAAAGCTTGTCTTTTATGGTCACAACCAGTGATGGTAGATCAGTTACTAGTTTCAATGTGGTGCCCCAAGGTTGGCAATTTGGACGAACTTATGAAGGTCGTCAATTTTGAAGTTTGTCTCTTTTATTCTAAAATTGTTCACAATGTTACTTAGGCTTCTAAAATGTGGGGTGTTTTAAAACAATATTTTACGTGATGCTTTGCATCGCGTCACGTGGAATAACGCATCTCACTTGAATAAAAAAAAAAATTAAGAAGCAATTGACTGCATGGCAGCGTGTGATATATAAATCATACTTGAAGGATGTGATAAGAGCCGAGCAAACGGGCAAAATTATAAGAGCGGCAAGGACACTATAAAAAAAAGAAAAAACTACTCTTATGCTACATGTGATAAGTTTCTCTTTTACACACCCTTTGATAACTGTGTTATCTTTTTCTTTTCTTTTCTTTTTTATTTTTCAAGTAGTGGAGCCCACAAGTTTATCTCTATGACATAAGATAACTTATCTCCTTTAATATGAGATTAATAAAACCCATAAAAAAATCATCTTTTAATCTTAAAAAATGTGCTCCCCTCCAATCAAAGTCGCTATATCAACAAGCTGAGACGTTTTTACGTCATCCAATGGCAACACATGTCCATTAGCAGGCTGAGGTCTCATTCGTTAACGGAATTAAACATAAAGAAACAAAAAACAAAAATGCAAATCTATTATTTGAGAAATATCTGAAATAAAAAAGAATTATCTTGCTATTTTTTGTTATTTTTGAACTTGAAAAAGCTACAGAATTCACGCAGAACTTTGTAAGCAACAACTTGCCCAACTCTGTAATGAAGAAAAAATGTGACAAAATCCAGGACAATTCTCAGCAATTAATGTGGCAAACAAATTTTAGCTATTACTCCTTCTCTCCTTTTCTTTGGCAAAGATTAGGATATTTAGCACCCTATAAAGACCAAAAAAAAAAAATAACCATAAATTATCTAGGGTGAACACTACTCGACAGTAGAAATGTTAAATTGCTTAGCAACCAATCAATAAAAAAATAAATTATAGGTGGCATCAAATAAACTGCTTAAACATTTGGATTAAATATATATTACTCATTAAATAGATGACACTAATATTTTAACACCCAGATGAAATAGAACCAAATAAATCTTGTCTTACAGTGGACCAAATGAACTACACTTATCTTTGAAATACTTCATTGTAGACGACATTAAACATGCTATTTATAACACAACCATTATCATCAAGTATCAATATCTTCAATCCCTGTTTTCTCTTTACTCTTGATAGTGCCACATAATTTCCATGAGTGAAGATAGGCCCAGGGAAATAAATTCCAACATGAGAAAGCGATTGTCCTTGACCCTTGTTGATAGTCATGGAAAATGAAACGACGAGCGAGAATTGTCTTCTTTTGGAAATATACTGGAAATGTATGACTTGATGGGCTCATCGTCATTCTAGGAATTAACACATTTTCTCCAATATTGCTTCTTGTAAGAATAGTTGCCTCAACAACATGGCTGTCCAATCTTAAAATAAGCAATCTTGTGCCTTACATAAACCTCTTGACTGGTCAATATTTCTCAACAACATAACCGGCACATTAACCTTCAAAGATAATTTATGATCAGGAATCCCCAAACATGAGAAGGTATTTAAAATCTCGGGTGAGAATTCGTTATCCTCAAGTTGAGAGTTACCATCTTACTTCAAAACATTACCCAAACTCAAATATGTTTTTTCTTCACCCGAAATCAAAGGCATTAGGTGTTCATTTAACATAGCAACATCTGCCAATTTACGAGTTAAAATTGCACATTATTTGAAGAAAGTAGGATCTAATATTTGATCCAAGATATTTGCGTACACAAAACCAACCATATCCGAGAGTGGATCTTCTGATTCCTTAATCAATAATTCATGTAAAATTGTTATGATAGATTCTCCATCAACATTATCTCCAAGATCACCATCCCCTACTTTAATAAGCCATTTAGAAAATATTTTATTTCCATTAATTAATTGTGAACACCACACTTCCAGAATTAAGAAGCATTTTCTTGGTCAAATTTAATAAACAACAATGAGACCAAAGATAAGAAGAATTGATGGTTGCATGAACTATATCTTGTCTGCTGCCATGAGGAATAACATATAATATTTGTCGAAAATCACCTCCCAGAACAACAACTTTTTCACCAAATGGCTTATAACACAACTGGTATCCAAAAATCTCAGAATATTCGTAGATCGTAAAATTATATTGTTGCATTTTATTTAAATCAACACTATGAGGTACCTAACTCCACCTTTTTGTACATTTAGAGTTGGCAAATATATGAGTTAGTAGATGTCTTTATATTAGACTGTCCTATATTCATTCAAAAATTATGTAGTTTGACTCGGCTTCTTTCAGTATTTCTCAAAGATGGACTTTCATATATCACAATCTAATTGCTCATTTTGTTTAGATGTTTATTTCTAAAATATTTACAGTGGAAAATCCAATGATCTTAGCCACACAAAGATGAGTTTGTTAGAAAATAAATATAAGGAGAAAAAAAAAATGATGGCGGGTGGGGAGGGCCGCCCCTCTGGGATGAGCCCATTTTTCCACGTATAACTGTCAGCATTTTATATCAGCAGTGAATCCAATTATCTCAACCACACAAAGACATGTTTGTTACATTGTGAATATAAGGAAAAAAAACGTATTGGCGGGATAAAGCCCACTCGTTTGGCGGGCTGGCCCTCCAGGCCGATCTCATTTTGCCACCTTCAACTATTAACATTTTATAATCAGCAATAAATACAATGATCTTAGATACACACAGACGAGTTTGTTAGATAGTAAATATAAGAAAAAAAATATATGTTGGCAGGCTAACTCGCCCTTTTGTTGGGCGGGGTGGATCGGCCCTTCGGACCGAGCCCATTTTATCACTTCTAATTGTCAGCATTTTATATCAGCGGTAAATCCAATGATCTTAGCCGCACAAAAGCGGGTTTGTTAGACAGTAAATATGAGGAAAAAAATGTGTTGGCGGGCCGGCCCTCTGGGCAGAGCTTATTTTGTCACCTCTAACTGTCAGCATTTTATATCAGCTATAAATTCAATGATCTTAGTCACACAAAGACGAGTTTGTTAGACAGTAAATATAAGGGGGGGAAAGTGTTGGCGGGCGAGGTGGGCCAGCCCTCCTAGCCAAGTCTATTTTGCCATCTCTAACTATCAGCATTTTATATTAGCAGTAAATCCAATGATCTTAGCCACACATAGACGAGTTTGTTAGAAAGTAAATATAAGAAAAAAATGTGTTGGCAGGCAGGGTTGGCCGGCCCTCCGGGCTGAGCATATTTTTTCACCTCTAACTGTTAGCATTTTATATCAGCAGTAAATCCAATGATCTTAGCCATACAAAGACGAGTTTGTTAGACAGTAAATATAAGGGGGGGAAATGTTGGCGGGTGGGGCGAGGGCCGAGCCCATTTTGTCACCTCTATCTGTCAGCATTTTATATTAGCATGTACTTTCAATTAAAAAACTTGTATTTTTTATATTAAAACTTCTTATTCTCCCGAAATCTTAATCGATTACATTTTTAATTAAAAAATTTGTACTTTTCTCTCTCCAAATCTTAATTGCTTATACATTCAAATTTTCATGATTTCTAATATTCATCTCTTTTAATTTACTTTTTATTTTATTTAAATTAATTATGCATATTTCTTTTATAGTTTTTAATATACTTTCTCTTAAAAAAAATTACTTATATTTTTGTATTTAAAATAAGACTAAAAAAATACATATAATACATGATATGTTTGCTAGTGTACATAACTTGCATTTAATATTTTTACTTGAATATTTTTTAATAATAATAGCTTAATTTTATAAGTTAACTTGAACTATGTATAAAAAAAACACTTGAACTGAAATAAATATAGTTTAAAAGTATTGATAACAACATCATTTTGTTGATATCAAAATAAAGATATTTAAATTACTTTTACACTTATTTTACTTTTTATTGTTAGTATATCAAAGTGAATTGATAGAGGGATTCGTTTTTGAAAGAACGATTATTCATGATAGAGCTATTTATCATATACGAATTTATTTATTTTAATTTTTTTATAAATTTTAAAAAATTAATTATGAATATTTTCATGTATTTTGTAGTACTTATTATCTATTTGAAGTAAACAAACAAAAAGCACATAGCCAACAAATTTCATTAGACTCATGATACGTGTCACACAACGATATTATATATCATATTCTTATTTTTAAAAATGAGTTCTTCATTAACACGCGATTTATTTATAAAAATCACTGTTAAGAACACATGATTTATTAAATATGATCAAAAATTTGTTTTAATATGTTTTGTATTCAGATACTATTACAAATGTAATTTGTGAAATAGTGGTATTATTAATCCTAACAATCATTCGTTTGTTTGTAGACCCAAAAAATTAATTAATCCTAATAAACACAATAATAAATATTATTAATAGGCTTAACAATTTTTGATGTAGAAAGTAGTGGTATTATTAATAGGTTTAACAATTTTCGATGCAGAAAGTAGTGATATTATTAATAAGTTTAACAATTTTCGATGCAGAAAGTAGTAATATTATTAATAGGCTTAACAATTACCTATGCAGAAAGTAGTAGGACATTAATACAGTTGTTTGCCATCAAAGAATATCGAACTTTTCTTTCCCACCTATCAAGTTTAAATTTCGAATTTTAAAAGTTACTAAAAGAAGAAACATTTCAAAGTGGTTTCAAGTGTGAACAGAAAGTGGATATTGAAGGAGAGAGCGACACATCAACAAACTTTCCAAAGAATGGTTTAAGATTTTATATATAAATAAGATAAGATTTTTTAATACCAAACTGAGAAATGTTAAGGGGCAACTTGTGTATTCAACTAAAACAACTTGCCACGTTAAGCTGGAGCAAGACTGATTATATGAAGTGTAAGCAAGACTGCTCTAAAACTATCCTCGCGAGATGGGCCTCCTTTTGATGATCCAACCTTGTATCATTTTATAGTTGGTTCTCTCTAGTACCCCAAAGTAACTTGTCCTGATATAACCTTTTGTGTCAACAAGGTTTGTCAGTTCACACATTCTCCTTTGGACTCTCACTGGAAAGCTTTTGAACGCATTTTATGGTATCTCAACGACATAGTACACATAGTCTTGAGCATCTCTCCCTCATCTCAGTTTCATCTTACTACATTATACGATTCAGACTCGGGCTCTGACCTGGATAATAGGCGCTCCACATCTAGCTTTTGCGTCTTCCTTAGGGGGGAACCTTGTATCTTGGTCATCTAAGAAGCAACAAGTTGTAAGCCCCTCGAGCATAAAGGCTATCAGTGTTTAGCAGCTACAGTGGCAGAATGGATCAAGTCTCTATTAGTATGTAAGTGTCCTAGAGACAATATGTTTTATCAGATGAACACCTTGTACTATTTTGGTATGTTATGACCTATATATTTGAGCATACTTTATCTTTATCATATTTATGTCTCGCCTATATTTTATGGTTAATATGCTTTTATATATAAAGGCCCTAGGGAAGGAACATGTGTTCACTTGAGGATCTATGATGAGGATCATAATCATAAAGACTCGAGGACAGTACATGTCTATTGCCTAAAGCTTGTTCCTAGTCTTGCATCACCAAGAAATGGTATTGGTGATCTCAATAAGATTAGTACGACATCTACTTGTATGGAGATACAAGGTAGAGACCTCATGGAATGCAGGCATGGTGATGCCTTAGCTGATGTCATGGGTGGATCTGTTAGGGAACAAATGGCACTGAACTGAATTACTGAGAGACTCCACAAGGATTCATTGTAGAGAGTATCATTGGATTTGCAAATTCTCTCATCGTTTGGTAGTGCGGATCGTCCTCAACTTGAGGATGTCATCAAATACTATGTCCTAAGATTATATTTTGACTGTACTCTTGGGTATATCTTGAATACATGAGTATAGATAGATATGCCGATAGGACTCACAATCCCCTACAAGGGATTTTTCGTTCACAAGACCAGTAGAGCTTAGATAATTTTTAGTTGAATCGAGAATCTATGTATAATAAGAGATCATGAGAAGTCACGATCCATCTTAGAGTCAATAGAAGAAGATTCCTAGTTTTGTGAAAAGCTTCATTTTTATTTTTTTTTGTAATAAAAAGCTTCATTTAGTCAATGAAGAAAGATGATACTTTATTCTTGCTCTCGACTAAATGTGAATGACGATGTGAGGATGATGTCGGCACGGTATCCAAATAAGAAATGTAAATCACAGGATCAACTCAATTAGTTCTGGGATCGCAGAGCATTGCTAGTATTTTCCGTTAAAGGAGTTTAATTGGTCCAAGTTTATTTATGTCAGTGACTAATTGGGCATAATGGGACGCATTAAGGATATTCTTGATTGCTTATACTTAGCAAGTTTGGGCCAATAATTGTTATTGGGCTTTTTTTAACACTGTAGATGTAATTGGGTTGGAGTTTGATTCCAAGCCCAATAGTACCATGCACCTCATTTGGCTATTAGTGAGATATTGGTTTCTCCACTCATGGGTTCAAATGTGTCAGAAGACCCAATAGGGTCCTTGAGTCATGAGTCCTAGTAAGTCAAAGAGTTGACTTGGCCAAAATGAGTTTCGACACAATTTGAAATTTGAATTTTGAAATTTAAAATTTGAATTCAAATTAAAATTACGATCTAGGATAAAATTGAATTTGAATTTGATTTAAATTTAAGTTTGAAATTTAAATTCAAATTTTAAATTCAAGATGTTAGGTTTTTAAGGATAATTTTGAATTATCCAAATCTATATCTAATGAGATTGGATAGAGATTTTTTATTACTATTTTATTTGAATTATGAATTAAATATAATCGTATCTTGCAACAAGAGATTTCATGAAGATTCTAAGAGATTATAAATGGATCTGATCCATTGGGCTTCGATTTTGAATTCAAGTCTATTCTTAATTGGAAATCAAATCATGAGGTGTCTAACTTCATGATTAAATAATATCCTAAGAAGATACACCTAGGGGTGTTCATCAATCGATTCAAATCGTAGTGACCGAACCGAAAAATCGAAAACCGAATTAATCGAAAAATCGAAAACCGAAAAAAAAAACTAGTAGAATTTAATCAAATTGGATCATTTTTTGGATGGGTTAGTGAAAACCGATCCAATCTAAAACGATCCAGTGATTCTCCAATCTTACCATCTACATACTTGGGCCTTTCCCCAATCATAGCCCAAAAATCATATAGCAAAATTATAAATTCAAGACCATTAACCCATCATGTTGGAAAAAGTGGATTGTGCTTGATCTATGTTATACTTTTTTTTGGTAAGATACATAATATATTTTTATTACATGGGTTATTGTTGTAGAACAGCTTCTCTATAGGATGAAAATTTGAGTTACTTCGTATCTCATGCAATCATATTATAAACTTTTTGTTGGAAGTAAAAGATGATAAAATAACTTTTTGATGTACAATGCTCCTAGATTGCACAATAACCAGTATACAAACTTTACAAAGCCAATACATACAAAAGATATGTTATTTGCACAATAATCATCATACAAATCTTAAGCTTTTCAAAAAATCAAAAATCGATCCAATCCAAACCGAATAAAATTGGATTGGACTGGATCGGATCGGATTTGCAAAAAATCCAAATCGAACGGATGATTACGTTATTAAACCGAAGGGATTGAATCAAATGATTTTAATTTCCAAAATCGATCCAATCCAAACCTCGAACACCCCTAGATACACCATATCTTCATGGATATGAGCCTAAGTAATGTTATTGAATTATGATTGTAATAAACCCTAATTACATAACATTAAATTAGCGCCCTTCTCATTCTAAGAAAGAAAAGTAGTGCCTCTTTTGACTAAGAACTCTAGTCTTGGCCACCCCTCTCTCTTCATCTCTTCCTCCATTGTTGCTCCTCTCACCTAACCTCAAGACAACATTACAGTCTTGAGAAAAATAACCTAATCGCTTGAAAACCTCCACCTTGCCTTGCCTAGCAAGCTTCCAAGGAAAGGAGGACTCGAGAGAAAGTGTTTCTCACAAGCAACCAAGAGGGAGCTGTGTGGATTACTGTTAAAGGGAGTCGTCTTCGTTAACGCCTTTAAGTAAAAAAGGTACGAGCTTTAAACCCTACGTGTTTTAATGGGTAAATCATGGGCATGAACACATGAGGAACATAAATTGTTTATGTTTTTCCGCATCAAAAATTTTTGTTTTCACCCTCATGTGAGCACACCAAGGTGTTGCCTTTTTCATCTTTCAGTGTCTGTGTTGACAGAGATACGAGTAATCTTCAGAGTGTTCCCAAGATCTATTGTAAGAATTTAAGTGCACCAAGCATTTTGAACTTGACCTTTACTTTGTGCGTGAAAAAGTCCTTAACAAGTCAATAACAGTTCAGCATGTTCCTTCTGTTGATAAAGTAGCAGATGATCTCACTAAAGCTGTGTCAAAGCCGAAGTTTATGAATTTTAGGACTAAGCACAAAATTTCCAATTCCAAGCTTATGGGGGTGTTGGGGTGCCACGGGGAGGGGGGTTATAAAATAACAAACTCAATCATTTCTGTTGTAACTGCATACGTGTATCAAATATTTAGTTAGTTATTCTATGAGAAATATTACTCTCATGTTAGGGGGGTTATAAAATAACAAACTCACTCATTTATGTTGTAACTGGATACATGTATCAAATATTTAGTTAGTTATTCTTTGAGAAATATTACTCTCATGTTAGGGGGGTTATAAAATAACAAACTCACTCACTTCTGTTGTAACTGCATACGTGTATCAAATATTTAGTTAGTTATTCTTTGAGAAATATTACTTTCATGTTACATGAGAGAATTTTTCTCTTTTACACTTACAAATTAAAAGTGAAACTCACTCTATATTTTTTTTCTCTTATCTATTCTATCTCCTCTCTCCTGTGAGTACATTAAAAAAAAAAAAAAAAAAAATCTCTCATATAACATAACATGAGAATACCTTATTCTTTAGTCACAGCCTATATATTGTACAACTGTATAGTGAATTATTCATTGAATGTATTTACTCGTATTAGCTACTTTCAACTACTGCAGAATTCTCTTTTCTCTCTCCTTTCGTTCTTAGACCTGTCTCAACTGAACTCTGATTGCTTTACAGGCTATATTAGACAGCCTATGCATAAACCGTGACCTAGTACGGGTCATGACACGTGAAATGCACAAGCATATGCAAATAGAAGAAGAACTGGTTAGGGAATGTATCCCACAAAAGAGAACAATAGAAGATAAGGATATTCAAGACTTCTGTTAGAGAACGAGAGAGAGAGAGAGAGAGGAAATCAAGGATGTTTTGTCATGTTGTATTCTCAATGCTGTAAAGATATGAACATTACCTTAAATGTGCATGATGGAAAACAGGTTCTAACTCCTATGAGATGTGGTCATCACATCATCATTAGCAATGGAAAAAGAAACAGCACTTGCCACCACAATATGGATCCAGTAAGCAAAATAGCATTATAAGCTTCCTATTCAACTCAGGTCATCAAACCGCAAAAAGATTTTACATGGACCACAAGGGAAAATCATATGCTCCTCAAACACTGCTTCCTCTTAACACAAGCAACTTGGACAGTAAAATCAGTAATTAAGCAACGAATATTTCAATCTCAAAACAATTTTCCCTTTTTCAACACCAAGCTTTCCACCAGTTACTAACCAATGTCCAGGAGGATCTTGGGGTCCTTTGTTCATTTCAGACAAGTCAACATACTTCACCAACTTGTTCCCTGTGATGTTTTCTCTAGAACCAAAGCTTGAGCCATCTGGGTTGGAAGTGTTCCCAGCATTCACAATTTTCGGTGACTTATCCGGGACGTGATCCCACAGTGATCTTCGGATTGTGCAGCCAGGCAACCTTGAATATAAAAGTTTCATGTACAACACATTCCTTGATCCAAAATCCCACACCCCAAGCTGTGCTCCAGTAACTATGTAGACACCAGAGAAGTCTCCTATAAAGCCTTCAGGGTTCTCAATTGGTGCAGTGCTCACATGAGAAAAATTCTTCCACTTAACCGGCTCAAACCACCTGCTATCTTGTTCCTCAGGTCCCTGCCACTTGGGCGCACCGATAGCTACATGGCTGTCCCAATATGGCTGAAGGATCTTCGGAAGGGATACCAAGTGTTGAAGATGAACACTCAGCCTATTTTGCTTGCTTCCTTCTAGACAAAGACGTAAGCCAGTTACTGGCCTACGTCCAACTGTAATCTGCATTTGAAGAGAACCATCATGTTTAGAGTAAAATTGATTAGATATGCTCCACATTTCATTTACACTTTGATGGCTTCTCACTAACCCAAGTAGCCAATAATTATATAAATTTAGTCCCCAAATATCAATATGACAAAAATCTGCTTAAATCCGTATGTAAGTTAGCAAAAATGTAACGGGAAATAGGTTAGCATACTCAGATACTATTTCATGAATAATACATTTGGTGAGAAGAATTATAACATTATGCCGAGGACAGTGGGAAATCATGTTTTAAGGCAAACATTCCCATTATGTAATGTTTCACAAAAGGAAATTAAACAAAGAAGAAATAATGAACGGTAACGTGACAACATCAAATGTTAGTTTCTTCATTATGTCTTTAAAGCCGATCTTCTCTCTTGAAGATACACATTCCCCATCGACCAACCCCTATTTCCAAATTATACCATGAGACATTTTGATGAACTTCATATCAGCGAAGAGAAAGGATTATATTATTTCCAACCTACTATAATAGAAAAATAAAGTTTTAGACTGTAAGTTCTTCTCTTTAAACGCTTCACAGCAAAGATGCAGCACCAATTTCAATAATTAAAGGCACCATATTGAAAAAAGATGACAAAATCAAGTATAAGCTGCCTTAGAATAATGCACACAGGAAATAATGAAAAGAGTACATTAATGTAAGTTATAATTTATTAAAGAAAAATATAAACCATTAAAAAAGCCCTCACCCAACAGCTTAAGTTTTTGGGTTGAATTGATTCTTTACATAATTAAATGAGTTTCAGTGGTTAAAAAAACACAAAAAAAAAAAAAGACTGACCTAACATAATCCAGAGAATGACTTTCCCCTTAAATCCAAAAGAATACATTAGAATTTAGAAATAGAAATCATTTCATTCAGGTGTATAAATATTGGGGTTATAACTTCTATTGTGACCACAGAAATATAACCTTGCAACAGACACAGATTTTCGATGAGGCCCATGATTGTTAACTAAATAAAAAAAAACAAAATGCTCTACACACACTTCCATATCTCTGCGGGAATCAATTTGTCTTCTCCTGTGAAAGGAGAGACATATTACCCAAAAATATTATAGATAAAGGTTCAATTTACTAGATTCACTAGACTTGAAGACAGTTTCCTATAGGCGCTAGATGATTAGGTCATAGAATTATATCTTGCCAAGCAAGTAACAAACCAAATGTCCCCTCCCCGAAGCAAGAAAAATTGGAAAACAAAAAAGGGTACGCCCTATCTACCCACAAACTCTGAATATACTACATCTCTTTTGTAAAGAACCAATTTAAACCAAAAGCTTAAACTACTAAGTGAAGGCCCCACCAATGGTTTTATATTATATTTCTTTAACACGCCTCCTCATACAAGAGCCCCTTCGGCTTGAAGGGTGGACAATGCACAGGCCTTTCCTATCTATGCTAAGAAACTCCACAATATTTAATTATTTATTAATAGAACGAGGGTGAGGATCGAACTCGTGACCATTTGATCAAATAGGCTCTGATATCATGTAAAACAACAATTTCAACCTGATGGACCTGAAAGTAAGGGAGTTAGTTAGAGAATTGTTCTAGAATATTCTTAAAGAATAGGATAAAAAGAAGGGGAGTGTGGAGTGAGGTAGGCATGAATTAAGTAAATATTGGGAGGAATTGGGGATTTCTTGGAACCTAGGTGAGTTGGTTCTAAGGGTGAGCTAGGGTTTTTTGGTGTATTTCTCTGCAATTAGTATTTGTAAGGAGCTTGTCTCCATTTTTGTTTTCACCAATTTCAGATTAATAATATTGGGTTTCATCAATTTGGTATCAAAGCACTTCCAATCCTAGGAGTGCTTTCTGGTCCAGATTTGTGAAGACACGACAACCATGAGAGGGAATCTAGCTTGGAAGAAGGTCAACACACCAGAGGTCAAGGAGTTGATGCAGAAAATGATAAAAATCATAGATGCATGGGAAGAGAAGCAAAAGGCTCTACCTATGGACGACAAGAAACAACATGACAGTGATAGCAATTGTCAGTCAAAGAAGGATCGAGAGGCAAAAATTGAAACAGATAAAGGAAACAAAGAAGAAAAAGAAAAAGAAAAAGAAGCACGATCTGAAGAAGGAAACGAAGAAGAAGAATATGCAGCAGTTGCAAAAAAGGAAGAGAAAACAAAGGTTGAAGATGAAGAAGAACAACAAATAGAAGGAGGAGGACTAGAAGAAATAGAAGAAGAAGAATAAACAGATCAGCAGCGTGAAAAGGGCATGAAGAAGGAGGTTCTGATCACAGAAGACGGGGTGAGGCACGCTTCACAAGATCCGCAAGCATCTCCACCACCACTATAGTCGTCGATAGCAAGCCCATATACGACGGACAACAGTTTGACTCTTGTGAAGTTGCAGCAGAAGTGGCCGTTGTATCATAGAAGGATTGCACGACACCACCCATCGTACGAGAATTGAGTGGGTTGAAGGAGATGTAAAGGGAAGAAGGACAAAATTGGAATTATGCCAAATGGGTTTAAATTTTAATCTTACGGGACAAGCCCAAAATAAAGGGTGGCTGGAAGGAAATAAAATGGGCTTTACCCAACCCATAAATACAAAGATTATAGTGGTTGAATCTATCAAATGGGTGCTAAAAATAATATTAGGCCAAGGTAAAGGTCAGCTGCAAGAACCCAAATCAAAAGAACAATGTGTGTGGAAACTCCTTCCACGACTCAACCATGTTGACATTAATGAAGCTGAAATTAGCCTCAGTTTTGCGGGCAAAAATGCCACAAAAAACAGATCACCAAGGGACAACGCAGGAACAACAATTTTCAATGGTGCAGTGGGCTTCAATGGCAATATTTCATTTCTGTAAAGAACCAATTCAACCCAAAAGCTTAAACTATTAAGTGAGGGTCTCTTTAATGATTTATATTATACTTTAACACGCCCCCTCACAAGAGAGCCCATTGGGCTTAAAAGGTGAATGATGCATCAGACTCAGCCTACCGATGCTAAGAAATTCCACAAAGAAAATGGGGGGCGGCGAAGATCGAACTCGTAACACCGAAGCTCTGATACCATGTAAAGAACCAATTTAACACAAAAGCTTAAGCTATTAGGTGAGGGCCTCTTTAATGATTTATATCACACTCTAACAATTTTCAAGCATAATAAGGTGGAACGTCTCTCACATTACATGTCCTCTTTCTTCACCTTAGGGACAGGGTGAGTTTTGAAGGGGGAGTATTGATAGGCCTGCAAGTAAGAGAGTTAGTTAGAGAATTGTTCTAGAATATTCTTAGAGAATAGGATAAAAGGAGGGGGAGTATGGAGTGAGGTAGGCATGAATTAGTGAATATTGGGAGGAATTGAGGATCTCTTGGAACCTAGGTGTGTTGGTTCTACTAGGGTTTTTTTGGTGTATTTTTCTGCAATTAGTATTTGTAAGGAGCTTGTCTCCATTTTTGTTTTCATCAATTTCAAATCAATAAAATTGATAACAAGACACAAAGGCCCATCAATACACCCCCCTCCAAAATTCACCTTGTCCCCAAGGTGAAGAGAGAGGATAGGTAACATGAGAGAAACTTCCACCCGGATCCTATTGTTTGAAGCATATTATGCTTGAAGTTAAAGAACTGTCGTTGGGTCCTACTACAACCTTATCAATTGTTATGCACTTGTTGCCCTCTAGTGCTCTGTTTTTTGTATTTTTTGTCACCAAACAGAGTATAACTCCACTGTCCCCGTGCTTTGTTTTTTGTGGCGTTTCTAGCCAAAAAACAGAGTGCATTGGTATGAAATTCCAGCCATGTAGCCTCTTGCGCCATTATTTCTAGCCCTTGTAAGTTGCCTTTCTCTTGTTGCACCATTCTGTTTTCATCGTGAAATTTCGCATTCTCCACCATTATTGCTTCACGTGCTCCCAAAATCATACTTAGTGTCAAAAATACAAGATTTGGTGAGAAGGGGTTGTCGCACCTAAAACCCAGATTTCGCCATTGTTTGTCGTTGAGCACCTCCGGTGAGAGTTACCTGAATCTTGCCCCACTACCCTATTGTTCGAGCTAGGGTCATACGATGTGCTGGCTTCTAAACAAACCTCCTCAAAACTTGGGTTGCTAATGTTATGTGTTTGCCCTTCGTTTTGAGTTGTGACTGGCAAGGCTGTTCCACTTGGCCCAATATGTCCCTGACTAGCATTTGCATTGGGCCTTTCTGTGTAAGTTCTAGCCCGATTATGTAAAGTTGGGCCCTTGTACAACCCACTTCCATTTCCCACACAACTCATCAGCTTCCCCCCTCCTGTCTCGTCATTTTCTTCATCTTCTTTTGCCTCTGGTGCCTCTTCATCTTCTTTTGCCTCTGGTGCCTCTTCTTCTTCTGCATCTACTTCTTCTTCTTTAACCTCTGTTCCTTCTTCTTCGTGCACTTCTTCATTTTTTGCGTGTCTTTCTTTCTCTTGTTTTTTTTTTCTTCGATTCTCGATGCAGCGAACATGTGAAGACAGATTTGTGCCTTGATTTTCTCTCTCAAAGCCTTGAGCTCTACTCTCTTCTTTTTCTCCTCTTCTTGAGGGTGAGATCCATTTCTGTCTACACGGTTTAGGAACTCCAAAATGATTTCTCATAGCTGATGAAATGCGTCCTCAACTCCATTCATCCTCTCTTCCAATAGCTCAGTGCGCCTCTCCACTTTCTTCACTCTGTTTTCCATATTTTTTATATTTTTTTATAAGGACCAGAAGCACCTCCGGGATCGGAGATGCTCTGATACCAAATTGATGGACCAGAAAATTATATTAAAGTAAAATATGAAGATAAGCTCATTCAACAACAATACAAAAACATATAAATGGTAATCCTAATGCAGAAACAACTAATACATGATACTGAGAAAATTCTGCAGAAAAGAAACAAGGAAAAACACTCCCAGCTCCCTCCAAGATCAACAATCCCAGACCTTAGAGTTCCCCAAATCCTACTCCAAGTTAGCTCAATTCATGCGTGCCTTCCCCCTTTCCATTTCTTGCTATATAACCACCTTCTATCATCACAACCTTCTTGAATCTTCTTTCCACGTTCTCCCCACTATTCCCTCACCATTCATAGCTTGCCACGTGGCTTCCCCAATATCTAATTTTCCTCCTTCATTCTCTTTCACCATCAGCTTATTATTTTCAACTTCCTCTTGGGCTCTCTTCTTTGGCCCCCAACATAACGTTGATAACAAGACACAAAGGCCCATTACAACCCAACAGCTAAAGCTATTAAGTGAAGGCCCCATCAATGATTTTATACTATATCTCTCTAACATCTTTAAAGGAATCATTGATGCCGGATAAGAAGTTTCAAAGGATAGGAAAATGCCACAAATGATTCTTTACCTGTTCTTGACTGACATAAAGTTTCTGGCCCATTATGCTGAATTGCAACGATGGGCACACAGGTTCCTTCCTTTGTTGACCAGGAATCCTGTCCTGTAAAGGAGCCCAAACACGAGGAATCTGAAACTCTAGGAAATATCTAAGTTCTTCAATTGGAGGTTTATCTGAGTACAAAATTTAAGAAAAGGAAAAAGAAATGTGCAATTGATATTAGATTATGCTCCCAGAAGCCAATAAGAAAAAAAACTAAATCATCTAAAATAGAGGATAAGTTGACTTACATTCAAGATAAAGACCGATTGCACGAGTCAAATGCTCCTTGGCAGGTATTTCATCAAGGAGATCTGTTATAGGACAGAAAGTCATCTGAATGATATCTGGGGAGGATTTGACAGTTCTTACCCATTTACTGTGGTTTTGTTCCAAATCATCTCCTCCTCTTCTTCTAAAAATGACTGTGACATCCTGACCAATAAGTATTCGAGAAAGTTAAGAGAAAGATAATACTTGATGAAGCTTTTTTTTTTTTAAAGATAGAATTGATGGAGATATTCAACAGACCAGCAAGCTACTAACAATCAAAAACCATAAAACCCACGAGTATTGTTCTTAACAATAAGTATGGATTCTTCCCAGTATTGCACCATGCTGATGCACAGCTCCCCATCCAAAATTTAGTCATGCTCGTCATATTCCAAAATGTCAAGGAAAGGGGAAGAAGAAACAAGTAACAGACTTATATAGGACCAAATTCCAAGAAATTACACACACAAAAAGCTGCACAAAAACAGTAACAGATTTGGTATTCATGGCTGTAAAATAATAGGCATTAATGGAGAAAGAGTCTTGCCATATTGCCTATGCCTTGGTTCTATAATAGTGACAATTTATCACCATTCACCAATGTATTAATTTTGGCATTTGTGTGCAACATAACAAACAAGGATTATTCAAGTTACAAAACCATCAAATGAAATGAAATGAAATGAAATGAAGGAAGCTATTCCGATGGGATATGTGGTTGAGTTGAGAGAGTCCCCAAGGATCCTGCAGAGAACAGGCCAGCAGGCCAATAAGAAGGGTCTTAAAGCCTAGAGAGAGAAAGCCTCATAACTACTCACAATCGCAACTTAAGAACCAACTACTCCCAACCACAACTTAAGAAAACCATTCCTCCCGGTTACCCTTTTGGTGCCTATACATATTAAACCTCTTGTAAAGAATCATTTCAACCCAAAAGTTTGGGCTATTAGGTGAGACTACATTAATGGTTTTATTTCTCTAATATCCCCCTCACACGAGAGCCTATTGGCTTGAAGGGTGGATGATGCATCAGGCCCAGTCTACCTGTGTTAAGAAACTCCACAATATTTAATTATTTTTATTAATAGAATGGAGGCGGAGAGGACTGAACTCATGACCATTTAGTCATGTCAGCTCTGATATCATGTAAAGAACCATTTCAACCCAAAAGCTTAAGCTGTTAAGTAAGACTATATTAATGATTTTATATTTCTCTAAAACCTATTATTACAAAGGTATGCTCATTCCCCTTCTTTCTCCTCTACCAAGCATTCCTCCATATGCTCAGTAGGACAACTAATTGACAAAAGTCTTCTCCAATAAACAAAGTCTATCATTACTTAGGCATTGGAGTGAGACCATGGAGCTTCCCGCCTATCTCTTCCTTGCAGATAACCAAGCATTCCTAGAATTGACACTTTGGAGAGAAGAGACCATGACCAATGGACCTGAGCCCAATCTATCTCGGATACAACAAATTCTAATAAATTTGCTTATACAATTTCAGATCTTAATGAAGTCAAATAACATAAAAGGGAAACAGATCACAAGAAAAACGCAGGAAGGAAATGCACAAGATAACTATTTACCTAGGAAGCACTTATAATTTAAAATGTGTTTTGTACTGGTATTGATATGTACCCGTACCAGATACTTTACTCATGGATATGTATCCATACCAGATATTTTACTCAAACAACATCAAATACTGTTAGCCTGGATCCTACATATGTATAAGAAATGTCATAGAAGTATGAAACATA
This sequence comes from Gastrolobium bilobum, assembly GCF_033153095.1. Lineage (NCBI taxonomy): Eukaryota > Viridiplantae > Streptophyta > Magnoliopsida > Fabales > Fabaceae > Gastrolobium > Gastrolobium bilobum. The sequence goes on from NW_026898163.1 coordinate 195,166, forward strand.
TATTACATACTTCCTTCCCAGTAGAATATGTTGCAGTTGTCGGTTGAGGGTAAATCCCTTGATTATTGAATGAAAATGGATCAACACCCTGCAAAATATATAATTAAAATAATCAAGCATTACATTTCTTGCCATCATGGACCTGGATCATATCAATTTATGCAAGAAAAGTGGAATAGAAGTGAACTAGCCTTATCCTTGGATTTTATTTGACCTGAGCTTGTATGGCTATTGATGTCAGAGAACCTTTGATTTCCAATATCCTGAATATAGTTTTTTATCTCCAACTTTGACAAAGGTGAAGTATGGTGTTGTTTAACATAAATAACATCTTTACCACCAATAGTTATTGATGTAATGACATGCGTCCCAAAATTTTCAATAAAGCTGTCAGAATATAATTAAAAGTCAGGGAAATCTGAAGATATCTTTGTTACAGAAGTATGTAAATAACTTGATATACGTACCTTGCCAAGGATGGTGGATCCCAATTGACTGGGACAGCCCTTTTGACATTTTCTTGCAACATTAAGTGGGTCTTTTTAAGCTGAACCTTTGCAAGGGGAATGTAAAACCCATCTGAAGACAAGGTTTTTGTGGCTGCAGCATCAACATGTTTAGAACCAGTGAAGCTAAATGCGGAATTAAAGCTCCCAAGGGGAAAGCTGCCTGATATATTTGCCTTATGATTGAAATATTCCACCATCTGCAGTCAAGTGACAAAAGAAGAACTATCATAAATTTGAGGAAGCATTTGGGGGGGTGGGGGGGACAGTTACAATATCTGACTTTTACTATTATTTTAACAACAAGTAGCTTTGGCCTTTAGTTTTAAATTATTTCCTTCATTTAAAGCTACAATTTAGAACAGCCAAATATGACTCATGTTCTTTAGTACAATGCAATCTGAAATTGCTATCGTTTGTTTGCCTCAAAAACTTAATGCACACAAAATATCAAGGAATCAACCACTGTACTTTGAAAGCAATTTACAAAGACTATAGATATAAATGTCAGTAATAGATATAATTTGAAAATTTCTGGTAAACAAGAAAATTATCTAATGCTAAGGCTTGCACTGGCTATCGAGTCATCATCAAGAAGATCACTTTGGGGGTTCCTATAGATCCATTGCTAGAAGCCATTCCATACCACAATTTCATTACACCAGGACCATCTCTTGCCCACAAACATGAATGACAACTCAAAAACAATGTCAAATTTACCAAGTAATTAAATATAACTGAAAAATTAACATGCTGAATTACATTTAGGAAATTATTTTCACCGAGTTAACACACAACATTTTCACAAAACAAGAAAAAAGGATTGTAAACAGGGAAAATTTCCAATCGTCAACTTTACCTCTTGGAAACTGCAGACCCCAGAACTCTGACGCCCTACGGACTCCTGAGAGTTTCTAATGTCCCTGGAAACATTGGGAACAACCACATCATCGTACAACCAAAGTTCCCTCGGGTGTTCCTCATCAATCTCAACTACCCTAGACCCTGAAACTCCTTTACAATAAAGCAACCTCGTATCAAAGTTCACATCAAAGCCCCTCCCTAATGCTTGCAAAGCGTTAGTAGCAGTGTGCAAGGCTGCTACATGCTCCCCCATAGCTCATCAAAATTCGTTGTCTCACCTCAAAGGACTCTCCTTATATGCAATCAGAGGGAAACCCAATTCTGAATGGAACTTGAAGTTGAATTATCTCAGCAATCGAAGGGAATTAGAATGACCCACGTGAACAAATTACACAGAACCCAGAGAAAAGAAAAGAATTTTAACTTTAGAGCTATGTGGGTATGTGACTCATTGAATGAACATGAACAAACCCATCTTAAACCAGTTGACCCAGTAAAAATCAAGCTATGTAAGGACAACCCATGTTGGTGTTGGTGTGCCTCAACAATCTGAAGCTGGAATGGATCTCAGAGCGATGAAGATTATTATCCAAAATCTTGTATGGTTTTTGGCCTTGAGTGCTAGCTCCTTCTGGTGCCTGTCAGTGTTTCTCTCTCTCTCTCTCTCTCTAAACAGTTTCTCTCTGTAAAACAAAAACCTCTCTCTCTCTCTCTCTCTCTACATTGACATTATCGTACAGTGTAGCTTTCTAGTTTCTACCTTAGGAGACTCAGCGTATATGCGCATTAATGAATTGTCTGTTTTGTTTGTCCAAAGAGACATTGACTTCAGTTTCAGTCTTATGTATTTACCCTTCATCGAAACGTTTGCGTGTTCTTTTGCCTAACATCTTGACCGTCCATCATGATCCAAACATTTGCGTCCAAGTACGGTCAGGGTCTTATTTTAAGATTCCTATTTTTATTTTTTTATTTTTTTTCAATTTTTAGAATAATTAATTTTGTCAATGGAATTCATTCTTTTCGAAGCATACTTGATTTTAATGTACTTAATTCGAGTGCGGTAAAATATTACGTTCATGATTATATCAAATGATGTAATAATATTTTACTTTTATATTCAAGATGAATGAATATAATTAGGTTTTATAGATTAATCTTTTCAACCGATAACGACTAAAGTACATTGCTTATAAAGTTTAAGTTTAATTCCAGGTATTAGTTTATTTTTGTCAATAACCAATATAAACGTACCACTCAAAAGGCCAAGCGAGGAGAATATGAAAGTTTCATGGTCTTCCAAGTTTCTAATTTTTGTCACATATATTAAATTTACAATTTTTATCAATTGAACTAAATATTGAATAATTTTCATTAATTAAAGTTTATCTCTTTATATATTTATATATATATATATATGATGATAAGGTAGGTGGACCAAATTTCATGAGATTGTTTCATCTTAATCAGTATTTCATGTTTGAATTCTAAATATGTAACTGTGTTAAAAAATTTAGTAGGAAGATTTTTATTGTCCTTATGATTTTGCTCAGTGGGCCAAATTAATTACATAATCGCTCAATTGATGGAAATTTTTTTAAAAAAAAATGGAGAGAAAGGAATATGAAGGATGGTAATTTTATTTTTATAAAATAAGTGAATAACCTGTGTTATGCATGTTCGAACTTAGAAATTTTAAATATTTAATTTGATATTACATCCCAATTTAACTATTTTTATTTTTTTTTTGATAAATTTTGATTGAGATGAAACTAATGGTTTGTACTTTTCTGAGTTTTCGCATAAATTTCATGCTTGAAGATTAATGTATGTAGAACCTCCCACACTTGTCCAAGAAAGCAAACAAATTAAAATGGAGTTCAGAAGGGGACGAAGCAGAAAGTGACAAAAACCTCAATTGCAAATTTGCAATAACAGTTGAAAACAAATCCAAGGCATTTCTTTGCCCAATTTTACTGATATATCTGCACAACATTATTCCTGTAAATGTGTGAGAAGTTATGTACAAGTATCAGAATTCTTATGGCAAAAAAATTAAAATATTATTATTTTAATAAATAATTACGAATAGGTTGCAGTTTGAATATTATTTTTGAATTTATTACGGTCATTTACGTCTAAATTAGGCGTGACTATTCACGCCCAAGTTAGGCGTGACTCCCAAGGCATTCACGCCTAAATTAGGCGTGACTTGTCTTATGTTGACACGTGGCACAAAAAATTAATAGTTTAACCGTAAAACTTTATAAGGTCATAACTTTTGACTCAGGTATCCAAATGAGGTAATTCTTTTTTTTGATTCCACATAACTTTTCGAGATCTACGCAATGACATCTCATTTGATATATTTTATCTCTCACAAACACAATTCAAATTTACAACAATGATACTATAAAGATGGCACCAAAGTGGATTAACTCATCTATAAATAAGATGGCACCAAATTTTCTATTAAATACAAAACGCAATCAGTTCCTATTAAATACAAAACGCAATCAACTCCTATAACATTAAATTCAAAATTCAAATAACCACCAGCAATTTATTTGAATTGGCGACAATCTGTAACCAACTCATAAAATTATAACGCAATCAGCTACTATTAAATACAAAACACAATCAACTCCTATTAAATACAAAATGCAATCAACTTGTTGGAGGTTATTTGAATTTTGAATTTAATGTTATAGTACCATTATTGGGCTTGAATGAGTGCAATATATTCGTAATTAGGTTCAAAACGGCAACTTATTCATTTTTCTTATTAATAATAATTTTTTAAATTTTTTTTGGTAATACACTATATAATACAATTATTGCAAATTTGAATTATGTTTGTGAGAGATAAAATATATCAAATGAGATGTCATTGCGTAGATCTTGAAAAGTTATGTGAAATCAAAAAAAGAATTACTTCGTTCGGATACCCGAGTCAAAAGTTATGACTTTCCAAAGTTTTATGGTTTGTAAGTTGACTTTTTTGCCACGTGTCAACACCAGATGATTCACGCCTAAATTAGGCGTGAATGCCTTGGGAGTCACGCCTAATTTAGACGTGAATGAGTGCAATAGATCCGTACATAGTTTCGAAATAACTATGTATTCGTAATTATTTATTAAAATAGTAATATTTTAATTTTTTTTCCCCGAATTCTTATAGTATATTCAAGATAGCGTTCATTCCATCTTAACTTTTTCTTTTATAAAAAGGTATTATTTTTTGTAAAAATAATTATATAATTTTCTGTAACAAAACTGATTATCTCCTTAAAAATTCTGGATTAATGAGATTATAGATAGTAAAAAAAATATTTGATACACATAGATAGTAAAAAATTACTAGTAAATAATTATACCCTTTTCTGTAGTGATCAAAATTAAATCAATCGGCGAATGAAACAAATGGCCCTTATTGAAATAAATTCAACCTTTTAAACAACTTTTTTTAATACAATTCAGACCAAAATAATTGTGTATCGAGTTTAATTACATCTGTCTTAAAACTTTGCTTAAATAAACACACCCAACACTTTACATTTGCCATACATTAGATCAAAACTTTGTTTAAAACATACAGATTGAAGCGGCAGGGATGCATCATGAATTTATACGAGTTATATTAAATAACCTTGTTTTTAAAGTTTATATTTAAAGGTATATTTACCATTGGTTTAATAAATTTACTAGTAGATTTATCTTTAAATTATTTAATAGATTAAAGTTTTTTTTTTTTTTTGGAAAACCAGGGATACTAAAAAACAACACAAAGCTATTGGATTGCTGTGAGCTTTGTGTTGTTTTTTAGTTTCCTTTGTTTTCCAAAAAAAAAAAAAAAAACTTTAATCTATTAAATAATTTAAAGATAAATCTATTTCATTACTTTACAAATCAACTTAATTTTTTCCATTATTAACATGGATTGGATTGATTTACGTTGTATTGAAATAAACGAAAACCTTTTTTTGAAAACATTTTTTTTGCAATACAATACAATATTGCAAAAAAAACACAAATTTAAATACACAAATTTGATAAGATGATTAACTACGAATTGATATATAAGTTGATTCGAGCTTAAATTCACTCAGTTTTCATTACTTTAGAATAAATTAGAGAAAGTTGATTGAAATAAAAAGACACCTTACTTTTTTACAAAAATAAAAATAAAAGTTAGTTAATATGCAATAAAGACAACGTGATACCAAAGTAATACTCAAGCAATATGCAAGAATATAACAATAAATACATATTATGATAAATTATTCATTGTAATAATGTGTTTATTATGGCCGATTTATCATTTAGTTCTTATTAAAAAAAAATTAATTTTATCCATATGTGCTCTTCTCAAATTATGGGGTGTTTTGATTTTTTTGTTCTTAAAACTATTTTGTAGAATAATTATAGAAATAGTTATTTTCTATGTTTTTTTATTTTGAAAGTTAAAAACTAAAACAGAAAACAAAAACAACTCAGACATGTTCTCTAAATTTGATTCTAAAAACAAAAAAACAGTTAAAGTTTTTAAAACTTTTTTTACAAAACAGGCCTTACCAAACGAGTTTTTTTGTTTTTTTTTCTAAAAACTAAACAATTGTTTTTGAAAATAGTATTCAAACAGAGCCTATATATCAATAGGCTCTTATTTGACCAAAATTTGATTAAATCTTATTTCTTAGTAAATCATTTTTGCGAATAAATGATACTCAAATAACTGCCACACAAACTTTGATCAAACAATGATAAGTTAAATATAATTTAAAAAATAAACAAATTGGTATGTAATTTAAGAAATTTTATTAAAACAAAGGCAAATTGACCAATGAGCCCATAATTCTTCATGACAGTCATGTTCGTAGCTCTTTATATTAGATTATTGAATCTCATGGCGAATAATGTATTTCGAATGGGATCCTCATGATCATGTGATCATATTATTTGATCAAAATCATTTATTAATGATAAAATAAGAGAGAGAAAAAAATGTAATAACATGACCACATGATTATTTTTTCACATGAAAAAATCCAATTCCCATTTCGAATACATGTTGAAAGTTTTTCAAAGGAACATAAGAGCGTTACCTACAAAATCATTTCATTAAATGATTTCTCTAAAATAAAAACAAAAAAACAGTTAAAGAGAGAACTAAAAATTGTTTTTGAAAATAGTATTCAAACAGAGCCTATATATCAATAGGCTCTTATTTGACCAAAATTTGATTAAATCTTATTTCTTAGTAAATCATTTTTGCGAATAAATGATACTCAAATAACTGCCACACAAACTTTGATCAAACAATGATAAGTTAAATATAATTTAAAAAATAAACAAATTGGTATGTAATTTAAGAAATTTTATTAAAACAAAGGCAAATTGACCAATGAGCCCATAATTCTTCATGACAGTCATGTTCGTAGCTCTTTATATTAGATTATTGAATCTCATGGCGAATAATGTATTTCGAATGGGAATGGATCCTCTGATCATGTGATCATATTATTTGATCAAAATCATTTATTAATGATAAAATAAGAGAGAGAAAAAAATGTAATTTTTAAATGAGTGATTATGATCAAATAACATGACCACATGATTATTTTTTCACATGAAAAAATCCAATTCCCATTTCGAATACATGTTGAAAGTTTTTCAAAGGAACATAAGAGCGTTACCTACTTGTGAACGTTTTCATTTTCCATCCCAAGTTTCAAATCATTTTCAGAGTCGCCCCTTCAGCTATAAAATCCACACATTTCAATAGAAAATCAAAGTTTTCTAGCTAAGGGGAAAAAATACAAACGACAGGTGTTCCTTAAACTGTGGTATACTCAAGACCAGTACTAACCATATCACAGAAGTAACGTTCAATAGAATAATATACACAATAGTCATTGGAGTTTTAAAATTGACAATAAGTGGGAACAATGACCATTTTGCCACGCCCGGCAAAAAAATTTACCAGACTATCACGCCAACAATAAATTTTGCTAAAATGCCACGCAACATATTTCGCTACACAGTGTAGCAAAATATGCCAGGTCAGGTTGCACAGTCAGCAAAAATGACACGTGTTAAGCAGACAGAATCCAAGCATAATTCGCTACACAGTGTAGTGAATTTCTGCATGCTTGACACGTGTCATTTTTTTTAACTGTGCAGCCTGACGTGACATATTTCGCTACACTGTGTAGCGAATTATATGCAAACATATTTCGCTACACAGTGTAGCGAAATATGCCGCGTGACATTTTGACAAAATTTACTGTTGACGTGACAGTCTAGTAAATTTTTTTGCCAGGCATGACAAAATGGTCACTCTCCCCAATCAGTGAAGTCATTTAAGAGAAAAAAAAAAATTATTAAACACCCTTTGGATACAACTACTTTCAAAGTTTCAATGAATTGCTTAACCATAATTACAAAGTTGCCTTAGAAGTTAGAATGGAGGAAAATATCTTTAAACCAACGTGTTCTTTTACAAGAAGATCAAATATACAATATAAACAAATCTTTTCTGTTTCCTTACTCTTTCTAAAAGATTACCAACATCATTCTACTCTTCTGTTGAACATGTTACACACTTCTAGTTGTCACCTTAGATGATTACTTGTGAATGCATTAAATTATAGAACATACCATGAGAACTCTTTATCTACAATAAACGGGAAATTTTTTAAATTTACCGCTCACGGATAATTTCTTGTCCTCTTTGAAGAAAACAAATGGCGAAGAAAAGCAAATTTTCCTCTGTTTCGGGTAGAAAAGTTAGTTATGGTACAGTTACCGTTACTTGTGGCAGCCTCAAGTTCATTGTCAGGTTCTGGCAATGAAGGGGTTGGTAGTTGGAGTGTAAAGGTAAATGCATTGAGCATGCGGATAATCTGACTAAAGCTTGGTCTCAGGTTAGGATCCTCAACCCAACATGATTGTATGATAAAGGCAAGATCAGGGGATATATCACCAGGAAGGTTAGGCCTCTCTTGCTGCAATCTCAAATGTCAACCATGTCATGATTAGCAACAAAATCCATACCATCCAAATATAGGAAAATTTAAGCAAAAAAACAAGGCATTTTTCATATAAATATGGATAATGATTGAACATATTTTGGTGATTCTGTGCAAAAATATGGCTAGTTTTTTCCTTCATGATAAATATCTTAAGGGTAAGCCTAGAGCAGTGTAAATATGTAAATATGCAAATATACAAAGGTAAAACTACATACAAGGGTTGCGCTCTCCTCTACCCTCCCTAGTCAGAGTTTAATGGGGAGTGATTATTTTAGTAAATATCTTGTCAGAACTTCCAAGAGGACGGGCCTTAGCAGTGGTAAAGTTGCTTCTTTGTGGCTAAAAAGTCACATGCTTAAATCAGGAAACAATCTCTTTGCAAATATGTAAGGGTAAAACTGCCTACAAGGATTGTCTTCACCCCACCCTCGCTAATCGAGGTTTAATGAGGAGTGGTTGTTTATCTTATCATAAGTTCCCTTCAGGTAATTATCCCAGAAACCTTAATCCTTGAACAAGGGAGCATAAATGGAAATATGCCATGAATATAAGTTAAAATGAGGCAAAACTATTACAACTATCCACCACATATCACAATAGAGGAATCCATATTAGCATTTGTAACTTGAGGCATCCCAAATCAATGAAACATAAAAGGGGGCATAAAAATCGCAACCAGCTGATTGATGACCCAGTTATATCAAACTTCATACCTTAAATGCAGCAGCATAAGCAGCTTGTAAATTTGACATCCCTTCAAAAGGCATGCGGTTCGTTAGTAGCTCCCACAAAACAATTCCAAAGCTGTAGACATCAACCTTGTTGTTGTAATGCTTTTTCTCCCCTTGACGCAATGTCACGGTACTGTACAACTGCAAAAGCACAAGCTATCATTAAGAAAAGAAATATATCTTCATAAATAAAACCTACCATATAGATATTCAACAAACAATCTCAGTTCAACTTCAAACTAATCAGCCACCTCAAGGATTCTAAGTATGTATTATCGGCCCGATATATGGCAATTTGATAAATATCCCTTTTTCTGATTAGGGAAATGATTCAACTTACTTTACATTTACACCATGTTCCTTCCTTTGAAGAAATTTAAAGAAATGAGATGATAATCAGAATAGAACTTACTCAACTGAAAAAATGAAACAACTATCATCATCCTACTGGTTACAGACTTACAGCTAATATCCACTTGACGCAATGTAGTGATTACACAAATTCTAGGAAGAACTACATGAACTTTATCAGATACTGATAAAATACTTTGTCCATCTTTCTGGCAAACCCCAACACATCTAACTTTAAATATTGCTTGTATATATCTTTTTTACTGGTTTCTAGTGTATTGCATATAAGTTCAGGTCGAAGCAAACCAACGATTTCAAGCTGAGTCTGCCACTCATCCATCTTATATCACATAGGTACAATACATTATTATTTTAAATTAATAGTGATTATGAATTAAGATTATTAAGCATAAAATAAATGCAGTGTTTATTGGACCCTCTGGTGCACATTTTTGGACAGTTGTCAGTGAAACAAAAGAATTATGTTCCCAGAACACAACATACCTCTGGTGCCATCCAACGATAAGTTCCAGTTTCTGCAGTCATCATTTCAGTCACAGATTCTTCTCTAGCCAGACCAAAATCAGCAAGTTTAACTGACTTATGATTTGCCGTAAGCAGCAGATTGTCTGCATTGTGACAATTTGAAAATAATAGTTTGAAAGAATCAGACTATTAATAATAAAATAGACCTACATTTCAAACTAAAACATTAATGTCACAAACTACTATGATTAGCTGTCATAGAGGGCAAAAGTTCCAATCCAGAAATACAAGGTAGTATATATGTTTTAACATGAAGTTAATAGTTTCTTCTTTATTGTTAGAGAATAATATAAATCATTAAAAAGGCTCTCACCCAATACCTTAAGGTTTTGAAGTGGTTCTTTACATGTTATCAAAGCTTAAGTGACCATAAGGTCACGAGTTCGATCCCCCCCCCCCCCCCCCCCCACTTTCAAGTTGAGTTAAATAAGCACAAAGTAAAACCAAAAAAATTTGGGCCTGTGCAATATCCACACTTCAAGCCCAAAGGGCTCTTGCGTGAGGGATATATTAGAGAATAATATAAATCATTAAAAAAACTCTCACCCAACACCTTAAGATTTTGGGTTGAAGTGGTTCTTTACATTTCTGATTTGCACAGAGGATAGCATACAAGTTTCACAAACGTTAAAATTATGAAGAAGAAAATTTGGCCACTAAAAGAAGCATTACAGGACAGCAGCAGCAACCAGATATATTTATCTGGCATGCTGCCAGAACTTAAAGAAATAACGATTTTCAGGTACCGAATCTCCTAAAACACATCCTAATTTCTATTTAAGAAAGGAAACATGTTTTTTTTTTTTTTCTTCAATAAAATATAACGCTGACTTTCAAGTACCAAGAGAAAAAATTTAAAAAAATTCTTCAGTATATGAAGAGATCTATAGACACATAAGGAAGAAAAATAACTAAGGGACAAAATTCACAATGCTCTCCACAACTATTGAACAGAAGGACCAGCAAATAGCACCACATTAAAACAACAAATATTTAAACACAATTCAGCCATTGCAGAATGCAAGATACCAGGTTTCAGATCTCTATGGATGATCCCATTGGCATGTAGCCAATCCATGGCTCGAGCAATGTCAAGGGCGAAGTTTATAGCCACATGAAGGTCCAACAGTTTAGGGCGTATATTGATCAAATATTTTCGCAGCGACATCCCCGGTAACAGCTCTGTAACAATCACCATCAGAGGATCCTTACAAGCTCCAATAAACTGCAAAAAATCAATAAATGCATTATCTTCTATAAGAGGAATCCAATAGTCCTATAGTAGCATAAAGGTCAAAAGACTAAAACATATATACTTCAAACAAGTACATAGATAGGCCTTCAGTGAAACAAATGACTTAACAGATACATATAAGACAATTACAGACATATCCAAAAACAATGGTACTCACCTTAACAAGATTCTCATGGTGGACACGGGACATCATATTAACTTCCCGAGCAAAACGATCTTCAAGGGAAGCTCTTTCTTCTGAAGTGCTCCCACGATGTAGAACTTTAATTGCAACAATCCGATCTCTATACCTGGAAAATTATTAATCTACACCTACATAAACCAGGACTCCAGCTGCCAGCAAACCACTCGGGGTATACACACAATTATACAGTTGAATTGTTGACTCCATAGCAATATTGTCTTTTTTACAGACTTAGACGTGTAAAACCATATCAAACACTAACCTCTCAACAGTGAACAACAATCTGAATACAATAATTCCAGTAGTTTTTGTCATACAATCATGACAAAGACTTAGCTGAGCTTATTGCAGGTTAATACATAACTGTGAAAACTAAATTGTACACAATTATCCCACAACTGCTGGGTCTTACATGCAAGGGAAGTTATCATTTTTAATCTGGTCTTCTGACCAATATGTTCACATGAATTCACAACTCAAAAAATAAAAAAAATAAAAAACTTTCTAAGGCAGACAATACATCCAAGGCTTTGCCACACTGACCTTCCTTCAAAAACTCTTCCATGAGCACCTTCTCCAATCTTTGAACCAATAAACAATAGTTTGGGGTCAACCAAAAGATTGTCATCAATTGTTAGCTGCTGGTTTGCTATTGACCCATTATTGTGCCTCGTTGATTTTGGTTCCAATCCTTCAGAACTGTTTTCCTCATATTCCTTCTCTTCTTCTCCTCCTCCTCCTCCTCCTATGCTCCTCTCACTGCAACTCATGCTGCAACCTTAAACTATAACCCAATTCCTCATTTCAATGGTTACCAAGAACAAGCCAAAAAAAAAATAAAACTTTCTTTAAATCCAACAAAAGACCAACCTCCCCTGAATATTCCTTCCCACATAGATAACACCTCCAAATTTAAAGGAAAAGAAAAATCATCTAACAGTTAAACAATCCCCATCATCCAAATCAATCATGTATTGCCACACCTTCTTCAAAAAACATTAAAAACCCAATCTTTTTTTATTATTTGTGTTCACTAATGCAGCATGTTCCCCTGTTTCAAAACTTGTCAAACCTTTGCTTCACTAAGAAGCTGGCCACCCTTTGAAGTTCACCCAAAGAAACCCATCAAAGAAAGAAAAAAAAATACATGTATTAAAAAAAAATAGGAAAGAAAAGACTGTAACTTACAATAGACGCTAACAAAATTTTCCCAGAAAATTTACATCCAAGAAAAACGCCAAAAACCAAACCTCCAAGTTCATATTTTTAAGCTCTTTTCAAAGACCCCAAGATTCCCACAAAAAAGAAAAAAAAAATGGGGGACAGAATTTGAGTTCACTTTCTCTCTCAAGAAATGGGGTTTATATTTCTTTCCCACTTTCTCTCTCTACCCACCAACTTGGAACTCCGATGAAGAAGACAAGTTTTGGAGTGTCGCTCCGAGAAGAGAGGGTTCCAAAGCATATATTCCAATAAATGCAAATGCAAGTGCTTGATGACTAGTGATGTTTGAGAAGAGAAAAAAAAAAATAAATAAATAAATAATATACATTGTCCAATCAGAAAATAACACAAGTATGACGTCAGCGATTTGGACGTTATTGGTCGAGGGTGCTCTCACGTAGAGACAGATATCAGTATATCACCGTTTTATCGGCTCGGCTTAAACGGCTCTGAGCTATTTATCCACAATATTTTGCCACGTGCCGATATTAAATATATTTCAGACTTCTAGAAATTTGGTGCAGAAGACTTTTGATCTTTTATTTTTTTTAGAGTAAATATCATTTTTAGTTCTAAGTAAATTTCACGATATCCGTTTTAGTCTTTAGTAAATAAAAAGACTTATCGTGGTTCCTAAGAAATTCAAAAAATGGACCCATTTTACTCTGGTTTCTAAGAATATCATTTTTAGGGACTAATATGGATCTTTTTTGAATTTGTAAAGGACCACAATTTCAACTAAATAAGTCCATTTTGAATTTCTTAGGGACCACAATGGGCCTTCTTATTAGCTAGGGACTAAAACGGACATCGTGAAATTTGCTGAGGACCAAAAAAGATATTTACTCTTTTTTTATTAAATGATGAATATTACTAAGAGCTCGTTTACTCGGCCTTTAAAACAAAAAAACAGTTTTTATGTTTGGGTTTTATAAGAGTTATGTTATAGGAAAAGTGATTGTGTTATGTTATAGAGATTCGTTTTACGTGCCGAAGTTTTTTCTTTTGCTGCAGGCCCCACAAAATATTGTATGTGTAGGAAACTTTTTGTGGTCATGTTAAATGATAGATGATAAACCCTTTATGTTTTTACTTATTTTAAGAATTCTTTTTATAAAAGTTATAATTATTTATATTTTTAAAAAATATTTGACTTTTGATATCTGTATTTTTTTAAGCTAAAATTTCCAGCTTCTGAAAAAAAATAGGTTTTTGATTTTTTTTTTGTGACTTCTATTTTCTTTTTAAGAATTCAAACGAACTTATAGTAAAAAGTGCTTTTTTTTTAATAAACCACATGTATCCTTCACAAGGCGGGTCCAGGATTAAGACTTCAAATCCCTTCCAAAGATGCATTGGGGAGAATTGAACACATCATTTCACCCATACCTGCTCAGTTCTTATGCGTCAACTGAGCTACCATCATTTGGTGTGAGAAGTGTTTTTTCTTCTAAAAAAAATAGCTTTTATAGGGAAAAAAAACCCTATCCAAACAGGCCCTAGTTACTAGAAATGGTCGCACTTATATCCCAAAAAAGAAAAAACAGTGATGGTCATACTTTTGTACTTGAAGTCATTTTTTTATACCAACCCTCATTATCTTTTTGAGGTGAGTCATCCAAGAATGATCCACGGGCCTTAAAAAATTACATTGTCCGCTAAGTTTTCTTATTGAAGCAAGCAAATTCGTGAGCAAATATGATTTGCTCGCTTCAAATTCCAGAGTTGTAGCAGACAACAATAATATAATTTCGTATTTTAGACATAACTTCAGTTATACTCGTCCAATGGATGTGATTTTGGTCTCGTTGAAAAGATAAAAGAGAAATCTACAATTTTTATGAAGAACACGATATCCAAATCCATCATCTTGGATACAAAAAATTGGCTGGAAGATAGTTTCAGGGAGATTTTCACTAAATGGTTGCTTCTCATTTATCGTTTTTAATTCCTTCGAACTTAACCATTGCTCCAATACTCCAATTCAAGTCAATTGTCCTACAAAACAGGAAAAAATCATTCAAATGAGTCAATAATTCAAAATCCGTGCTTTTTAGCCAAATAACTCTAAGTTTTCATACTTTTGACTAGATATAAAAGTGATTTTAGTCCTTTGAACATGATAAACTATAAGTTTATGAAGAAATTTAAGGAAAACAAAACTAAAATGGAGAGAGAGAAAGAGAGAGAGAGAGAGAGAGAGAAATGAGTATTTTAGACTTAAAAAATTGGTGAAATTTTTCCACTTCCCGTGGATCCAAGAATACCACCCCTGGTGATATTCTTAGATGACATTTTGCTTCACAAAATAAAATCCCGGGATTCTAATTTTCTTTCACAATCCTTATATTAAGTGTGAATAAATAAGATTTTCAATATTAATTTTTCGAGAATATAAAATTTACCTACTTACCAAAGACTAGAAGTGATTTCGTTTGGTTGTAGTTTAAAAAAAAAAATTATTTATTGTCTATAATTAAGGTATTTTTAGGTAGTATTTAAAATTAAATCTTCAAATATTATGTAAGAAGATGTTTTTTAATAATTATCTTTTTTAAAATTTAAGTTTCGCTTCACACATAATTTTTTTATTTAAATTGATTTAATTCATTTCGAGAATTATCATATTCAAATTAGGGGGAAACTAATATTATGTAACATGATATAAAAATTTTTACTTACTCACACATTGATTTCTACACCAGTATTTTTTATTTTTGTTTTTATTATATGTATGGGACTCACATGATTTTTGTTTGAGTAGGAAAAATACTTTAGATTATGTTACATGATGGTAGGTTTACCCTTCAAATTAAGGGGAAACTCATTTTGGAGGCTGCTCTTCCAATAATATTTTTTTTCACTTTAATACTCGAAATTCGAAATTTTTCAGAAAAACCTCTTTGCTACCTCAAGCAATGATTATTGATTACCTTTTTATCTTTTCGTTATATTAAATGAAGGGTAATACTTCTCTTATGTTGTATAAGAGAAGTACTATCTCATGCTCAAACAAAAAGTAGGAGAGAGAAAAAAGTTAAAGGTGAGAGAGAAAAAAGTTTGTGGGACCCATTTGAAAAATGTGAGTATAGGAGATAATATTTTGTTTATATAACATGAGAAAAGTAATTCCCTTAAATGAATGTTATTTTTTTAAATTTTTGATATATAGATCTAGATAAAGGGGAAAAAAAGTAATAGTAAAAAATTTTTTTTTGGTTAACTTCAATAGTAAAACAGTATTAAGCTTACAACTTGCTAAATTCTATCAATATTTTAAAGTCAATTATAATGTTTTTCACAAAATGTAAAGACTTAATTTTTAGGACACCCCTCTAACTTCTGCAAAAAAATTAAAATATTACTATTTTAATAAATAATTATGGAGCTGTTTTGAAATTATTTATGGATCTATTACACTCATTCATGCCCAAATTAGGCGTGACTATTTACGCTCAAGTTAGGCGTGACTCACAAGGCATTCACGCATAATTTAAACGTAACTCGTCTGGTGTTGACACGTGGCACAGAAAGTCATCTTACGAACCGTAAAACTTTGGAAAGCCATAACTCTTGACTCAAGTATCTAGATCAGGTAAAAAAAAAATTGTTTCCATAAATTTTTTCGAGATTTACGCAATGACACCTCATTTGATATATTTTATCTATCACAAACACAGTTCAAATTTGCAATAATGATATTATAAGAGCGTTTAAACCAAAAGCCTCCGAGTTCGGAGTTTGTGATTTAATATAAAAAATAAATAATGATTTGGTTTGTGATTTAAGTTAAAAAAAATCAAAAAATTTAATATAAAAAATAAATAAAGGTTTGTGATTTAAATTAAAAAATGTAAAAATTTATTATTAATAAGAAAAACAAAATAAAGATTTGATTTATGATTTAAACTCAAAAATCAATATGAAAAATCTGTATTAATAAAGGAAATAATTAAATAAAAATTCTAAATCTCTAAGAAAGAAGGATTAATAAAGGATGTAAAATACGATACGGTTCGTTAAAAGTCATAAAAAAGTTATATATTTTTAAATTGTTTTTTATTATATTTTTGTATCTTACGATTCGATATGATTCACGATACGAAAAATCGGTCAAACGATACATGATACATATTGCGATTCAATAACCTTGTACACTATTTTTTTTTTCAAACACTTGGTAGAAAGTATATATTTAAATATGACATTAAGTATCCTTATTTGTAGATGGACTAATCCACTTTGGTGCCATCTTTAGTTTTAGACCACGACTTAAATGATAAAGTCTCTATTCACAGTGATAAGAATACAACCCAAAGGATAGGGATAGAGAGGTTCTAGTAGGCAGAAGACTGTGTTTGATGCTGATTCGGAAAGAACTCGGAGGCTTCTGGGTTTAAACGCTTGTATAGTATCATTGTTGCAAATTTGAATTGTGTTTGTCAGAGATAAAATATGTCAAATGAGATGTCATTGCGTAGATCTCGAAAAGTTAAGTGGAATAAAAAAAATTATCTGATTCAGATACCCAAGTCAAAAGTTATGGCCTTATGAAGTTTTACGGTTAAATTGTTAACTTTTTGTGCCACGTGTCAACACCATACGAGTTATGCCTAAATTAGGCGTGAATGGTCACGCCCAATTTGGACGTGAATGAGTGCAGTATATTCGTAATTAGGTTCAAAACAACAACTTATTGATAATTATTTATTAAAAAAGTAATATTTTATTTTATTTTACCCTCTAACTACAAATCACATTAAACTACGTGACGGTAAAGTATTCTGGCACAAAACATAAGGGACGTTTATATTTATTGTCATTTTAGTCTTATCACTTGTTTAGTTATCTTTGGATTAACTTGAAATTAATAGTTAAAAAAGGAAAAAAGTAGCTGTCATTGATTTCAAAATATTCCAACGGTAATCAAACAGGTAATAAGAGTAATAAAATTAAAATAGTAATAAGTATAACATTCCCCCAAAATGTATATATACAAAAGTTTTTATATAGATGTTTATAATACTTAAGAAATATATAATACTAAAAAAAAAGTTTATATAGCACTAGTGGACAACAAAATAAGTGATTATATCAGACAGAATCAATGTTATTGAACCCGACTCGATTCGGCCGGTTGATCCAAAAATCAGTGAGCCGGTGACTTAATCGATTCGAGTTAGCCAACGGATCTGTCATGCAACTGACCCAGTGAGAATCATTTTGACTCGGCTGATTTTTGTCAAAACTAGTGACCGACCGATCGATTTTTGTTAATCTGAACAGGCCTTGCATATTTTTGTTTTTTTAAATACATCGAAACAACATCATTTTTAAAGCAATGGCCAAAAAATCTCTAAGTTTACAATGCATCATTTTCAATTCAAAAATACACATATCAATCACACAAAAAACAAAATACAATTAAGCAATTAAAATTAAGAAAAATGAAATTGAAATGAAAACTGAAAATCTTAGGTAAGTTAGATTGAAATTTGAAAGTATAAAAGACATCGGTCAGAGCTAATTTAATATTTAAAAAGTGATATTAATTTTATTTTTTAATAATGACTTTATGGATAATTCCTTTTCTTTCCCCCATAATTAGAGAGAGCCTACTGAAAAAAAAATTACAAAGATACAAGAGTTCTATAGTTATAAAAAATAAATAAATCTCCATTAAACTAATTATTGAGAAGGAGACTAGTTAAAGAAGATAATATCTTTCTCTATGCCAAGATCTTGTTTCATATATCGATCGTTACATTTGTTGTCAGACATAATTTTAGATAATTTTAAATACATATAATTATAAATTTTGCTAGATAATATAAAAGTTAGTGTGAAGTTAAATATAAAAATAAATTTATATATCTATCTATCTATCTGGGTTATGCAATAACGCACTGATTCAATATCCCAAACGAATCGATGACTTCGGGTTTAATAACGTAGAGACTGATGCATTATCACGGTCTTTTTCTATCACTTTCAGCTGTTTTACTTCTATTTGATTGAATGCACTATAAACCAATACACGTGTTTAAAGGATTTTTCAATTTAGCAAGAAAAATGATCAACTAACTTTAATAAATACTATTGACTTCTGTGTTAAACAGCTCCAATTAGTATCCAGAAACATAATTTTAAATTTCAAAATAAAATTTAATAGCTGTGGGACCAATTAATTAGTCCAACCTTGAAGTCTTCGTATAAGATTATGCAAGGAACCAATCAACACATGTGTGAGAGCCTGAGAGGTAGCTAAAAAGCCAGCAAGATTATGTAGCTGAGCACAAATGCATACACAACAACATGAACTCGATCACAATCACGCAGTAAAGCTTTGCAAATTGATAAGAAAAACATCACAACTCAGGAGGTTGCACTTGCGTAAATGATCGGAAGCAATTATATCATGTTACACAACCATAAGAAATTAGGGACAACAACCAAACCAACATGTTTTTCAAATAAAGTATTTATATCACGTTTCACCAAAATCATGCTAAAATATCATGTTTTTTTTTGCTTTTAAAAGACATAAATTGTGTCCTTTTAACAATCTATAACTACGTATTAAGAATAGTATATAATTATAATATTAAAGTTATATTTTTTTTTCATTTTTCACTTTAGGAAAGAGAAAAAAATACAACTTTAAAATTATAACTATATGTACTACTCTTAGTACATAGTTATAATTTGCTTAAAAGACTTAATTTGTGTCTTTTAAAATGACAAATGATTTCCCATAATATAAACCAAAATTCTTTATTTCCATCCTAAAAATAATGCCAAAAACATTTGCATAAAAATCTAATTAAGCACATATTAGTTAATTTATATCCATATAGTTGCACTTAGCCAACTAATAAAGGGCAAATATCAAGCCATTCCTTGAAGTCACCAATTCACAGAAGCCAAAGTCCTATCAAGAATGCACCCTAAGTCCCTAATGAAATTACGAAAGCAGAGTCCTGTTAATAAACTCAAAGCTTCAATATTTTGTACAAAAAATCTCACAATTTCCTTGTATAAGTTCATCATCTAAATTCTTTCCTAGACATTTCTAACACTCCGTGTATACCCGGTTTGTTATTATATCATCGTGTTAAGCTGCGCTTAATTAAAATGCGGAAATAACTTTTTCTTTTCAATCATGACGTCATTAGCAGTTACCAAGTTGATTACTTAATCCTTTTTCAAAATAATGCATGTATGTAAATTGCAATAAAGCTAAATACACTGAATAACCTCAATATATAAATAATTGTGAGTATCTAAGTCACGGAACTACAACACGTAGTCTGGACCATAATCTTGATACAATTATACAACCCAATACTAAAATAAAACAGAGTCAATCAATGTGGCATGGACAGCCCCCATGCTCACCAAATAAGGCAACAAGCCCAACAAAGTCTCAACAATAACAACAAAAACATAAGGATAGAACATGTCAGCATCCAAACATAACAGTAATAACAGCAAGCATATCACATCAGCTCCGACCTCCTGCCACCCGAGGTCTCAACCCCCGAGTTACCTGAACCTGAAATATGTGCCCAAAACATGGGGTGAGATCTCTAAACAGAAATCTCAGTAAGACAAGGGGTCCTCAAGGATCTTCCACCCCAAGCTCACTTACATGTGCAATATAAGTTCTAAAAACTGTGAAACAATATAAGTTCCAAAATCAGTGCAATGCAGCAGAATAATCATGTCATGTGTGTCAACTATTCTACTGGCCAGAGAAATGCAGGATTTACATACGTTTATTACCTACAATCAGTGCAAGTCACTACTTGCACCCACCCATATAATCACCCTATGGTATGTCTCCTACATACACAAGCTTACCGTCTAGGTGGAACAACACATGCATATTATAAGCACTTGCACAAAATAGCTCAACAACATTTCAAAATCAATAGATGAAAACACATCATGCATATAAACCATTCCTCCATGGGGTATGGTGGAACCAACAATGGCTAAGCCGAGGACACGAAAGCTTACCTCGCAAGCTAACTATCCAACCAAGAGTCCAACCAAGTCCAAGGTCCACAAATAGCACTCTCACAGTTTGTTTATACCAACAATCATATCAACAATCATAATCTACAAGCATATGATATAAAGACAACGCTTTCCTTTTACATTTCATGTCTTTAGGCTTCTCACAAAGCCATAAGCCCTTAATCCCATTGATTCTGACTTAGATTAATTATTACAGAGGTTGACTTAACCAATTATGGGTCCACAAACCCATGATACAGTTCTGTCTGAACATAATTGTCACTGTCTCGAAATTCCCAGAATATCCGGATATTTGTCGGGGCCATATTCGGATATCAATATCCAGATATTTCCAACCCCATATCCGGATACCAATCTGGATATCAATATCCGGATATCATATCCGGATATTTCGCGACAGAATGCAGTTTCTGCATTTCACGAGATATCACTCCCAAGGTTACATTTTTAACACTTTAATACGTCCAAGCATGCATATTTAAGCCCCTTTAGCCCAGTTATCATGTTGGTTACTTGTTCATTTTATTAAACATGCCAAGGTTTCATTTTTAACTAAGGAGACTCATGATCAAGGTTGGGAAAGTTTACCAAGCTCTTAAAACAGAAGAAAGACAATGGCTTGGAGCTTCCAATGCCACTCCACAGTGCTGCCAACGAAGAGCCACGAAAATGAGCAATCAAAATGGCTCCTTGCTTCACAAAATGGTTTCTTGGAGTCACAAACACTAAGTAAAAGACTCCCACCACACAAACCCAAGAAGTCAGCATACCCACTCTCCCAAACAGAAGATATAACTCAACAAAAACAAGCCTTTCAAACCCCCAATGCTAACACACCCCAAGACATGGTGTTTTGTGAAGAAACAATGATCAAAGATGATCAATTTGGAGCTTCTATGGAGAAAGAGGTCAAGAAATGGTGAAGAAAAGACTCAGCAGCCCAAGAGGTCAGAAATCTCACGAATAAGGCACAAGGAATTAACCTAGGATAATGTGTTACCCCTTATATAGCCCACTTAAGTTATAATCGCATTGTATTAGCGCTAATAGTTACGCTTAGTATTTTAGTCCCAAACTTTGGATTCTGAACCTAACCATTTTTCTAAGATTTGATATATTTTTATTTTATTTTTCGCAGCACTTTTCCGGTACGCGCTTTTACGTAGCCAGTATCAGTTCTGGAACCAGTTCTCATTATTTTGACTCCAAATTTGTTATACAAGTCGTATATATTATTCTAGTAATATATACACACTTTTTCATAATTTTTTGGAATACTTCATCGGTACGCATTTATATCGTGAGGCAGAATCGGTATTTGTATTTTTCGTCAGAAAAACGACTTTTAACATTATTAATCACTTACCATAATTATTTAAGCATTCTCATAATTATTAGGGTCAATTATGAAATTATCTCATTAATCTCATAATTAATTTATTAAATTTCTAAATTAACGGTGCGAGTTGATAGCAACCCCGTAGTCACCAAGAAGGTGGCATAAGTACGGGTACGAGGTTTATATGAATAGACAGTTCGTCACTTTTTGCATTATTATTACATGATTTTCTTTAAAGAATTTAATACCCATTGCATAGAGTTGTTGAGAGAATTCAATAACTATGAACAAGCCACAAAATAAAATATGTTGGATGACAGAGCAAAATTGTTCAAATACATCCAAAGCAAGGTAGCTTCTTGTCTTAATACTTACATTTCAAGAGCCGGTTTTTGACTAAATGGATATCACACCTAGGAACTTATGTTCAATAATTGATTTTGTGTGTGCTTAAATTATAAAAATCCAATGTAGTTTTTTTTTTTCTTTTTCATGTTTACAACTCATGCATTTTCAGAGTAATATAATAATAAGTCAATGGTATGATTTTGTATAGTCTAAGGTATATTGCTAAGGCTTGATTATCAATGAGTTGTTCACAATGTATGCTTTTCTTATGTACATCATATATGACTGAAAACAATGAACTAAGAACGTTTCTCTGTTGCCTATCATATTGAATAAGGGAGAGATGATATTTATAACTTATTTTCCTTACAACATTTTACAATTACTTTTAGAGTTGTTAGATTAAAATCAAATCGACGATTTTTATTTATTGCTATTTTGTAATCATTGATTTGATTTTGATTCAACAACCATAAAAATGATTGTAAAAGAAAAAATGTATTAAATATAACTTCTCTCGTTGAATAAATAATGATAAAAAAATTCATTAAAGGAGATGGCTTGCACTACTGCCCAAAAAATTGAATTTCAAAATGTCATAGATCAGAATTAAGAAGCCGATTTTCCTCATCATTTACATTCTCTTGCTCTGTTGTTCTTTGAGCTAGCTCCACTGCTCTCTTAGATTGTTGCCCCCAATCTGTTTGAATCAGTGTGTACACCATCATAACAAAACAAGAAACCTGTGCTGCTAACATTCCAGACCATAAACCCACCAATTCATATTTGTATATGAAGGTAGCAAAAATAGAAACTGGCAACCCAATTAGGTAAAATGCACACAAATTTATTCTAGCACCTACATAAGGACGAGCAGTCCCTGATAAAATCCCACATGAAACTGTTTGAGTCCAATTGCTAATTTCACATAAACCCAAAATTGGAATAATAGTTGTGACCATATCAATAATTTGTGTCTCATCAGTGAAAATCTTTCCCAAGGTTTTCTTCTCAGACATCAACAAAGTGAAGGCTGAGATCCCAAGTGTAAATGCTATGAACAAACCAATTATGGCTGTAGTTTGGGCACGTGAGGGTTGTCCTGCACCTAATGAATGACCAATTCTTGTTGTCAAGGCAACACTTAGTGAAAATGGGAACACATACAAGAAACTAAGTGTTTGAATAAGGATCCCCATGGTGGCAACTGTGGTTTGTGGATTATTTAATAAACCACAAAGAAAGAGCATTATCTCATACCACCACCACTCCAAGCACACTGAAATGCAACTAGGCAATGCAAGACTTAGCAATGGTATCCACCCATGGAAGGCTGAGAGAATTGAAGCTCCTTGCCAAGGTTTTAGTGGTTTCTTTGAGAAAATAATATAAAGCAACAAACCTAAAATCATGTTTATTGAATTCAAACCAGTAGCTAATGCAATACCCTTTACCCCTAAATTCAAATATATAGCCAAGAAATAATTGATGGGAAGGTGTAATAGGGCTGCACAAGATGCGGCTATAGTTATTGGGGTGGTTAAGCCTTGGGTTCTTAAGAAAGTCCTCAATGGATGAAGATGAGCTTGAGCTAGCAACTCTGGAATAGAGAAGACCATGTAAACTTTAGCAACTTTGGTGACTTCAGGGTCTTGACCTAGCATTTGAAGGATGGGCTCCATATTTAGCCATAAAAGTGATATGGGTATGGTAACAACTAGGAGGAGACATACAGTTCTGAAAAAGGTTTGGTTGAGAACTGACCATCTCTTGGCTCCATATGCTTGGCAACAAATTGGATCCATTCCCATAGTGAGGCCTTTGAGGACTGAATTAGCAGTAATGTTTGCAAAACCAAGTGCAAGTGAGCCTCCAGCTAGTTCTGCTTTCCCTTGGCGACCCAAAAACAGCATGGAGATAGCAGAACGAGAGTACAACATTAGGCTAGTCAGTATTATGGGACATGAAATCTTTGCAAGAGATTGAAACTCTTCTTTAACCTGCATGCAGTTGCATTTCACATTTGTCAACAAATGCAGTGCAATATATTAAGGTTCATATTTTACTATCAAACAATAAAAGGTCAAATAGTTGCACAACACTTTCCGAATTTTTGAGGGTACGGGTGAGGATTAAGAAGTCTTATTCTTGTATTTTTGGAATGATACTATTTTCCATATTCAAATTTTGAACCAATGTGACTAGCTCCATTTTTTTTCCAAGTAGGGACGCATAATATGATGTATATATTATCATTACAAATCAACCTCCAATTCCTAGTTTCCTAGTTTAAAAGAGAAATCTCATATACTATTTATTTATGTGATTATTGTTTCTTATATTGTAAGAGATAATTTTATCTCCTATACACACATAAAAGTGTGTGGGGCCTATGTTTTCTTTTCTCTCTCTTCTGAACTAGAAAAATATCAACACGCTCTCATCTAAATAAGGTCCATATTACCCTCTCCCCCATTAGCCCATTGTTGGGTTCCACAAGCAATGGACTAAGTCACACCAACCATTGCAAGTCGATTAGACACACATTAGGTTCATGGATCCAACCAACGTGAGATTTCCATCACATTTGAATATCTCAACAATTTCTCCCTCAAGTAAGCAACCTCGTACTAGTATGCTCCTCCTCAACGGAGCCCAATCCGACTCCAATACCACTTCGAGGAGGGCTAATGGGAGCTCATGACTAGAGACCACAATCAATGAACTAAGTCACACCAATCATTGCAAGTGGATCCAACACCATATCTCAACCCAAAATCTTAAGATATTAAGTTCATGGATCCTTTCACTTAGTATATTACTAACTAATACGAGACTTCATCAACACCCTCTTTTCTATTTAGTGAATAAACAGTTTTAGGATGGAGATCCTCTTTCCTCATTCACATTGTCTGCTGAACCAAACTAACACCTCTAAAATTCATAACTAATATCAATAGTTTAACATTGCTTAACCACAATCTCGCTTCTTCAATTCTCCTTTTTTTTATCCCTGTTTTCCACTTCTAATAATGTTTAATGAAATCATCTTTGAGTTATCTGAATTTGCTTAGAATGATATTAAAACTCTTACAACAGACTAATCAACATTAAGATTGAATGAAAGCTGAGTAGTGTGTTCTCCTTTGAGCATATAATAAACCTTCAATAATCTAAAGTACCTCAGTGATAACCACCAAGCAATTTACAAAATTATGAGACAAATAATAATAATAGTAATAATAATAACTTAAATGTTCTTAAGCAGATATGTTAGGAGAACCATTCTCTTTGGAACCATAAGGTCGGAGGGGAGGAGGCGGAGAACCAAGAACTGAGCGTCGTTGTCCATTGGAATTACCTTGATGATTAGCATAATTGGTACAACAGACATTTTTATGACTCAATCAATACTCCAACAGTGTCCATTTCGAAGTTACTTTATCAATATTTTATAACTTTTATTTATAATTTTTCAATAAAATTGAGCTTATGATTATTTTTTATTAGATCAAGTGCATGATATAGCTAGCTTAGAAATATTTGGTTGTCCTTTTTTTCCCTTACATGGATTGCCTTCATTTTGTGTACAGCCAAAAATAAAGCCATTAGTCTTGAAGAATAAGGAATTTCCATTAAACCAACTTGAAAATATAAAACCACTGCAATGAAATAGGGTTGGTTTGCTTACTAAGCAAAAGAATCATTTCAACCAAAAATAATTAAATTTTACCATATTAATAATTTTATATTATATTTTTATAATATGTGTTTTCTCACAAGAATGTGTTATCACACAAGAGTTCAATTAACTTGAAAGATAGAGAGCGGTGAGGATACGGACCACTTAGTCACGAGGATCTGATATTATGCAAAAAAAATTATTTTAACCCAAAAATTTAAAATTTAAAGTGAATATCACAATAATAAATTTATATTATATTTATCTCACACACTATTTTAACCCAAAAAAAAGATGTTTGGCTAAGCTATCTTGAAAGGAGAAGACGGAGAGGAAACAGGACCAATATACTTGGAGAATAATTGACTGAGGGTAGCTAGCTAGGTTGGTATTGTGAACTGTTCAATTCATTCATGTTCTAAAGAAGAAAAGCTTAGTCAAGTTGTGAAAAAGAAAATCTACTGCCATAACTTTGTAGGTGCATAAAATATGCTAGTAACATATATTAATGTTGTAATAAGAAAAAGGAGAAAAAAAAATGAAAGTAAAAAACAGTGTGATAGTAATAATGTAAAGTTGCTGCCAGATCTCTCAGATATAGGCTCTAGTTTAGGACAAGCGAAAAACAGAAATTGCTGTAGTTGCATATGAGCATGTTATACAATTAGGCTATAAGACAAGGTTCTGCATCTTCTGCGTAGTTTTGTTAAAGAAATGAGGTTATAAGCTTTATAGACAGTTTTGAAAATCACGATCATATTTGTAAATTGATTATAACACCAAAAACAAGATATTCAAGGATTATGTGTCACGATATTATTAGCACCATGTACGACGAGTATCTTCAATTTTCCAGTCGAGACCGAATTTGATGCATGGTTATTATGAATGTCACTACACGCACGCGCACAATTTAATAATAAGAATAATAGCTATTAAAAGTACACTGCTGACTCAGCAATCACACGACAATGAAATGTGCCAGATATGGTGAAAAGATAGGAAAACAGATTCATGGGCATGTCTGCCATTTTTAATTTGAAAATGATACAAGAATTCAAGAGTGCCGTAGAATGACACATAGATTACGAATGTATTAAGTAAAGAAAGTGAACAATTCATGAATATGTTAGTTTTATTCATTGTTATGGGTTTTATTAATCTCATTTTACATAAGATAATTATTTTATGTTGTAGAGAGAAAATGGATGGGTCCCACTATTGTAAGAAAAAAGAAAAAAAAGAAAAAAGGTGGGGTGCAGAAATCGAAGTGAGAGAAAATGAGATAAAATGTCTATGTGAAATGAAAGTAATATTTCCCAATTATTATTGGTGTAAAGGAACCATGCCGTACGACTTAGCCACAAATATTATTATTTTCATTATAACCCTTTCATTATAAGTTATTAAGCAATGGCCATATATGTGCTTTAATTTTTTCCACAACTGGATTATTCTACTAATTAAGCAAGCAATTTATATCTGGATATAATAGTTGGATGACTTATTTAAAAAATGGGTTTAGTATTGATAATAACACATTCAGAAATGATGACAATATACTCTGTTGACACTTTTTTAACTATTATTTTTTAGGTACAGGATATTATATGCCTATCTTTTTCTTATACTTATTTTATTTATTTTCTTTAATACTATTATATTATAATTTCAAAATATGAAGAATTAATTAAAATTATGATTTAACGGTATTAAAAAAAGAGTAAAGTAAGTATAAAAAAATAGACATAATATCGTATGTCTATCTTTTGTTAGTAAGTAAAATCTTATACGAACTCACTAATAATGATGAGCTCAGATTATTTAATAGTAGAGTTAACATATGATAGTTTACCAAAAAATAAAAAATAAAAAATTAACATATGATTTTAATCAATAATAAAGAGAATATAAAAAAAATATTACTATCATTCATTAAAAAGTATCAGTATTGAGAATAACGGAGTGATGTGTGTTTAATATAAATGGATGTTATATTTACAAACTTTTTGTTTACAAATTCTTACAAATTATATTATGTTTGACCTGTCATATTTTAATCAAGAGTGTATGATCTGTCAGACTTAGTGTAATTTGTAA
This sequence comes from Gastrolobium bilobum, assembly GCF_033153095.1. Taxonomy (NCBI): domain Eukaryota; kingdom Viridiplantae; phylum Streptophyta; class Magnoliopsida; order Fabales; family Fabaceae; genus Gastrolobium; species Gastrolobium bilobum. Next base: position 223,373 of record NW_026898163.1, read on the forward strand.
AAAAAGTTTGTAAACAGATCTTTCTCTTAATATATATACTAAAAATGAAATTAAATAAAGAAATGCTCAAAATACTCTTCACGAAAAAAGTTGAATTAATATATTGTAACTAATATTTCCTTATTTATGTCATTAATTGATAATATTTTCTTTTAATGTTACATAATTTATTTTATGAAATTTAAATATTTTGATCTACATCTAAATTTTAAAAATATTTTTAAATATATAAATTAAAAAAAATTAAATTATTTTCTCAATAGTAACCTTAATTAATAATTACTTTGATTTGTAACTTAGAGGGATTATGGCTCGAATAATTATTATTTTTTAAAAAGGCTAATTTTATAACATTTTTTAGATACTGGACTAAAACTGCGTCCTATTACTATAAAAAGCCAAAAGCCCGAAGCCCCAAACCAATAAAACAAATACTAACTCCTAAAAATTAAATATTGATAGTTTCTTATAATTTCCTTCCATACATTTAAGGACACGAGTTTATTCCTTAAATTCTATTGATTATGAGGTTTTCAAATATTTATACCTTCGACCTTTTAAACAAAAAGGAGCTAAAAAAACAGCAAGACATTGAAGAAACTCAGCAGTTTGCATAACCAAAACACATTCAGAGAGAGAGAGAGAGAGAGAGAGAGAGAGAGAGAGATAAGTTACAAACCTCAGAGACAGAAAGACTAGGAAGAAAGGCAGTGAAGAAACAATGTAGGCGTTGAAGAAGGCCTTGAATGAATGTGCCACAGCTGCAAGCTCTTTCCACACCTTCTATGGTTCTCATTCTGTCCTCATGGTAGTTTCCTTCTACCTTTGATACATGGTCAGCATTTATAGTTCCTCGAGATTCAGTACCAGTGCACATGTTTATCCTAAGGCTTTTGCAAACGGGATAGACAAAGAACCTTATAAAAAACAAAAGAAAGTACAAAACAAAATCAATTTCATAGATGGATATGTTGTCCACTTATTTAAAACCATAGGGAATGCAACAAAACAAAAGAAAAAACATCAATCCTTCCCATCCCCCAAGAGAGCAAAGGGAAAAAAGAATTAAAGATCTTGAAAGTGATGAAAAAAGGAAATAAAATCAACTTGGTTTTTGAATGATTGAATGCATAAAGTAAAGAAGAGTTTTCATTAGTCACTGAGATATTATAAATAAAAGCTTAACTAAAAAATAAATAAACAAAGAAACCGTGGTATCACAAGAAAGATGTGTACGTACGGATACTGAAGGATGTCTCGTTAAGCTTTGCAACTCTCCTTGGCAATGGCGCATATGAAGTGTAACTGTAAAAGAAGATGGGTACTATGCAGAGGCGTTTTGGGACTTGAAAACAGTTGAAGCACACAAAACTCTTTCCAACTTGATTAATCACATTCCCTAAACCATTGTGTTTACTTTATACTTGTACCTAATTTTGTAATTCCTTAAAATAATAGCCATTGCTACCCCCACTCTACTTTTATTGTTTGCTTCATCCATTTTTTTTTTCTTAATAACAATTTAGTGTTAATCCCGTGAAAAGAAATATACATGTAAAGTGATGAAAGAGAAAGACTTAACAAAATAAAATACGATTTCTTTTTCCGTTTCATTTAAAATTTATGTTCCATAGATAATTCTTAAACGTTTTAAATGACGACATGTCAATAAAGTTAAATAGAATATTCATAGAAATAATAATACTTGTACGTAAATATATTTTTTATATGTAAGTTTTACATTTTTGGTACAATGAAGGAGTCATCATAACGAGAACTTATGAACTTTAGTCACATTCTCTTCTACCTCAATTACTTGAACCCAACTCACACATAAACTATTTTTTAAAACAAAAGGCAACTCTTAAAATTTGTGCTTCAATTGAAAGTGATTGAAAAAAAGTTGAAAAACGACTGCAATATAAAACATGAGAAGTTTAAAAAAAGATGTATTTATGTGCTAGTCAGTCAGTTGAGTTTATGGTGGGGAAATATTTATTAATGGATTAAGTGATAATCTATCATGATAAGTAGGGTGACAATCTCAAATCATAATAATTAAATTTGACATCATGAGTTTATGAATTATTTTAGCTATATGGTCTTCACTTAGTGCATTTTTAGCAAATATGAGACTTTGCTTACGCTTGAATTTGTAAGGACCAAAGCAATTATACAATAATCGAAAGTAAAGAAAGAAGCCAGAGAGAAAAGCATGAAACACAGTTTACCCTATTTCAACCAAGTGTAAGGCTACATCCAGTAATATGTTTCACTATATTCTCCTCACCACATGCATTATAAGCACTTTATTAATTACAAGATAATGTAAATAAGCTCTAGCAATTGTTCATAGGCCCAAGCCTAAATTACTAAAAAAAAATTGTAAAGAAACTCGAGGCCTTAAAGCAGTAAAAGGCCTCTACAAGCAAAGGGACATGAGTGAACTAGATGTAATGTATCAGTCATACACAACAGAATTTTCAAGACTCTCTCCATCAAATGTAAGACCTAATATTATTATTCTCCACCCTAAGGGGGCGTTTGTAAGAAGAAATTTTTTTGATTCTCGGGAAACTGACGTTGGTAATCCCATTTATCCACGTTTGGTATAGGGATTCTGAAAATTTTTCCAGAAAAATCAGATTCCTGATATTCCAATTTGTGAAGAAAAATCCCACGTTAAAATACCACCAGGTGGGTGGTATTTTCGGATTCCCACCTGGTGGGAATATTTTTGAAACTTTTCTAGACAAAATTACCTTATCTTGTTGCAGCGGTTACGTTCACACCTGACGAAAACAAAGTGCTTCTCTTTTATGAATCTTCATTGTTAAAGGCATCACTAGGATGATGATCGCTCCAGAACTGAATCGCAGAGTCTCTTAACTCTTTGTCTCGTTCATTTCCGAACCTCGAGCTTTCAGAACACAGAACAATGTTGCTAATTAAGTTAATTAAATCTCTGAAATTCTGCAGAAGCAGAACCGATTTTCTCAATTTCAAAATTGAAATGATGGATAACTTTGCAGTAGTTGACTACAAAGTTGGAACAAAAAAATTAAGCAAAGTGAGAAAGATAAAAGTTGAAAAAAAATGTAGCGATGGTCGGAGCATCCGAACTCCAGGGTGCAGTTGAATTTTTCGACGAATCTGGCGCCAGCGACGAGGGGAAATTGAAAGGAGAAGCTTGCTTGTTAGTTTATAAGTGCAGCGGCGGGCGAAGAGAGGATAAAGAGCACAATGAGAAGGCGTTGGACTAAAGGCAACAAAGAAAGAAAATGCCACTAGTTAATTGTACTCCCAAAGGTTAATTATGTAAAATCAACCCACATTCCTATCAATCATTGACAATCAACCAATCATGGAATCAGGAAACTTGGGCCAATATTCCTGGAAATATTTTGGCCTACCAAATAGCTTTTTTAACATTCATGGGAAATTTATTTTTCTAGCATATTGTTGGGAATCATGATTCCCAGGAATAGAAATTTTCTCTTATACCAAATGCCCCATACATGGAAGCTTATTTTAAGAGTGTTTATTGGGCTACCAACTAAGAGTTACATCTTCACTCTACAACATGGGTTTGGCATGCAAGACAAAACCAAACACCAACCACTATCTCTAATACTAAATCTAGCGAAACATATGGTTAACCTGACTAAAGTATTAGCTCTGATATCATTGTCAGGCAATCAAGTGAACCTTTGGCTAGGAGACATTCATCAATGAGTTAAGCGACAATCCACCATAATAAGTAAACTCAACATCACATCTTAACCTAAAATTTTAAGACAATAAATTTATTGGTCCTTTCTCTTATATATTTCTTATTTAATCCTTTAATTGATGTCTATCTTGCCATAGTCTTTGATATGCCTCCAGCATATAATGTTTTAAAGGCTAAAAAGAACAAAGATTCAATCTAAATTGAGTGAAATAAACAGATAATTGTGATCAAGATTGCTAATCCACTCTCAAGTTATTCTCATTGAAAATCTTGTGTTTTGTAGGAAAATTACATTGAAAAGAGAGCAATTCATAAGAGCAAAATAAAGGAAGTTCTAGTTTAGTCGCGCTATCAGCGTTAAGATGGAGTTGAGAGCGCCAAAGGATCACAAGCCTTATGTTTCACTGCGCTTCTAGCGCGGTATTGGTGTTAGAAGCGCCAAAATATGATGAAGTCATTGTTTGTTCGCGCTAGTAGCACTTGACTGGTGCCAGAAGCACTAGTAACTCGAAAACAACCTCGCCAATAGCGCGATATTTGCGCTACCAGCACCAACACCACGTGACTGCATTTCATGAAGATATCCATACAAGACTCAACCTTTAACCCATTTTAACGTCCAAGCATACATTTTTAAGCCCCTTTAGGTCAGTGATCACTTTTGTTACTTGTTCATCTTATAAACATGCCAAGTGTTTATTTTTAACTAAGGAAACTCATGATCAAAGGTGATGAACTTACCCAAAGCTTCAAAACAGAAAAGAAGGGTGCTCTTGGAGCTCTCAAGTCAGCTCCAAGGTGCTGACTCCAAGGGTACTCGAAATGCAACTTCAAGATAGGTCCTTTCACACCAAAGGTAGCTTCTTGAAGCTCAAAATGTCATGACAATGGCCCCTCCAACAACACTCAAGAACACAGCCTCTCATTACCCTCCACACAGAACCAACACTAAAAAACGATGCAACTTCCCCACTCACAACGCTAGTTTACACTAATCCAATGTGTTTTGGTGAGGATTTCTTGAAGAAAAATGGCCACTTGGCTCATAAGATGAAAGAAAAAAGGGTGGCAATATAAGTTACCTGAACCTGAAATATGTGCCCCAAACGTGGGATGAGATCTCTAAACAGAAATCTCAGTAAGGCAAGTGGTCCTCAAGGATTTCTCCACCCCAAGCTCACTTACATGTGCAATATAAGTTCCAAAAACAGTAATATAATATAAGATCCAAAACTAGTGCAATGCAGCAGAATAATCATGTCATGTGTGTCATCTATTCCACTGGTCAGAGAAATGCAGGATTTACATACGTCTATTACCTACATTCAGTGCAAGTCAATACTTACACCCACCCACAAAATCACCCAATGGCATGTCTACTACATACACAGGCTTACCGTCTAGGTGGAACAACACATGCATATTATAAGCACTTGCACATAACAACTCAACAACATTTCCAAAATCAATACATGAAAACACATCATGCATATAAACCATCCCCCCATGGGGTATGGTGGAACCGACAATAGCTAAACCGAGGACACAAAAGCTTACCTCTAAGCAATCAATCCAATCCAAGGTCCATACCCGCTCAAAGTCCACACACAGCATAATCACAATCTGTTTGGACCAATAATCATATCAATATTCATACTCTACAAGCATATGACATAAAGACAACGCCTTCCTTTTACGTTTCATGTCTTTAGGCTTCTCACAAAGCCATAAGCCTTTAATCCCTTTGATTGTGACTTAGATTAATTATTACAGAAGTCCACATTAGCCAATCATGGGTCCACAAACCCAAAATATCATTATGTATGAACAGTACAGTTACTGTCTCGAAATTCCCAGAATATCCCGATATATGTCGAGGCCATATCTGGATATGCATATCCGGATATCCATATTCGGATATCACAAGGCCCATATCCAGATATCAATATCTAGATATCATATCCGGATATTTCGCGACAGAATGCAGTTTCTGCATTTCGTGAAGATATCCATACAAGACTCAACCTTTAACCCATTTTAACGTCCAAGCATGCATTTTTAAGCCCCTTTAGGTCAGTGATCACGTTGGTTACTTGTTCATCTTATAAACATGCCAAGGCTTTATTTTTAACTACGGAAACTCATGATCAAGGGTGATGAACTTACCCAAAGCTATAAAACAGAAAAGAAGGGTGCTCTTGGAGCTCTCAAGTCAGCTCCAAGGTGCTGACTCCAAGGGTACACGAAATGCAACTTCAAGATAGGTTGTTTCACACCAAAGGTAGCTTTTTGAAGCTCAAAATGCCATGACAATGGCCCATCCAACAACACTCAAGAACACAACCCCTCACTACCCTCCACACAAAACCAACACTCATGAAGACTGGGTGGAGGCGGTGAAGGTGGTGGTGGAGGGGACTGACCCTCATTGCGGCTAGCCCTCATCTCCTCCAACATGACCCTCATCATGGTCATGTTCGCCAGCCTGTTCGCCTCAAGAACATCTTCTGTGGCCTTCCGGTTCGCCTCGCGAACGTCGTCCATCATCGCCTGGTTGGCCAATCTAGCGGCCTCCTGATCGGCTAGTCTAGCCGCCTGCATCTCAGCTAATGCAGTCAGGACAGGATCAGGTTGATCCTCGTTCGTCTCTCGGTTTCTCCTAGGCATCACCATGACTCTGCACAAGTTACATAAAGAATGAGTTGATCAGGCCCACGCAATGTGGTCTCACATGCATCATCATAGCAAAACCCAACAGAGAAAACACACAAGACAAGACTCACAACAATACATCCTAAGTTATTGCAATACATACAGGCTTTTACCTAGAAAGTGCTCTGATACCATAAAATGTAACACCCCGTGTATACCTGATTTGTTATCATGTCATCGTATTAAGCAACGCTTAATTAAATATGTGAAATAACTTTTTCTTTTCAATTATGACGTCATAATATTACCAAGTTGATTACTAAATCCTTTTCATAAGACATCACCTGTATATAAATTGCAATAAAGCTAAATACACTGAATAACCTCAATATATATATATAAAAAGTGAGTATCTAAGTCACGGTACTACAACACGAAGTCCGGACCACAATTCTGATACATTAAGACAACTCAAAACTGAAATAAGATAAAGTCAATCAATGTGGCATGGACAACCCCCATGCTCACTAAATAAGGCAACAAAGCCCAACAGAGTCTCACATCAAATAACAGGATAATAAACATAAGCATGTCATCAACCAAGCACATCATCATAAACAACAGATATCTAACTCAGCTTCGACCTCCTGCCGCCCGTGGTCTCAACTCCTGAGTTACCTGAACTTGAAATATGTGCCCCAAACGTGGGGTGAGATCTCTAAACAGAAATCTCAGTAAGGCAAGGGGTCCTCAAGGATTTCTCCACTCCAAGCTCACTTACATGTGCAATATAAGTTCCAAAAACAGTAATATATAATATAAGTTCCAAAACTAGTGCAATGCAGCAGAATAATCATGTCCTGTGTGTCATCTATTCTACTTATTCTACTGGTCAGAGAAATGCAGGATTTATATACATCTATTACCTACATTCAGTGCAAGTCACTACTTACACCCACCCACAGAATCACCCTATGGCATGTCTACTACATACCCAGGCTTACCGTCTAGGTGGAACAACACATGCATATTATAAGCACTTGCACATAACAACTCAACAACATTTCCAAAATCAATACATGAAAACACATCATGCATATAAACCATCCCCCATGGGGTATGGTGGAACCAACAATGGCTAAACCGAGGACACGAAAACTTACATCTGAGCAATCAATCCAATCCAAGGTTCACACCCGCTCAAAGTCCACACACATCACAATCACAATATGTTTGGACCAATAATCATATCAATATTCATACTCTATAAGCATATGACATAAAGACAACGCCTTCCTTTTACGTTTCATGTCTTTAGGCTTCTCACAAAGCCATAAGCCTTTAATTCCTTTGATTCTGACGTAGATTAATTATTACAAAAGTCCACATTAGCCAATCATGGGTCCACAAGCCCAAAATATCATTATGTATGAACAATACAGTTACTGTAACACCTCGTGTATACTCGGTTTGTTAAAATATCATCGTATTAAGCTGCGCTTAATTAAAAATGCGGAATATCTTTTTCTTTTCAATTATGATGTCATTATACTTAGCCAAGTTAATTACTTAATCAATTTCATAAAATATTGCCTGTATGTAAATTGCAAATAGACATCTAACTGAAATACCTCATAATATAGATAAAGTGAGTATCTAAAATCACAGATCTACAACACGTAGTCCGGACAATATCCTGATACATTAATACAACTTCAAATAAAACAAGACATAATCAAGTCTAAGTGGCATGGACAATCCCCATGCTCACCAAATCAACATCATAACAAACAGAGTCTCAACAGAGAAATCCATAAACTGAAGCTAAATGCATAAGACAGTAAATATGATCCAACATCCAATCATAACAGCATATCAGCATAAACATGTAACATCTATTAGCTAAGCTCTGGCCTCCTGCCATTAGAGGTCTCAACCCCCGCATTACTTGAACCTGAAATAAGCATTCCCCAAACGTGGGGTGAGATCTCTAAACCATAAATCTCAGTAAGACAAGGGGTCCTCAAGGATCTTCCACCCCAAGCTCACTTACATGTGCAATATAAGTTCAAAAGCAGTAATTTAATATAATTTCCAAAACTATGCAGTGCAACAAATATTCATGCCATGTGTGTTTAAACTATTCTACTGGCCAGAGAAATGCAGGAATACGTCTATCACCCACATGTAGTACAAGGAACACCGCTTGCACCTCACCCACAGCCTCACCATATTGTATGTACTACATACTCAGGCTTACCGTATAGGTGGAACACCACATGCATATCATAAAGGCACTAGCATATAACAGCTCAACAGCATTTCCAAAACACCAAAAGCATGTAATACAACATGCATATAACCATACCCCCATGGGACATGGTGGAACCACAACATGGCTAAACTGAGGACACGAAAGCTTACCTTGCAAGCTCACTATCCAATGCCAAGAGTCCACACAGCTCAAGTCAAACACACAGCAGATCACAATCTGATTAGGACCAGCAAGCATATCAACACTCATAACTCATAAGCATAAACATAAAGACTACGTTTTCCTCTTATGATTTATGTCTTAAGGCTTCACACAAAGCCATAAGCCCTTAACCACTTGATTCTGACTTAGTTCAGTTAAAACAGAAGTTTAACTTCATCAATCTAGGGTCCAAAAACCCCCAATAGCCTATTGTATGAACAATGCAGCTACTGTTCTTCGAAATTCCAGAATATTCGGATATATGTCGGGGGCATATCCATATATCAATATCCGGATATCTAGATCCCCATATCCGGATATCAATATCCGGATATCATATCCAGATATCCCATATCCGGATATCATATCCGTATATTTCGCGACAGAATGCAGTTTCTGCATTTCGCGAAGTATCACTTCCAAGGTTCCATTTTTAAGCCATTCCAACGTCCAAGCATGCATCTTAATACATTTTTAGGTTCATGTTAAGGTTAGTTACTTGTTTAACCCATTAACATACCAAGACTTCATCTTTAGAGCACAAAAACACAAGATCAAGGTTGAGTCACTTACCCAAAGCTTAAAACTGAACCAAAGGTTGCTCTTGGAGCTCACAACCAGCTGCTCAAGGTTCTGACTTGGATAGAAAACGAAAATACCAAGCAAGGCTTGGCTCTTTCTCCCCAAAGGTTGCTTCTTGAAGCCACATAACCAAAGAACAAGGCTCTAAACCCCACAACCAGAGAAGACAGCCCACGAAACACCCAAGAGTAGCTCACCAACTCAGAAACCAAACGTCTCACCCAACCCAACACAACAACAAGATGATTTCAAGGAAGAATCAAGAGAAAAGATGATTATTTGGTGGTTTCTCATGAAGAAATGGTGAAGACAAGTCAAGAAAGCACCATGTCAGCAATGGGAGGCACAAGGGTCATGTAGGAAGGCTGAGTATCAGCTTAGGGTTTAGTGTCCTTAGTATTTATAGGCGGTTTTACACTTAAACACATAGTATTAACTTTAATTGCTACGTTTAGCATTTTAATCCCAAACTTTGGATTCTTAACCTACTCAATTTTACAAGAATTATCATATTTTTATTTTATTTTTCGGAGCACCTTTCCGGTACGCGCTTTTCATAGCCAGTATCAGTTTCTGGCACCAGTTCTCATTATTTTAACTTGAAACTCGTTTTACAAGTCCTATATAATATTCTAGGAATATTCATGCACTTATTATAATTTTCCGAGATACTTTTTTGGTACGCATTTATACCGACTAGCAGAACCGGTATCTGCAATTTTCTTTCGAAAAGCGACTTTCAGCATTCTTAATCACTTACTATATTTATATAAGCCTCATAATAATTATTAGGGTCAATTATAGAATTATTTCCTAATTCTCATATATAATTAATTAATTTCCTTAATTAACGGTGCGGGTTCTTACAGTTACTGTCTCGAAATTCTCAGAATATCCGGATATATGTCGGGGCCATATCCGGATATGAATATCCGGATACTATATCCAGATATCATTTCCGGATATCCATATCCGGATATAACAAGGCCCATATCCGGATATCAATATTCGGATAACATATCCGGATATTTCGCGACAGAATGCAGTTTCTGCATTTCGCAAAGATATCCATACAAGATTCAACCTTTAACCCATTTTAACGTCCAAGGATGCATTTTTAAGCCCTTTTAGGTCAGTGATCACGTTGGTTACTTGTTCATCTTATAAAACATGCCAAGGCTTTATTTTTAACTAAGGAAACTCATGATCAAGGGTGATGAACTTATCCAAAGCATCAAAACAGAAAATAAGGGTGCTCTTGGAGCTCTCAAGTCTGCTCCAAGGTGCTGACTCCTCCAAGGTACACGAAATGCAACTTCAAGATAGGTCATTTCACACCAAAGGTAGCTTCTTGAAGCTCAAAATGCCATGACAATGGCCCTCCAACAACACTCAAGAACACAGCTCTTCACTACCCTCCACACAGAACCAACACTCAGAAATGATGCACCTTCCCCACTCACAACGCTAGTTCACACTAATCCAATGTGTTTTGGTGAGGATTTCTTGAAGAAAAATGCCACTTGGCTCATAAGATAAAAGAAAAGAGGTGGCAAGCATGGGAGGCTCAAGGTTCAGAAGAGAGGCACGTAGAGTGTGAGATTTCTGACCTAGAAATATGTGCCAAGGCCTTATATAAGCCACTTAAGTTTTAATCGCACTGTATTAGCGCTAATAGCTACGCTTAGCATTTTAATCCCAAATTTAGGATTCTGAACCTAGTCATTTTCCTAGGATTTTTCATATTTTTATTTTATTTTTCGCAGTACTTTTCTGGTACGCGCTTTTACGAAGCCGCTATCAGTTCTGACACAAATTCTCATTATTTTGACCTGAAACTTGTTATGCTAGTCCTATATATTATTATAGTAACATATACATACTTTTTATAATTTTTCGGGATACTTCATCGGTACGCATTTATACCGTGAGCAGAACCGGTATCTGCACTCTTCGTCAGAAAAGCAACTTTCAACATTATTAATCACTTACCATAATTATTTAAGCTTTCTTATAATTATTAAGGTCAATTATGGAATTATCTCATTAATTTCCTAATTAATTAATTAAATTCCTAATTTAACGGTGCAGGTTTTTACATAATTTAAATAAAACAGATTTAAAATTTGGATTTAAAAATTAGAATTAAAAAGCAATCAACCTAAGGAATCAGGATTCATTAATTTATTTAGTCATTGAATTAAAATATAATTATCAATTTGTGATTAATCCCAATTAAATTCGGAATCCTCAAATTCAATTGGAAACCCTCTCTAGACTATCGCCAAGCGTTTGGTTGAATACAGTATCTCAACTATGCGATCTTATCAACTTATGTTCATAGGGTAAATTAATCTGACCATTAAATCTAATGATCAATTTTCCCTTATAGAATGCAATCGCATTATTCAGTTTGAATATCTACAAACGCATGATATTCAACCTGAATTGGGGAAAAAAATGAAATTGATTTAAAATGTTAAAAACAAATCCTCTGAAATAAACTAGCGAACCTTTAACCTTAGATTGATTAAAGGTGTTTAGCCTAGCATCGCAAGGTGAAACATCATTCAGAATAAAATAAAATAGAAGAAGAAGAAGATGAAAAGAAAGAGTGCAGAATTTTGATAAAGAAAACTAAAAACAATTGTTCAATTCCAAAATCTGACTCCAAAGGGTTTCCTAACGTTTCCCTTAAATAACCCACATTCAGAACGGGTTAGGGTTTCACCTCTTCGGCCCATACATAAAATAAAACTTAATAAAATAAAATAAAACATTAAAACATGGCCTTGGGTCCTAAACACATTGTGTTCTAATCTGATTTACAAGTCCAAACGTTAAAATAAAATTCCAGCAAAAACATGTTATCTTGGGCTCAGGTTTCGACCATCTTCTCGTCCGAATTGGGCTTTAGTAGCTGAAATAGAGATTGTAACCCTTTCTGTTAGATGCAAAACGCAACAAGAACAGAGTCAATCAGACATTTGTAGAGTGAAATATGGTCAAAATAAGAAAGTAGTGTAAATCTGGAAAATTATGACGAAAATCAATTAAACCCAATTAAAATCTAGAATTTTGATTTGACCCAAAAGACCTTTATTTAATTCAAATAAATCCTAAAAATACCAACCAAGAGTAATAAAAAAGTGTAACAAATTATGTGTTATCAAATTTCCACACCCTTATCTTTTTGCACTCCTGGGCAAAAACTAAAATAGAAAGCAAAGACTAAGACCCTCCAATCCCTTCTAACAATTACCAAGCATACAGAAAAAATACAAAAATCACATATCTTTAATTAGGACAGAAATTCCCTAATATCAAATCATAAGACCTGCTTATTTTAACTGTACACGCCAATTACAGAAAATGTTTCCTTACAAGATGCTCTCAATATTTTTCTCTCAAGGGTATTAGGTAATCAGTGTATCACTCAAATCTACTCAAGAAAATCATTCTACCATAGGCTTGCTCAAATTCTACTTCTCCACTGCTACCAACATATGCATGCACAAATCAAGAGGACTTTATGTAGGGTTGTAATGGGGCTGAGGTGAAGGTAAGGATTAAATATGGAAAAGAAGGTTAAGCACCCAAAAATCTACTAGAGAAAAACTTAAGAACTACACTAAGAAAATAAAACAAAGATAATGAAAAGATAGAAATAAACACATTTTTTTTTGATTTTTTTGATTCTTTTGATTTTTTGTTGACAGTAAAATCACATAGCAGAAAAGAATCAGATGATCACCCCCCACACTTAAACTTTTGCACGTCTCAGGCAAATCTCCACACTTAAACACAACATCACAGTGAAAACCAATGCTCAGTAAATCTCCAGGTGTGGAATTAGTTGCTTTTTCACTTAGTCTAGTAATGTGGCTTAAGAAACAAAGGATATAAAGGCACAAAGGGGCTCACCAAAGCATAATGTAAGGTATGATTATCTGGCTAAAATGGGTAAAGAATGAAATGAATGCCTCAATCATATTCATGCATGTAAGTGAAAAATGCAGTTTCAAAAAGAATCAGAGCAAGTTCTAGAGAAAAAAAGATCAAGAGCAGAAGCACACAAGAAAAAAGAATGTCCAGAAGATGTATGCCATGTATACAGGCTCAAAATCTTACAAGGGTTAACCAAATCATCCAATCAACAACACAGAATCGATTAACAGGTATTACAATCCAAGAATCGAGATCAGAGCCCAACATACCATGCTATCAAACAATGTGATCTAAGTCTACTCCATGTACCACTCAATAATTACCAAAAAGAAGAGGAAAATCTACTTATGAAAATCAAAAACTAAAGAAAAATGCAAATAACAGAAAGAAAAGGAAATAAGGAAGAGAACTCCCTGAACTCCCTAAGGAGAATAAACAGCATCGAGCAGCCTGATCTCTGCTTCCATCTCTGTATCCTCAGGCTGCTGTGGTGTTTCTTCATAGAAGGGCTTCAGACGATGCCCATTAACAGTAAATGTGCTCCTAGTCTGTTTGTCTTTTAATTCAACTGCACCATAAGGAAAGACATTAGTAATAACAAATGGGCCATTCCATCTTGATCTAAGCTTACCAGGCATGAACTTAAGACGAGAATTAAATATTAGAACATTCTGGCCCACTATAAACTTTTTCCTCAGGATCTGCTTGTCATGTAATGCTTTTGTTTTCTCTTTATATATCCTGGAACTCTTATAAGCATCCAATCTCAGCTCTTCTAATTCTTGCTGCTGAAGTTTCTTCTCTGCTCCTGACTGGATGAGATCCATGTTGCATTGCTTCACAACCTAATATGCTTGATGCTCCAACTCTACCGGAAGATGACATGCTTTTCCATAAACAAATCGATAGGGGGATATCCCATTGGGAGTCTTGTAGGCAATCCTGTATGCCCATAAAGCATCTTCAAGGCTTTTGCTTCAATCCTTCCTGTTAGAATTGACTGTTTTCTGAAGGTTTTGCTTGATTTCTCTGTTTGAAACTTCAGCTTGGCCATTGGTTTGTGGATGGTATGCAGTGGCTACTTTATGAATTACGCCATATTTCTTCATTAATCCAGCCATGCTTCGGTTGCAGAAGTGAGAACCTTGATCACTGATAATAGCTCTAGGAATGCCAAACCTGAAAAAAATATTAGATCTGACAAAATCTAAAACAACAACAGAGTCGCCAGTCCTGGTGGCTTTGGCCTCAACCCATTTAGATACATAATCAACAACCAAGAGAATATATGTAAATGCAAAAAAAATAAGAAAGGGACGCATAAAGTCAATACCCCAAACATCAAAAATCTCACAGAAGAGAAGGCCAAAACAAACTAGAATCTAAAACTTTCCTAGTAGTTCTTTGTGGTCCAAAGTGACCACCACAGGCAGATGTATGACAAAAATTCAAAACAGATTGGAATTCAATATCAGGCACACATCTCCTAACTACTTGATCACTACAAAGTCCAAAGTCCTGGAAGCATATGCAATGACATGTGGAGCCTGATATTTTGCTTGGGCCGAATCCAAAGTTTTAGAACCATATGCAATGACATGTGGAGCCTTGTTGACCCGCTAAGCAAGAATAGCTCCAACAACATAGTTGGAGGCATCGCACATCAACTCGAATGGAAGGGACCAATCAGGTGACTGAATCATAGGGGCAATAGTTAGGCAGCGCTTCAGATGATCAAAAGCTGCCTTGCATGCATCACCAAACTCGAACTCAATGTCTTTTTGGAGAAGGTTGGACAGTGGTAGGACAATCTTGCTAAAATCTTGAATGAAGCGCCTGTAAAATTCTGCATGACCAAGAAAAGAATTCACTTCCCGCACAGAGGCGGGGTAAGGCAAAGCAGTAATAACATCAATCTTAACAGATCTACTTCAATTCCATTTTTATACACTACATGTCCTAACACTATTCCTGACTCAACCATGAAATGAAATTTTTCAAAATTCAAGACAGGATTAGTCTGAATGCATTTTTTCAATATTCTGTCCAAATTACCCAAACAAAGATCAAAAGAAGACCCATATACACTAAAATCATCCATAAATACCTCTATGCAGTCCTCTAAAAACTCAAAAAATGCTTACCATGCAACGTTGGAAAGTACCTGGTGCGTTGCAAATAGAGTCGGCAAAACGGGCCCGGCTCGGCAGGCCAACCCGCCCAACCCGCCAAACTGGGCGGGGCGGGCTGAGTTTTTCAAACCATCTCAAAAGCGGGGCAGTGCGGGCTCATTTTTTGGTGGGTTGATGGCAGGCATAGGCGGGCTGAGGTGGGTCAGTGTAAAATAGGCTTGGGCTGGCGGGCCAACCCGCCAAACGGGGCGGGGCGGACTGAGTTTTTCAGCCCATTTTCAAAAGCGGGGCGGGACGGGCTGACTCATTTTTTGGCGGGGTAGGGCGGGGCGAGGCGGGCCACCCACTTTGCCACCTCTAGTTTCAAAGGCCAAATGGCATCCTCCTATATGCATATGTGCCAAAGGGACATGTGAAGGTGGTCTTCTCCTGATCCTCAGGTGTAATACGAATCTGGAAGTAACCAGAATATTCGCCCAAGAAGCAGTAATGGGATTTACCGGCAAACCGCTCAAGCATCTGATCAATAAATGGCAAAGGATAATGATCCTTGCGAGTTGCTTGATTTAGTCTACGGTAATCTATGCAGACTCAAACTATTCTGAGCTCTTGCTAGAACCAGTTCATATTTCTCGTTTGTCACTACAGTCACTCCAGACTTCTTGGGAACTACTTGAACCGGGTTGACCCATTGGCTATCTGAAATGGGATAAATGATGCCAGCCTGCAAAAGCTTGGTGACTATCTTCTTCACCACTTCTAAGATAAGTGGGTTCAGGCGCCTCTGGGGTTGTCTAACTGGTTTAGCACCTTCTTCAAGAAAAATACGGTGCATGTACATGGAAGGGGTGATTCCCATAATATCTGCTAAAGTCCATCCAATTGCCTTTTTATTTTCTTTCAGCAATATCATAAGCTTTACCTCCTGCTCAGGTAGAAGGTTCTTGGCCACTATCACAGGTAACTGCTCATTTTCCTCTAGATATGCATACTTCAGATGGTCAGGCAGAACCTTCAATTCCAACTTAGGTGGGTGCTCAGTGGATGGGAGAGGTCTAGTGGGTGCAGGTTCTGCAGAAAACATATTAACATCTATGCCTGCAATCAAATGCTCATAAGCATAAACATCAATAATTTCAACAGGCAATTTAGAATTCAACATCAATGCAGAACCATTGTGCAAATTATCATTCAATACATGATTAAAATCAGAACAACACAATGCTATCTCAGCACAAGCTGTACAGTCACTATTATCGGTACAACCACATGTCATATCAGAATCAAGGAAGGGTGAAAATTCTGGATATTGAGCAGTTAAATCAGCAGAAATATCATCAACCACTTCATCTATTACATCAATACAAAAAATAGAATGCTTTTCCCTAGGAAATTTCATGGCATCAAAAATATTAAAATTGACCATGCTACCACCAAATTTCATGGAAAGGGTACCAGCATGGACATCTATCTTAGTCCTAGCAGTTTTCATGAAAGGTCTACCAATATATCTTAGTACTATGAGTCTCGCCCTCCATTCCTAAGATATAGAAATCAGCAGGAAAAATCAGATTGTTCACCTTAACTAATACATCCTCAACTACACCAGAAAGGTGAACACTACTCCTGTTGGCTAACTAAACAACAATACCAGTAGCATGCAAGGGACCAAGACCAAGAGACTTATACACAGATTCAGGCATAACATTAATGGATGGTCTTAAGACTAACATGCAATCATGAAAAACAGAATTCCTAATAATGCAAGAAATAGTAAATGTCCCTGGATCTTAACGCTTTTTGGGCATGGGCTGGATGAGTGCTGACACATTCTGACTGACGTTAACTCCCTCATCTCCTTTCAGCCTCCTCTTGTTATTGCACTACTCCTTTAGAAACTTTGCATATCTTGGAATTTGCTGAATCGCATCCAGGAGTAGGATGTTTACCTCTACCTTTCTGAAGGTGTCAAGAATCTCTTTATCCTGAGCTTTTTCCGCTTGCTTCTTAGACTGGGTGGCTTTTTGAGGGAAAAGCAAGGAATGTGGATATCAGACGTATCAGTGTTCTGCTTCCTTGCACTAGTGTCACCTCCCTGGGATGATTTAATAGCATCTTCGATTGGCTCCTCCAGTATTTTGCCAGACCGCAGAGAAATAGCACAAATATTGCCGCTTCCCTTTGGATTTGGAACTGTCTGTGATGGAAGGGAGTTGCTGGAAGGTTGAGCTTGGTTCATTGATGTCGCCAATTGCCCAATCTGTGTCTGCAAATTCTGAATTGTGGATTCTATCCTCTGTTGAAACTCCAGATTGTTGGTGGCCATCTGTTTCATTAAGTCCTCCAAGGAAGGACCACTGCCACTATTTTGATGTTGCATTGGTGGTTGTTGTTGCATCTGTTGGGAGTAGCTTTTTGGAAGTTTTGTCTCTGCTGTGGGATGAACTGCTGCTTCTGCTGATATGGAATATTTCACTGACTCTGCTGATATGGAATATTTTGCAGATTCTAGTTCCATCTGAGGTTGTGTAAGAACCTGCATCGTTAATTTAGGAATTTAATTAATTAGTTATGAGATTAATGAGATAATTCCATAATTTACTCTAATAATTATGAGAAAGCTTAAATAATTATGGTAAGTAATTAATAATGTTGAAAGTCGCTTTTTTGACGAAAAGTGCAAATATTGGTTCCGCCTTACAATATAAATGCGTACCGGTGAAGTATCCCAAAAAATTATGAAAAGTATGTGTATGTCACTAGAATAATATATAGGACTAGTACAACAAGTTTCAAGTCAAAATAATGAGAACTGACATCAGAACTGATACTGGCTACGTAAAAGCGCATACCGGCAAAGTGCTACGAAAAATAAAATAAAAATATGAGAAATCCTAGAAAAATGGCTACGTTCAGAGTCCCAAGTTTGAGATTAAAATGATAAGCGTAGCTATTAGTACTAATACAGTGAGATTAGCTTAATGGACCTATAAATAGCCTTTGGGCCCAAAACCCTAGGCCATATTGCAATTGTTACGTGAGGCTCTTTTGGGTGCTGATTGCTTCAGCCATTTGCCCTCTTCTTGGAAGCTTGGAACTTGCATAATAAATCCAACCAAGTGATCACCTTTCTTCTTTTTCTCTCCACCAAAACACCATAGCTTTGTGTGAGTGTGTCTTGCGAGGGTGTGGGTTGCTCTTGGCTGAGTGGTAAACCCTGTTTGGTGGTGTTTGTTGCTGTCCACCTTGGTTGAGAGGATGAGAGCCTTGCTCATTCCATTCAAGGCTTCAAGACCACCTTTTGGTGTAAAGGACCAATCTTGTGTTGCATTTTCGTGGTCCTTGAAAGTCAGAATCATAGTGCTGTGTAGAGGACTCCTTGTGTGTCCTATTTTCGAAGTTTTGAGCCTTGGAGGTATACCATGATCATCTCTTTTGTATTTTCATGATTTGAGCTTGTTTAATCCGTTAAAAAGGGAAACTTTGATCATTTGAGTTAAGGCCTGATAATCTAAGTCTAAAATATGTTAATGAACATCTGTTTACAGAGTTATTGGACTCCAAATCGCTTTAGGACCCTTAAAAATGGAATTATGCAGTGAACAACTGGAGTTTCTTCATTCTGTCTGATAAGTATTTGAATACTTTTCGTGTAGTATTCAAATACTCAACAACTGGTAATCGGATACTCCTTGAAGGAGTATTGGGATACTTTTCTAGGAAGAAAAGTATTCGGATACCTGTGAAGAAGTATTCGAATACTGGATAGTATTCAGATACTGAAGGTAATGTATTCGGATACCTTGTGGTATTCAGGTACTTAAGTGAAAGTATTCAGATACTTTCTGGAGACTTAGAGTATTCGAATACTCATCGAGGAGTATTCGAATACCTCTTGCAGAATGTACATAAAATCACTTAAAATGAGTTGGAAAGCCTTAATCACTTAATGAAA
The DNA here is from genome assembly GCF_033153095.1 of Gastrolobium bilobum. Classification (NCBI taxonomy): domain Eukaryota; kingdom Viridiplantae; phylum Streptophyta; class Magnoliopsida; order Fabales; family Fabaceae; genus Gastrolobium; species Gastrolobium bilobum. The sequence goes on from NW_026898163.1 coordinate 242,851, forward strand.
CCTTGGGCAATGAATATTGATGATTATTTATTGTATAAACAGACTGTGATTGTGTTGTTTGGTGACTTTGAGCTAGTGTGGACTTGGCTTGGATTGTTAGCTTGCGAGGTAAGCTTTTGTGTCCTCGGTTTAGCCATTGTTGGTTCCACCATATCCCATGGGGGAATGGTTTATATGCATGATGTGTTTTCATGTATTGATTTTGAAATGCTGTTGAGCTGTATGTGCAAGTGCCTTATGAAATGCATGTGTTGTTCCACCTAAACGGTAAGCCTGAGTATGTAGGAGACATATAATAGGGTGACTCTGTGGGTGGGTGCAAGTGGTGTCTTGCACTGATTGTAGGTAATAGACGTATGTAAATCCTGCATTTCTCTGGCTAGTAGAATAGTTGACACACATGACATGATTATTTTGCTGCATTGTACTGATTTTGAAACTTATATTGTTTACTACTTTCTGTACTTATACTGCACATGTAAGTGAGCTTGGGGTGGAGAAATCCTTGAGGACCCCTTGTCTTACTGAGATTTCTGTTTAGATATCTCACCCCACATTTGGGGCACATTTTCAGGTTCAGGTAACTCGGGGGTTAATATCTCAGGCGGCAGGAGGCCGGAGCTGAGTTGAGATATATGTTATTTATGATGATATTCTTGGATGCTGACATGTTATTTTATTTATCATGTTGTTGATTTGAGACTCTGTTGGACTTGGTTGCCTTATTTGGTGAGCATGGGGGTTGTCCATGCCACATTGTTGGACTATGTTCTATTTTAGTATTGAGTTATATAATTGTATCAGGATTATGGTCCGGACTACATGTTGTAGTTTCGTGACTTAGATACTCACTTATTTATGGCATGAGGTTATTCAGTGTATTTAGCTTTATTGCAATTTACATACAGACAATGTTTTATGAAAAAGGATTAAGTAATCAACTTGATTAATGTTAATGACGTCATAATTGAAAAGAAAAAGTTATTCCGCATTTTTAATTAAGCAACGCTTAATACGATGACATGATAACAAATCGTGTATACACAGGGTATTACATGTTGGGATGATTCTTCCAGCCAGGATTGTATGTGTTGGAGAATGGATTATTCTGCTGCTGGAACTGTGGTTTCCCAGGAGAGACTGTAGCTACTGACTGGTCTGCAGGAATGGGGCCCTCTTGCAGAGATGGGCAAGCATCAGTGGGGTGAAAAGGATCACCGCATATGCCACATGGATTGCCGAACTGTGGAGCAGAAGTCTGGTGTAAGAACCCGCACCGTTAATTAAGGAAGTTAATTAATTAATTATGATAAATTAGGAAATAATTTCATAATTGATCCTAATAATTATTATGAGGCTTAAATAAACTTAGAAAGTGTTTAATAATGCTGAAAGTCGCTATTCTGACGAAAAGTGCAGATACCGGTTCTGCTACTCGGTATAAATGCGTACCGGTGAAGTATCCCGGAAAATTATAATAAGTGCATGAATATTTCTAGAATAATATATAGGACTTGTAAAACAAGTTTGAAGTCAAAATAATGAGAACTGGTGTCGGAACTAATACTGTTAGTGTTAAAACGCGTAGCGAAAAAGTATTGCGAAAAATTATTATAAAAATATGAAAAATCCTAGAAAAATGGCTAGGTTCAGAATATGAAGTTTGAGATTAAAATGATAAGCGTAGCTATTTTTTCTAATACTGTGTGTTTTAACTTAAGTGGGCCTATATAAGCTTATGGCACAATGCCCTAGGTCAGAAATACATTTGTGCTACGTGATTTTCTGAGTTCACTCCATAGCTTCTTCTTCACAAATTTCACCAAAGTGATCACATTTGGTCATGGTACCTTCACCAAAATAGTTGAGTATTGTGAGGTCAAGCCTTCTGTGAGTAAAAGATCTTGATTTTCTGAGTTTAGGCTGCTGTGTGAGGGGTTTTGTGGGCTGAGTTGGTATTCCCATTGGTGCGAGCCTTTGTTCATACCATTGGAGGCTTCAAGGAGCCATCTTTGAAGGTAAAGGTCCAACCTTGTGGTGTATTTTCGTGCTCTTGCAAAGTCAGAATCTTTGAGCCTTGTTGGAGAGCTCCAAGAGCCTTCTTTTTACTGAGTTTGAACCTCCATTGGTATACCTTGAACTTCCCTTTGAATTTTCATGAAAATGGCTTGTTTATGTTACGAAATGAGTTAACTTTAATCATTCAAGCTTAGGGTTGTTAATCTAAGGCTAATAAGTGGTAATGAACATCTGTTTTGGGTCAAAACCGGACCTTGGGTCATGGGATGGCATTTTGGCTTCAGATTATGCAGAAAAAATCTGCAGAAAACTATTCTGCCCGCGTGGTAATCGATTACTTTTGGTTGGTAATCCATTACCATGTGCAGTAATCGATTACCTTGCTGGTGGTAATCGATTACCATGTGCAGTAATCGATTACCAGATCCTTGGTAATCGATTACCACATGTGAAAATGACCAGAAACCAGTTTTGTGCGTGGGACAGTTCCCATTTGGGCTTGATGTCCTAGGAAGTTGGTGTTACTGTTGGGAAACAATGATACCTATAATTAAGGGACTTAGTGCTTGATAATTATGAGCTAGAAAAGACGTAATCGAATAAGGAAATGTTGTCATAATGAAATGAACCTTTAAAGTATGGTTATTGATGATATTTCTCATATAAATAGATTGTGATTGTGCTGTTTGTGGGTTCTGAGCTTGTGCGGACTCTTGGCATTGGATAGTTATCTTGCAAGGTAAGCTTTCGTGTCCTCGGTTTAGCCATGTTGTGGTTCCACCATGTCCCATGGGGGTATGATTATATGCATGCTGCGTTACATGCTTTTGATGTTTTGGAAATGCTATTGAGATGTTATATGCTAGTGCCTTGTTGATATGCATGTGGTGTTCCACCTATACGGTAAGCCTAAGTATGTGGTACATACAATATGGTGAGGCTGTGGGTGAGGTGCAAGCGGTGTTCCTTGTACTATATGTAGGTAATAGACATATTCCTGCATTTCTCTGGTTAGTAGAATAGTATTGACACACATGGTATGAATATCTGTTGCACTGCATTGAGTTTTGGAACTTATATTGAATTACTGCTTTTAGAACTTATATTGCACATGTAAGTGAGCTTGGGGTGGAAGATCCTTGAGGACCCCTTGTCTTACTGAGATTTCTGGTTTAGAGATCTCACCCCATGTTTGGGGAATGCTTATTTCAGGTTCAGGTAATGCGAGGGTTGAGACCTCTAGTGGCAGGAGGCCAGAGCTTAGCTGATAGATGTTACATGTTTATGCTGCTTATGTTGATATGCTGTTATGATTGGATCCTATTTACTGTCTTATGCTTTTAGCTTCAGTTTATGGATTTCTCTGTTGAGACTCTGTTGGTTATGCTGTTGATTTGGTGAGCATGAGGATTGTCCATGCCACATAGACTTGATTATGTCTTGTTTTATGTTGGAGTTGTATTAATGTATCGGGATTATTGTTCGGACTACGTGTAGTGGATCCGTGACATAGATACTCACTTTATCTATATTATGAGGTATTTCAGGTAGATGTATTTTTGCAATTTACATACATGCGATATTTTACGAAATTGATTAATTAATCAACTTGGCTAAGTATAATGACGTCATAATTGAAAAGAAAAAGATATTCCGCATTTTTAATTAAGCGCAGCTTAATACGATGATATGTTAACAAACCGGATATACACGGGATGTTACATCTGGACTGTCTGGGTAACTGCCAACTGTCTCACCATTGTTGCTAATTCATCAAGTTTATTTTCAATTCTCTGATTTTCAATACTTGATGCCACTGCTGAAGGCTGGGTCGGAGTCGCTTGCACCTGGTACACAACATTGGTATTGGCTCTCGTTCCAAACTGTTGAGCATTTGCAGCCATGTTTGAGATCAACGCCTTAGCTTCATCGAGTGTTTTGTCAACAAGAACTCGTCCACTGGAAGCATTAATCAGGTTCCTATCCATATGTAGCAATCCCTCATAGTAGTAAACAATAAGCAGCTGGTCAAGAATTTGATGATATGGACAACAAATTTTCTCCATTTGCTTGCCTTATTCCACTGATGTCCTTTCTGATTACAGTGGCCCTTGATTAAGGAAAATACTTCTCAAGGAATAATGTAGACATGTCAGCCCAGCTTGATATGGATGAGGGTGGCAGGTAGTATAGCCAATCCTTGGTTCCACCATCCAAGGAGAATGGAAAAGTCCGCAGCTTAATTTGCTCATGGGGGTCCTCACCTTAAGATGCTTGGAACTCCTTAAGATGCTTATGGGGGTCCTCACCTGCAAGACCATAAAATTTGGGCAGCAAATGGATTAGTCCAGATTTGAGCTCAAAAGGCACATCAAGGTCAGGATAATGAATACATAAAGGTTGTTCATTGTTAACATTAGGGGAAGCCAATTGCTTAAGTGTTCTATTATCCATAACTTTAGAATTAAATAAATCACCAACTGAATATACACTATGTGAAGGACTCGAACAAACAGACTTAGACTCAATAGACTCAGATTCTAAGGTATGCTCAGGAATAACACTACTGTAAGTCAACCTACGAACTCTACTAGCAGCATGCAATGATCTCTCTATCTCAGGGTCATATGAATATAAATCATCAACAAGGGTAGTCATACATCACAGGCACAGGCATACAACAGTAAAATCACAAAACATACGATAGGACACAAAAACTACCGAAAATAGCAAACAGAAGCAAAAATAAATATACGGAAAAATATGAAATGACCTCAGAACGCTATGGGACCAACTCTCCTAAAGTCTAATCGACCCTACAGACTCAAAAATCAAATAATTTTTTTTCGAAAAGTAAAATAAAATAGTAAAAGAAGGAATTCGGCTAAAATTGGGTCTTCATCATGAAAGGCTACGCCTCCTTCACGTCACCAAAATTCAGATCGATCAGAGCAAGTTGAACAAGTGCAGAAATACTTGGTACATCCTGAAACGACAAAGAAACACTAAAATGGGTTAGTAAACGGCGGAATTTGACAAAAATAAGGGTGACCTCACGCCTTTTAAGGGCGTGACTTATGCTTAGAAGGTCAAATTCCTTGGGGAATAGAACTCCTGAAACCAATCTCTTAGACAACAATCTGACCAATTGCCCAAAAATGCTAACCGTAATGCAGAAAAAACAAAAACTGAGACAAGATGCAGTAGCAGATAAAAAAATTCGATGCAGAAAATAAGGGTGCAGATCAGAATGGAAGAACAAAGATGCAGAAACGCATACGAATGCAAAGATAGAAACAGGAAAACAAAACAAAACAGAACGCACACAGAATGCAGATGCAGAAGAGAAACAGATGAATAATTGATGAGAAAAAGATGCAAACAAGAATGAAACAGAAAACAAAACAGAAAAACAATGGAAACAGAAAATGAAACAAAAAAACAACGAAAACAGAAAAAAGAAACAGATAATCAAAACAATATATATATATATATATATATATATATATATTAAGAGAAACAGAAAAAAATTAAAATAAATTAGAAAACAGAAACAAAAAGAAAAAACAAAAACAAAAACAAAAACAGAAAAATGAAAATTGCAGAAAATGAATATATATATATATTAACAGAAACAGAAAAATGAAAAATTAAAAGAAGAAGAACAAGAACAAGAAGAACAAGAACAAGAACAAGAAAACAGAAAAATTAGAGAAGAAAAAGGGAAAGAGAAAGAACGCTATTGACGTGCAGATTCCCCGGCAACAACGCCAAATTTGACGTGCGTTGTCGAACCCACGTGAATTACCGAGCTTAGCTTTGTAGTGATAGGGCAACTCAGATCGTCTCCCAAAGAACCTTGTAGAAATCAGAAATGCTCTTGTAAAATAGAATACAAAAAGAAAGGGGATTTTTTTGATTTGTAATTTAAATAAAAACAGATTCAAAACATGGATTTAAAAATCAGAATTAAAAAGCGATCAACCTAAGGAATCAGGATTCATTAATTTATTTCGTCATTGGATTAAAAGATAATTATCAATTTGTCATTAACCCCAATTAAATTCAAAAATCCTCAAATTCAATTGGAAACTCTCTCTAGACTATCGCCTAGCGTTTGGTTGAATATAGTATCTTAACTATGTGATCGCAGTATCTATTCAAGTTATGTTCATCGGGTAAATTAATTTGACCATTAAATCTAATGATCAATTTTTCTTTATAGAATGGAATCGCACTATTCAGTTTGAATATCTACAATCGCATGATATTCAACCTGAATTGGGAAAAAAAATGAAATTGGTTTAAAAAGTTAAAAACAGATCCTCTAAAATAAAGTAACGAACCTTTAACCTTAGATTGATTAAAGATGTTTAGCCTTGCATCGCAAGATTAAACATCATTCTGAATAAAATAAAATTGAAGAAGAAGAAGAAGAAGATGAAAAGAAAGAGTGAAGAATTTCGATAAAAAAAATTAAAAACAATTGTTCAATTCCAAAATTTGACTCTGAAGGATTTCTTAACGTTTCTCTTAAATAACCCACTTTCAGAACGGGTTAGGGTTTCACCACTTCGGCCCACACATAAAATAAAAGCTTACTAAAATAAAATAAAACATTAAAACATGGCCTTGGGCCCTATACACATTGGGTTCTAATCTAATTTATAAGTCCAAACGTCAAAATAAAATTCTAGCAAAAATATGTCATCTTTGGCTCAGGTTTCAAAAATATGTCATCAAAATAAAATTCTAGCTGAAATAGCTATTGTAGCCCTTTCTGTTAGCTGCAAAACTTAGGAAGAATGGAGTCAATCGAACATCTGTAGAGTGAGATATGGTCAAAATACGAAAGTAGTGTAAATCTAGAAAATTATGATGAAAATTAATTAAACCCAATTAAAATCTAGAATTATGATTTGACCCAAAAGACCGTTATTTAATTCAAATAAATCCTAAAAATACCAACCAAGAGTAATAAATAAGTGTAACAAGATATGTGTTATCAATGAGCCAGATTCTCAACCTGAAGAATAACCTAGACTGTAACGTCCCGTTATACACCTGGTTCATTAATATTGCGTATGATATTAAGCGCAGTTACAATCACATTAGTTCAATTAAAAATACAGATAAACTTTTCTTTTAAACATTGTTCATTTCCTTTTTAAAATAAAACCGTGTTTAAAATAATCAAAATCATAATTGTAACCACGTAACATTCTCTAAACTGAGACCACTACACTTAACCATTAACTCTGAATCTTTCATTATGTTAAACTAGACATTTAGGGCTTTCCGGAAAGATATTACATTAACCATTTGGTTAAGAATAGCTGGAGTTATTAAACTCACAAGGTAGCTGACGAAACCAAACTTTTGGAATTGTATTATCAACTTCAATCCTAAACTGGTATTGATATACTCATCCAATAGATCTAATATTTTATAGGGTTATATTCCTATGTGTTATTTCATATAGATTCAAACCTTACTCAATTTGGAGCTCTGTAGCTCGAGTTATGCCAATTTTACTAATATATATTCGTGCTGATTCCAGGCAGCGTGCTTTAGCGAGCTCTTCAAACATATTTTTCTTCTGGTAGCGCACTAAAGCGCGTTCTCAACACGAGTGAGACGACCTTCCACAAGGCACTCTCCTGATGAATATATTATTGTTGCTGAAGAGGGAGAACCATAAAGTTATGATGAGGCCATGATGAGTTCAGATAAGAAAGAGTGGGAGAAGGCAATGCAGGACGCGATGAAGTCCTTGCATAAAAATCAGATTTATGAATCAGCCAAGTTGTCTCAAGGAAGAATAAGTGGGTCTATAAAATTAAGCATGAAGAGAACGACCAAAAGTCGAGATACAAAGCCCAGATTGTGGTGAAAGGCTGTAATCAGAAGAAATGTTGTAATCAGAAGAAAAGAGTACATTTTGAAGAAATATTCTCTCCTGTGGTGAAAATGACTTCGGTCCAAACTGTTCTAGCAATGGCGGCTTTAATGGACCTTGATGTTAAACAAATGGATGTGAAGACAAAATTTATTTACGGAGACATAGAATAAGAGATATATATGGTGCAACCTAAAGGGTTCCGAGCTCCAGGACCAGAAGACTTGGTATGCCAGTTAAAAAAGAGTCTATACGTCTTAAAACAAGCACCTCAGCAGTGGTACAAGAAATTTGAATATTTTATGATTGAGCAAAAGTTTATGAAGATTGAAGCCAACCATTGCGTGTTTGTCAAGAGGTATGACGCTGGAGATTTTCTAATTTTGCTGTTGTATGTAGATGACATGCTGATTGTAGGGCAAGACAAATGAGGATAGCTGCCCTGAAGAAGGCGTTAAGCTCGTCCTTCATGATGAAGGACCTCGGCCATGCAAATCAGATACTCAGAATCAAGATTATCCAAGAAAAATATATTGAGAAGATTTTGAAGCGTTTTTGCTTGGACAAAGCCAAAACAGTAAGCACCTCCTTAGCCGGACATATAAAGCTGAACCGAAAGCAATGCCCGAGACTGATGAAGTAAAACACGAGATGTTGAAGATCTCATACCAATCCGTCGTCGGAAGTTTGATGTATGCAATGGTATGTACGAGACCCGGTCTGGCTTATGCTATTGGAATGGTGAACCAGTATCTGTCGAACCCTGGAAAAGAGCACTGTGAAGTTGTCAAATGGATTTTCAAGTATCTCAGAAGAACAACAAATCTATGCCTCTGATTTAACTGGAGGGCTTTACAGATGCTGATTTAGGGAGAGATTCCGACTTGAGGAAGTCGACAATGAGATATTTGATGACTTTTGAAGGAGAAGCTATCTCATGACAATCAAAATTGCATAAAAGTGTGGCACTTTCGACGATCGAGGCCGTGTACATAGCCGCGACTGAGGAAAAAAAAAAATATTGTGGATGAATAAGTTTCTCTTTGAACTCGGCCATGATCAAGACAAGTACAAGCTGAGATGTGACAATCAAAGTAGAATTCATCTTGCGAAGAATTCGACCTATCATTCCCGCTCTAAACACATTGATGTAAGGTATCATTGGATCCGAGATGTGGTAGAGGATGAGCAGCTCGAACTCGTCAAAACGTACACCGACCTCAATTGGTCCGACATGATGACTAAGCCGGTACCAGCAAGAAAATTTGAAGACTGTTGTGAAGGTCCCAGGCTGCTGCTGATGCCGATACATTAAAGTCGGAAGGGGGAGAATTGTTGAGTTTTTCCTTCTTAAATGCTACCAAGGCCCAATATTGGTGAGTGAGACTCAAGAAACTTAGGGCTCAAGTAACCCTATTCTCCACTTTTGATATTCTAGAATTTTTCCTCCTCTTCTATATAAGCTTGTATTATGTGAAAGGCTAGGGTTAGACATTTTGAGAGCACCTCTAGCGAGAAGCTTGAGTGGTTCCTTTGGGAAGTTTGAGAGAATACCACCATTGTAGGTGAGGTTTGAGCGTACCACCATTATTTGTGAAGTTTGATATTTTGTACCCATTATTTTCATAGTGAAAGTTTGATTCTGGACTAGTGTCCCGTGAGTTTTTACTGCTTTACATTGGAGAAGGTTTTCCTTCGTTAAAATTTGCCTATGTTTATCTTTCTTTCTTTTTTTTCTCTCTCCTTTTTATATTTTCGTTTCTACCGCGTATAGGTCGACCTAGTGAGTTCAGTTGACCTCTTTGATAGCCGAGCTCCAAACTCGACGTTCGACTTCCGCAAAAGACTTCTAAGCCAAGATTGAGAGACCATATTCGTCCCAACACTTTTTCACATAATTATGGATTTTGTTACAAAAAGAACCTCCACAAAAAGGAACGACACCCTTAAAAGAAGCATAAAAGGTATAAGCTGTGTCTCTTGCACAAAGTCAGTGCAACCCACCCTCATAGGTGGCTCCTGCAAGGCATGCATAGAACCCATTCTCCGACTTTATTACTGGTTCCTACTTTGTGTGTACGAACTACTTTCCATGCATGCTTTCAGTTTTAGGAAAACGGAATATTTCCACTTCTGCATTTCATTATTCTTTTATTCCTGTGATAGGGAATAGAAAATTAATATGCAAAAGAAAGGACAGGACTTCTTCTATAATTTTTTATATTCTTAAACTTTAGCCACTTTTCACTGTTGGAGAACCTTTTCTGTCTTCATCAATTAGGATGTTAATGAGACTTTATAACTTTCCACCTTGAAGCCATAATGCAGGTTGGAACTATCAAAGCGAAAAGTTCAGGGGACAGAAAAGGTTGAATTTAACGCTTATTATATATCACTTCCGTTTCAATTGTTTGCAACTTGCCAAGACTTCAATTATATGTGGTAAAAAAACAAAAATGAAATGATGGATGGTTATGCTTTAGGTTCCCTTTTACTTGAGCACTTGCCTAACTAACATTGTATTTGCTTCATTCATTTGATAACTTATAACTTAAAAAGTGACATGTTAGGTAAAGTCATCAAGAAATCTATGCTGCAGCCTCAGCTAGCACATAAGAAACATATATATAGTAGGGGGTACTATTCTTCCACTTATGGTCCAATAAGCAATTGATGAACTCAAACCATGTCTGTCACTACTTAATTATAGTGTTACAGGATCCACTCGTGCACTTTTTATTGGCTGAATTGTTATTTGGACCACAGATTATGGGCGTTTTATGAACTTCATATATAATTGAGGAAGACTAAATAATAAAAAAGAATGAGTGAGGGGAACATATATTATTGAGTCAAGGACTTGAATCCGCAACATGGTAAGGTAGGTAACGGAAAGCTTTTAGCAACAAGGTTGGCATAATTATTGGGAAATCTAGTGGGAGTAATGCAATCTCATAAGAGTACTACTCAGTGGTGGTTTGAACTCGATGTTAAAACTTTAATATTTGGAAAAACAATTTTGAATTTCACCACATCCGGGTCGAAATTGATAAAGTATATATATATATATATATATATATATATATATATATATATATATATATCATAAAAAAATAAGAATAATAGTACTCTTCTTGTTTAGCAATTCATAAATTACCCTTTCACTAGTTTAATCTGCAGGTACTAAGTGATCTTTGTGTACTTTCATCAAAGTATGGTCTTGGCCGTACTTTAGTTATGCATGCGTATAGCTAGCTGAGAATATACCATATCCTCAAGTTAGCATTTTGTTGGGACCAGTAAATTTGGACAGCACTGCAACTGTACGAAGATACCTAATGGCACCAACCAGGGCTTAAGCATATGCTAGCAATCTGGAAATTGCACAACATTAGAATTGAGACCCAACATCTAGGTTGTTGCAGGGTCATAATTTGTGTTTGCAAGACAAAGATTGAATTTAGTGATTGAGGGTTTCTTTTGAAAAAGATAAAGAAGAAATAAAAAGAAAACTTATAGGTTCTGCTTTTGATAATTTATTTTACAAAACATTGTGCGTTTATCCAACTTTGTTCTTGACCCTTTTCAGCAAGAACTTACCCCAAATAAAACCTTGCTCATATTGTTTTTCGTTCTTCAGAAAGTTGGCTAACACGTTCAAAAGTATAAATTTTATTGCAAAAGTGCCAGGGAGGAGGATATGCTATAATAATGAAATTTAATACTTTATATTATCGCATCACTTAGAGAACTCAAACATAATAACTTACCATAAATTTTTTTTTTTGAGTAAATACCCTTTTGGTTCCTAACAAAAAACAAGGTCCTCACTTTAGTCCCTTACAAAAATAAATTACTCAGTTAGTCTATAACAAATTCAAAGTGGACCCATTTTAGTCCTTTTGAGGGACTAATATGGGTCTTTTTTGAATTTGTGAGGGACCACGATTTCAACTAAATGAGTCTACTTTGAATTTGTTAGGGACTAACTGACTAATTTATTTTTGTAAGGAACTAAAATGAGGACCGTGTTTTTTCTTACGGACCAAAAAGGCTATTTACTCTTTTTTTTTTCTTTTTTCTTTTTTTTAACTCTCAAAATCCTCCTCCACATGTCTGAGGAATGATGACAAGATTAGGTTTCTTGAAAATAACGACATTTTGAAACTCCTTTTTTTTTTTTTTTGGTAATAGGGAAATTGTTTGATCTTGAGTAACTCCCCTTTTCTTGAAGTTCACTTGTAATATATATTTTCATTGTTATCAAAAAAAATATATATATATATATATATATTTTCATTCTCCTAGCACTTCTTTTGTAAACAAACTTTCTATCTCATTAGGCATATATGCTTAACGGACCTTGTTTTAATACTTCACCTTACAGGGAACCCTAGATGATGAATCCTTTTAGCCTGTTTAATTTGTGTTTATAGATCTTTTTTTGCATGTCTTGGGAGAAATGTTTTTAGCACATTTTGGGAGAAATGTGAGAAGTATGATTCTAAGCTTCGCAATTTTGTTTTCGATCACACTTTCTCTGTTTTTATTTTGCATCTTTCTCTGATATCTTCTTCCTCCAATTAATAAAGATATCCAAAGATATACTCAACTAATAGTAAAGGTAGGATATAAAATGATTATTATCAAAATTTTAAAATCTTATGAGTGAATAAAGCTTTAATATAAAGACGCGTGATAAGTAGAGAATTAGTAGTAGAATGTTTATTCAAACGACTTTCTGTCATATAGAGACTCTGATATTATGTTATGTATAAATCAATTTTCTTAAAAGCTTAAGTTTCTAAGTCAAGGCACATCAATAATTTTACACTAAATTTCTAACAACATGCTTGATAGTGACGTTCTGAAACTTGAGGTATTTCTAACTATAAATCTCAAGTGAATAAATAATTGCTGGGATCTTTGACAAAAAAATAAATTAACTTGCTAAAATGAATATTTAAAGAAAATGAAGGACAGAATGTGGCCTTTCATAGCTCTAATTATGGGATTGTCTAGATTTATAATCACAATCCTGGTTCTATTACATACCACTATCAATATAAGATGAAACTTAATTAAGATTTTACTAACAAGGTTAGAAGAGTTATACAATAATAGTATGCTTCATCCCCTAGCTATCGGAATTTTGCTTACAATGATCAAACTACCAAGATCATCGGTCTCGATACTTGCAATCAAATTAGTTAAAATTCGTGAAGGATGAACAATTATGTATTAAATGTAACATCCCCCAATTTAAATCAAAAAATGTTACTTATGTACTCTATTTTTTTTCCTTTTGAATAAAATAGTCTTTGTAAACTTTATTTTTCCTTCCTCGCCTAAAGAGCTTCACTCAATATTTATTGTACAATATCACATCCAATTTGGGTGTCATCAATTACGCCTAAATTGGGCGTCACTCAAAAAGCAATCACGCCTAATTTGGGCGTCACTCATCAGGTGCACATTTTATTTTCAAAAAAAAATTAACAATTTAATCGTAAAACTGTTAAAGGCCGTAACTTTTGACTCGGGTATCCAAATCAGATAATTTTTTTTTGATTCCACATAACTCTTCGAGATCTACGCAATGACATCTCATTTGACATATTTTATTTCTCACAAAACAATTTAAATTTGCAAGAATGATATTTTAAGAGCGGTTAAATCCAGAAGCCTCTGAGTTCTGAGTTTGTGATTTAATATGAAAAAATAAATAAAGATTTTTTGTGTGATTTAAACTCAAAAATCAATTTGAAAAATCATTATTAATAAAAGAAATAATTAAATAAATATTCAAAATCTCTAAGGAAGAAGGATTTTATTTTTGAAATTAATGATTAATGCTATAAGCTTCTGGGTTATTATTTGTGGTCTGAAATTAATGATAGCTTATGAATGTTTTTCAAAAATAAAATATTTCTTCCTTAGAGATTTATAATATTTATTTAATTATTCCCTTTATTAATACAGATTTTTCAAATTAATTTTTGATTTTAAATCACAAATCAAATCTTTATTTTGTTTTCCTTTTTAATAATAATTTTTTATTTTTTATTTAAAATTTAAATCACAAACCAAATCTTTATTTATTTTTTATATTAAATCACAAACCCAGAACTTAGAGGCTTCTGGGTTTAACCGCTCCTATAATACCGTTCTTGCAAATTTAAATTGTGTTTGTGAGAAATAAAATATGTCAAATGAGATGTCATTGCGTAGATCTCGAAAAGTTATGTGGAATCAAAAAAGAATTACCTGATTTGGATACCCGAATCAAAAGTTATGGTCTTCAGAAATTTTACGATTAAATTGTTAATTTTTTTTGAAAAAAATATGACACGTCTCAACACCTGATGATGAGTGACGCCTAAATTAGGCGTGATTGCCTCTTGAGTGACGCCTAATTTAGACGTGATTAGTAACTCCTAAATTGGACGTGATATTGTGCAATAAATATGTAATTATTTTCAAAACAATCATAAATTCATAATTTTTTATTTAAAAAATAATAAATTAATTTTTTTTCCGATTCTCTCGTCTTTCTTTCTCTCAAAGTTCCTCTAGAAAATCTCAAACCCCTCATTTTTTTATTAAAACAAAGGTCGTTTTATTATTTATACACAATTTCTTAGGGTGTTACTCTGTTTGGTTACAGTTTGTCTATTATCATTTATTTTTTCTCATGATAATGACTTAATTGAACTCGAGATTTGTTTGAAGCTATAACCTTTTATCAATCCTAAATCAGTATAATACAATTTAGCATTATTATAAAGTCTAGATAGAGCAATAATCATAAAGGTAGCTAGGCTCCAATAATAGTCTCCATACATATAAAACGATATGTAGCTCCCTCTGAGACTACTGTTTTCGTCGTTTCGTTTGTACTATGAAAATCATAATGGGGAGAAATCAGACAACCACCGACAAGCCACCCTTATATAGTTTTTAATTTATTTCTAACCTCACTATTATTCTCAATTCGTTTGATGTCCAGTAAGTGGGAACAAAGAAGAGAAAGAAAAAGTGTGTTCGAATATTTTATCTCCTGTGGTTTCATTGACGGCCATATTGGTGGGAATTTTCAAGACTAAGGTTGTCTAGAGACCACGCAGCAACATCTGTCAATGTCATGAGTTAGGTGACAAATGGCAATTTTTATTTTTGTTTTTTCATTTCTCCAACACTTCATCAATACCCGACTAATTCGGTTGAGTTGAGAAGTATTATATATGTAGTAAAAGTTTCCTTATCAAATTTTTAGTAAAATTATGTACTTAGGACTCGAACTCGAAACTATTGATTAAGTTGAAACAATTTCGTACCAATTAATTCATGTGATTAGTGGTATGACAATAATCCCTAACACACCACTGCAAGAATTTTGGGAAATAAGGATTAAATTATATATCATTTCATTATATAGACTCCCGTATCATGTTACGAATTAACTCTCATAAAAAAATTAAAAGAGTAAACACCCTTTTTAGTTCCTGTCAATATCTATGAAGTTCTTTTTAGTCCCTGACAATAAAAAAGGACCAAATTGGTCCCTGAAATTACAAAAAAGGGTCATGTTAGTCCTTATGTCAACTCCCAAATATGTAGAGTGGCCTTTTTCTTGTACTTTCAGGGACCAATTTGGTCCTTTTTTATTGTCAGGGACTAAAAAAGACTTCGTAGATATTGCCAGGGACTAAAATGGTGTTTACTCAAATTAAAAATATTATATGAAAACACATATATAGCTTTTTATATTATATCATGATACACCCGGGTGACCATCTCAAAACAGGATCAAACTTTATCGGACCTTTGGAATTAATCTTCTGAGTAAAGCTCATGCTTTGCGATGAGCACCAACATTTTTTGTGCTCTCGAGGTCATTTTCATGGAGTGTTTAATTATTTCTATTCAATTTTTATCTTTTTTATTTTTGTAAGGGTAGTTTCATAATTCTTATTATTTTGACTTTTTATTGTCTATTTAAGGATGTTGTGAAGTCTAGTTTATTCAATTGTTTTTTATTAAATAAAGATCATATTAAAAACTAGGCCTACACTGAATCTAATTCTTTCTGTTTATTCTAGTCATATATGCATCAGTATGTTAGGTGACATAGTATCATGCAGCTAAGTGTTGAAAGAAACTAGAGTTTTAAGACACTGCTATAACCAACAATTGGTCAAATAAGTGTATACCGGTGGAAGTTTCTTTGTGCTACTATAACTAATTAAATAACCACTTACATTTGTAGACACCAATAGTATAATTTTCCTTATCTTGATTCCACCAGTCAAAAAAGCAATAAATATGCCAATTGAAGTGTTGGCCTTGCTAACGTTTATGCAAGAATTGCTCAAGTATACACAGCCACAAGTAATATAGGACGTATTTGAAATCCCAATATCGTTCCCACAAGGATCTTTTGGCAAAAAGTTCAAAAGTATAAAGTGCAATTGCTTAAAACTAAATTTCTAAAAAGAGAGTAACAATAAAAATAACATAAACACAAAACTACTCCGAAATAGCACCGACTACGTTACTATTTTTTGTATAGAATTTTCTTAATTAATTTTTGGAGTCAAGTGTTCTAAAGGATGAAAAATGATAAAAAATCAATTTAAGTACTATTTTGTTTATTTTTTATGTAAAAAAAATTTTATAAAAAAAAATGTAAAACAGAAGGGAGATTAAATTCTAAATCAAAGAAAAAAGAAATCAGTTGGTGAAAATCTTTAGAAAAATAGATTGGGCTTTCGGTTTACCCTTTCCACAGCATTGAAAGAAATGCTAATTACAGATTGCTTAATTTTAATTCCCAGTTAACGAATCACTTTTGTTGATTTTAATCTCTTAAAATCATTTTATCTCAAACCTTCATTCACACATATCTGTGCTAAATGTAGTGAGGACTCTTGTATTTCAAGTCCAAAGTTACATGGTGGCTGCCCTCATCTCTAAGTGACAGCCCTTGAATGATCTCTCATTCAAGCCCATGTGCTTAATGCATTTTTCAGAATTAGTCACCTCTCGATGACTTCTTCCTAATACAACATCTAACATCAGGCCTCAATGCAAAATGTTTAAATAACAAGCATGGCATTAAAAAACTAAGACTTAAAATTTAACAACAGTAATTAGCAAGCATTCAACACTGAGGTTTGGGTAACCTAGACCCGACCTTCAAAGGTTTAGCTCATACCCATAAGGGTTGAGCTACAAAAACAACAAACGAAAACTACAAGGAAATTACAACTCAAATAGAAAATTCCTATGCAGAAGCTATATCCATAAAATAGCTCTGCTACAGTGCTCAGAAAAAATAAAATCAGACTTCTCAGAAAAATTTCAACAAGAATGAAAAAGAGGAAGAAGAAGCTCCCTACAATGGCGCTCTTCCTTCTTTTATATCCGCTTCTTTTGCATGTGAAAGCCTCGTGATCCTTGCATCAACAGCTACGTGTCTTCACTCTCACGCTTTGATCATCCTTTGCACAAGAATCTTTTCTTTCCATGCCCACTCCTTAGAAACGAAGCGTAACTGCCTCGGGTTCACAAATCACTATTTGGGTGAACAATTTGTATAAAAATAGCACAACAGATGGTTTTGTGGCTCAGAGTTTTAACAAAATCAGAGGAAAAAAATGGTTGGGTGAGGTATGATTGCTTATGGGTTCAACACAATCAAAGTGGGACTGGTGGTTTAATGACTGACTTAGAAGGGGAAAACAAAAGCTAGGGTTTGGTTTGCTATCAAATTAGACAAACGTGAGGCACACACAATAGCAGCCTAATCTCTATTGTAACACCCCGTGTATACCCAGTTTGTTATCATGTCATCGTATTAAGTCACGCTTAATTAAAATGCGGAATAACTTTTTCTTTTCAATTATGACGTCATTATCAATTACCAAGTTGATTACTTAGTTCACTTTCAAAATATTGTCTCTATGTAATTGAAAATAAACAGCTGTCTACACTGAATAACCTCATAATATAAATATGTGAGTATCTAAGCCACGGATCTACAACACGTAGTCTATAACACCTCGTGTATACCCGGTTTGTTAACATATCATCGTATTAAGCTGCACTTAATTAAAAATGCAGAATATCTTTTTCTTTTCAATTATGACGTCATTATACTTAGCCAAGTTGATTACTTAATCAATTCCATAAAATATCGCCTGTATGTAAATTGCAAATAAACATCTAACTGAAATACCTCATAACATAGATAAAGTGAGTATCTAAAATCACGGATCTACAACACGTAGTCCGGACAATATCCTGATACATTAATACAACTCCAAATGAAACAAGACATAATCAAGTCTATGTGGCATGGACAATCCCCATGCTCACCAAATCAACAGCATAGCCAACAAAGTCTCATCATAGAAATCCATAACTGAAGCTAAAATCATAAAGCAGTAAATAGGATCCAGCATCCAACATAATCGTCATAACAGCAAGTAATCAGCTAAGCAGCATAAATAAGTATCAACTAAGCTCTGGCCTTCTGCCACTAGAGGTATCAACCCCCTGGTTACCTGAACCTGAAATAAGCGCCCCAAACGTGGGGTGAGATCTCTAAACAAGTAATCTCAGTAAGACAAGGGGTCCTCAAGGATCTTCCACCCCAAGCTCACTTACATGTGCAATATAAGTTCAAAAGTAGTAATTTCCAATATAAGTTCCAAAACTATGCAGTGCAACACATATTCATGCCATGTGTGTTTAAACTATTCTACTGGCCAGAGAAATGCAGGAATACGTCTATCACCTGCATGTAGTACAAGGAACACCGCTTGCACCTCACCCACAGCCTCACCTTATCGTATGTGCTACATACTCAGGCTTATCGTATAGATGGAACACCACATGCATATCCAAAAGGCACTAGCATATAACAGCTCAACTCATGATCAAAGGTGATGAAGCTTAACCAAGCTCAAAACAGAAAAGCAAAGGCTCATGGAGCTCACCAAACAGCTCCAACAATTCTGACTACCAAGGAAAACGAAAATGCCACACCAAAGGTTGGTTCTTTACTCAAAAGATGACTCCTTGTCACCACAAATGCCAAGCAAATGGTGTACCCGCTCACCCAACTCATAAACAGCAGCAACAACTCCTTCCACTACAACCCCAAACCAGCAAGAAGCACCCTTTACCCTATCAATCACACAACTAAGTGTTTACTCAAGAATGGAGAAGGGAATTCTCAAGAAATGAAGAGTTTTGTTGATTTTCTCTCAAGGAAAGAAGGTGACCAGCAAGGGAGTGTGAAACTCAGAATAGAGGCATGTAATATCTGATTCATGCCTAGGGTTTTGGGCCAAACTAATGAATATATAGCCACTTAACAACTTAACATACAGTATTATCGTTAATTTCTACGCTTAGCATTTTAATCCCAAACTCAGGATTCTTAACCTATTCAATTTTACAAGATTTATCATATTTTTATTTTATTTTTCGGAGCACCTTTCCAGTACGCGCTTTTCCATAGCCAGTATCAGTTCTGGCACCAGTTCTCATTATTTTAACTTGAAATTCATTTTACAAGTCCTACATATTATTCTAAGAATATTCATGCACTTATTATAATTTTCTGGAATACTTTATCGGTACGCATTTATACCGACTAGCAGAACCAGTATCTGCACTTTTCGTCAGAAAAGTGACTTTCAGCATTATTACTCACTCGCTATAACTATTTAAGCCTCATTATAATTAATAGGATCAATTATGGAATTATCTCATAATTATCTAACTAATTTCCTTAATTAACGGTGCGGATTCTTACATTCACCCCACATTTTTAGGATTTTGTCCTCAAAATCAGAAAACATACCTGTCCCGAAGCGCGGGATACTGTCGGAGAAGCTCGTCCTCTCGCTTCCAGAATTA
The DNA here is from genome assembly GCF_033153095.1 of Gastrolobium bilobum. Classification (NCBI taxonomy): domain Eukaryota; kingdom Viridiplantae; phylum Streptophyta; class Magnoliopsida; order Fabales; family Fabaceae; genus Gastrolobium; species Gastrolobium bilobum. The sequence goes on from NW_026898163.1 coordinate 262,700, forward strand.
CCCTTCAGGAATTCTTCCCGTTCAACGTACTCTGATCATCGAAATGATCTCGCTACTCAGCTGCTTCTCGCCACGATCGAGAAACTTGAGTGGTCCGACGAGAGTTTTCAAGTTCTCCCGAACCTCCACAACATCCGGGTGCACCACGTGCGAAGGATCCGCTACAAACTTGCGAAGTTGAGACACGTATAACACGTCGTGGGTGTTGGTCAAGTTCAGAGACAAGGCAAACCAGTAGGCAACAGGTCCTACTCTACCACGTAACTGGTATGGCCCAATGAATCGCGAGCTCAGTTTCCTCGCTCCGAGTTCCCGAACAACAACGGTGACAGTGAAAGTTTCACAAACACGTGCTCACCCTTACTAAAAGAAAGTGGGAAGACTTTGATAATCTGTCCACAAAGACTCAAAAAAAAGAGTCACAGCCAGTCTGAGTCTTCGGCAAACCCACCACGAAGTCCACGGAAATACTTTTCCACTTCCACTGCGGTACATCAAGAGGTTGAAGCTCATCAACGGCTTCTGGTGTTCGATCTTCACCTTCGGGCATCACAACAATAGGGCACTCAGCAACAATGCCCTATCTCATTCCAAGATACACTGTCTTGGTTCTTCTCCATAAGCTCATTCTCGACTCTCACGGTCTCCATTTCAAGAAGTTCACCCCCAAACAAGGAGGTCACCGACAGAACTCAAAACTTCACAATGACATCAAGACGTCATTCGATTCACTGGGATTCCCAGTCACTCTCTCAAAAGAGGTGACCTAATCATACAAACTCTAATCCATACAAGTCTTGAGTGAGTTTGGTCCAATTCCATGACTCTAACAACGACAAGGCTTTATATTTTAAAAAATCATTATTTTCAAAATAATTTCATGTTCCTCTCACAGTACGAAATCATAATCAGGTTCATCTCAACCAATTCCTGTTAGTTAACATGCTCATTCACATAATAACGTACCTTAGTTCACGTACACCTGCAAAATTTTCAATTCCAATATCATAATAAATCAAAAACTCAAAGCAACAATATACCTCAATCTCCTGGCATCTGCAAAGTCGAGAGTCAATTAACGGTAATATAACATTGATGCATTACCACAGTTTATCGTACTCATGTCATGCTTACACTACTCATGATTTTAACATGCCAACTACATATGAAGCATACCAATAATCAACATACGAACCTAGAGTCATGGAGACCATTCAACTCACAACTACTTGTACATGCAAAAAACTCGCATATACAAGAACGCGCGTGGCCTTGCCACGAATTCCAAGTGTTATACACTCAGTTTCCTGAAAAGAATTTCACATCCTCAAACAGAGCACCATCACGCTTAAGTAATGGCGTAAGGCATCTTACCTTACAACAAAATGACCGGTGCTCCCAAGGAGACACGCTAGGTCGATTGAAGTCTTTCGCCGAAAGACCCTCAGAACGCTACTTCAACTCAGCCAACTCTGGTGGCGACATCCGGTATGGAGCTAACAACAAGGCCCCACACCAGGCAACAATTCAATGGAGAACTCTATCTCCCGCTGTGGCGGAACTCAGGAATCTCCTCAGGACACACCTCGAGGAATTCCTTAACCACAGAACTGCCAGTGAGATCCTCCTATGTCCTACTCACCCAACCTCCCAACAGACATATCCGAATGCCCCTGCACTCAAGGCTCTCCTTGCCTGCAAAAAGATATATAAGGCGAGGAACTGGCTGTGGAATCACACGGAGACGTCACCACTCGCTAGGCACAACAACCAATCAATCAAAAACACTACTTGGACAACCAATCCTTGCCAAGGATGATTTCCCAATTAGCCACCGGCAATCCAATAAGATCTACCGACTTATGGCCATCCCACTGAAACGCTACATCGCGATGAACAATGGTAAAATCACATTTTTCTCCGGTGGCGGTAGTCACCCGCAACGGTGGAGAAGCACAAACATGGGCAACTCAAGCCCCAAAGCAATCGGGGTTGCCACAAACGAATGTGTAGCCCAGAATCAAACAAAACATCAATCACAATTCCACCAATGGAAACAGTACCTCTGACAAGGTTCGAAGCTCGGTCTGGCTGCTGCCGATCTAATGTGTAAACTCGCCCCGTGGCAGGTGACACATCTAGTGCCGCTGTAGGAGGAAGGGGAACCATCTGTAATGGAACTGCACGAACAGCTGCAGCCCTCGCCGTCGACAACGGACACTCTCTAGCAAAGTGGCCCTCCTTTCCACACTGAAAACATAAAGTCTGACCGTTAGCACACTGCCCCAAATGAAACTTCCCACATCCCGAGCATCTGAGAGGAGGAGGTCTCGTTGTACTCCCCTGAGTCGTAGTCCCTTGGAACTGATTTGGCACTTGCCTAGCCGCCAACTGCTTTTCTTTGCCCTGACCATAAAACTTTCTGTCCTTCCAGGAAGTGGAACTACCAGTTCCCTTCACATCAGCAACCTTGGCCCTCTTGGCCTTACTCGTGATACAGACATCCTCGATGTCCTTACACTATTGCACCAATGTACCAAAGTCCCTCGATGCAGCTCCAGCAATATGCTCCACAATCACTTCACTAAGTCCCATGCGGAACTTAGTAGCCAAAAACATCGGAGTGGGCGCCGCCATCCGAAAGTGAGCAAACTTCACAAGTTCATTAAACTTGGCCAGGTACTCGTCAACAGACATCGAGCCCTGAACCAATCTCTCAAACTCTTCCTGCTTCCTCTCCTGCACATCGTAAGGGAAGTATCTGCCCAAAAAGCAGTCCTCGAAGAACGACCACATCATAAAATGACCCTGCATCTCATACGCCTGAGAGGAGTTCATCCACCACTCCTGTGCATCGCCTTCCAGCATATAAGTGGCGAAGATCAACTTCTGCGGATCAGTACACTGCATGACCCAGAAGATCTTGTCCAACGGTTGCAACCATCTCGCTGTAGCAATACGGTCCAAAGACCCATCAAAAGAAGGCAGCTTATGCTTTCTGAAAGCGTTCAGCCGACGGTCAATCACGTCACGATCCTCAGCAGGCTCCATAAAGGGTTCCAACACCCCAGTGATATGAGTAGCACTACCAATGTGACTCAGGCTCTCAACTTGAACACTAAGTGGAGGCGACGGCGGCGGTGGCGGTGGAGGTGGTGGCGGAGGATACTGGCCAACAGCAGACCATCCCTCATTTCCTTCAACGTAACCCTCATCAAGGTCATGTTCGCCAGCCGATTTGCCTCAAGAGCATCCTCTGTGGCCTTCTGGTTCGCCTCTCTTGCGGCGTCCATCATTGCCACGTTGGCCAATCTAGTGGCCTCCTGCATCTCAGCCAATGCACTCAGGATCGAGTCGGGTTGACCCTCAACAGTCTCGCGGGTTCTCCTGGGTATTACCATGACTTTGCCCATGTTACACACATTATGAGTTGATCAGGCCCACGCAATGTGATCACATTTGCATCATCATAATAACACTCAACGGAGCAAACACACAAGACAGACACAACCAAGCATCTTAAGTTATGCAATACATACAGGCTTTTCCCTAGACCCTTTGCTCTGATACCATAAAATGTAACACCCCGTGTTAACCCGATTTGTTAACATGACATCGTATTAAGCCACGCTTAATTTAAAAATGTGGAATATCTTTTTCTTTTCAATTATGACGTCATTATACTTAGCCAAGTTGATTACTTAACCATTTTCATAAAAACATCGCCTGTATGTAATTGCAATTCAACAATAACTAGAATACCTAATATATAAATACTGTGAGTATCTAAAATCACGGAACTACAACACGTAGTCCGAACATAATCCTGATACATTATTAATACTCAAATCTAAACTAAGACATAGTCAATCAACGTGGCATGGACAATCCCCATGCTCACCAAATAAGGCAACAAAGCCCAACATAAGTCTCAACATCAACCATATAATAATAAGGCGGAAAACATAACAGCATCCAAGTCCAACAATATAATAATAACAGCAATAATCATCAACTAAGCTCTGGCCTCCTGCCGCCAGAGGCATCAGCCCTCAAATTACCTGAACCTGAAATAAGTGCCCCAAACGTGGGGTGAGATCTCTAAACAAGAAATCTCAGTAAGACGAGGGGTCCTCAAGGATCTTCCACCCCAAGCTCACTTACATGTGCAATATAAGTTCAAAAGCAGTTTAACAATATAATTTCCAAAATAGTGCAATGCAGCTTATAATCATGACATGTGTGTTAACTATTCTACTTATCAGAGAAGTGTAGGAATCCATAAACTCACACGGTACTAGCCATTCGCTGCACCCACCCACAGGATCGCCCCTTGGCCTCCTGTAGGCGTAACACTACATACATTCATAAGCAATTTCACTTAACAACTCCATAGCATTTCCAATAAAACAGTACATGAAAACACATCATGCATACAACCATACCACCATGGGACATGTGGAACCAAACAATGGCTAAACCGAGGACACGAAAGCTTAACTTGAAAGCTCACAATCCAAGCCAAGAGTCCACACAAGCTCTAAGCTCAAACACAGCAGTATCACAATCTATTATCGACTAATGATATATCAATACTCATATTCTACAAGCATACAACATAACGACAACGCCCTTCCTTTTACGTTTTACGTCTTAAGGCTTCACACAAAGCCACAAGCCCTTAATCACCTGTTTCTGACTTAGTAAAGTTATTACAGAAGTTCAACTTCATCAACCTAGGGTCCACAAACCCCAAACATCAGTTCTGGATAAACAGTAAGCTATTGTTTCTCGAAAACCTAGAATATTCAGATATTTGTCGAGGGCATATCCGGATATCAATATCCGGATATGCATATCCGGATAATTCGCGACAGAATGCAGTTCTGCATTTCGCGAGATATCCCTCCCAAAGGTGGCTCATTTCATGCATCCAGAAGCTTAAACATGTGATTTAAGGTGTGTTTAACATTACCCAACGTTAGGTTATCATCTTTAATCCATTACATGCATCAAGGCTTCATTTTTAACCTCTTAAACTCATGATCAAAGGTGATGAAGCTTACCCAAGCTCCAAACAGAAAAGCAAAGGCTTATGGAGCTCACCAAACAACTCCAACAATTCTGACTACCAAGGAAAACGAAAATGCCACACCAAAGGTTGGTTCTTTACTCAAAAGATGACTCCTTGACACCACAAATGCCAAGCAAATGGTGTACACGATCACCCAACTCAGAAACAACAGCAACAACTCCTTCCACTACAACCCCAAACTAGCAAGAAGCACCCTTTACCCTATCAATCACACAACCAAGTGTTTACTCAAGAATGGAGAAGGGAATTCTCAAGAAAGGAAGAGTTTTGTTGATTTTCTCTCGAGGAAAGAAGGTGACCAGCAAGGGAGTGTGAAACTCAGAATAGAGGCACGTAATATCTGATTCATGCCTAGGGTTTTGGGCCAAACTAATGAATATATAGCCACTTAACAACTTAACACACATTATTATCGTTAAATGCTACGCTTAGCATTTTAATCCCAAACTCAGGATTCTTAACCTACTCAATTTTACAAGATTTATCATATTTTTATTTTATTTTTCGGAGCACCTTTTCAGAACGCGCTTTTTCATAGCCAGTATCAGTTCTGGCACCAGTTCTCATTATTTTAACTTGAAACTCATTTTACAAGTCCTACATATTATTCTAGGAATATTCATGCACTTATTATAATTTTCTGGGATACTTTATCGGTACGCATTTATACTGACTTGCAAAACTGGTATCTGCACTTTTCGTCAGAAAAACGACTTTCAGCATTATTACTCACTCACTATAATTATTTAAGCCTCATTATAATTATTAGGGTCAATTATGGAATTATCTCATAATTATCTAATTAATTTCCTTAATTAACGGTGCGGGTTCTTACCCTTGCCTCACTGGAAACAAATCAACTGGCCGGTGGAACACGGCCCAAAATGAGTCTTCCTGCATCCCAAACACTTGGGAGCAGGAGGTCTCGCTGCACTCCCCTGAGCAGAAGTTCTCTTAAACTGATTTGGCGCTTGCCGAGCCGCCATCTGCTTTCCCTTACCCTTGTTCCCAAACTTCTTGTCCCTCCAAGAAGTGGAACTACCAGCTACCTTCGTCGTCTCACTAACCTTGGCCCTCTTGGCCTTACTCGAGTCGTAGAAGTCCTCGATATCCCTACACTGCTGCACCAGTGTCCCAAAGTCCCTCGAAGCAGAACCAGCAAGGTAACCAGCAATATCCTCACTAAGTCCGCTGCGGAACTTAGCAGCTAAGAATGTTGGAGTAGGCCTCGCCATCCGGAAGTGTGCAAACTTCACCAGCTGATTGAACTTGGCCAGGTACTCGTCAACAGACAACGAGCCCTAAACCAACATGTCGAACTCCCCTTGCTTCCTCTCCTGAGCATCGTAAGGGAAATACTAACCCAGAAAGAAATCGTCGAAGAATGGCCACGTCATCACATGGCCCTGCATCTCGTAGACATAAGAAGTGTTCGTCCACCACTCATGGGCATCGCCCTCTAGCATGTAGGTAGCGAACATCAACTTCTGCGGATCAGTATATGAATGACCCGAAAAATCTTGTCCAACGCCTGTAGCCAACGCGCCGCAGCAATAGGATCACAAAACCCATCAAAGGTAGGTGGTTTATGCTTACGAAAAGCATTCAGCCGGCGATCGATCTCATCTTGATCCTCAACAAAAACAGGGACGGTCTGCATGGCCCCCGTAAGGTGACTGCCATCACCCATCTGACTCTAACTGTCGTCCTGCAGACTGGGTTGAGGCGGAGGCGGTGGCGGTGGAGGTGATGGTGGAGGAAACTGGCCAACAGCAGGACCAACCCTCAACTCCTCTAACATGACTCTCATCATCGTCATGTTTGCCAGACAGTTGGCCTCCAACACATCCTCAGTGGCCTTCCTGCTCGCCTCTCTGACGGCGTCCAACATGGCTTGGTTTTCCATTCTCATGGCCTCCTGGTCGGCTTGTCGGGCCGCCTGCATCTCAGCCAACGCAGCCAGGACCGGGTCGGGTTGACCCTCATCAGTCTCTCGTGTTCTCTTGGATCCTACCATGACTCTGCACAAGTTACACAAATTATGAGTTGACCAGGTCCACGCAATGTGATCACATATGCATCATCATAATAAAACCAACGGAGCAAACACACAAGACAGACACAACCAAACATCCTAATCATTGCAATACATACAGGCTTTTCCTTTGAACCGTCGCTCTAATACCATAAAATGTAACACCCCGTGTATACTCGGTTTGTTAACATATCATCGTATTAAGTTGCGCTTAATTAAAAATGCGGAATATCTTTTTCTTTTCAATTATGACGTCATTATACTTAGCTAAGTTGATTACTTAATCAATTCCATAAAATATCGCCTGTATGTAAATTGCAAATAAACATCTAACTGAAATACCTCATAACATAGATAAAGTGAGTATCTAAAATCACGGATCTACAACACGTAGTCCAGACAATATCCTGATAAATTAATACAACTTCAAATGAAACAAGACATAATCAAGTCTATGTGGCATGGACAATCCCCATGCTCACCAAATCAACAGTATAGCCAACAAAGTCTCATCATAGAAATCCATAACTGAAGTTAAAATCATAAAGCAGTAAATAGGATCCGACATCCAACATAATCGTCATAATAGCAAGTAATCAGCTAAGCAGCATAAATAAGTATCAACTAAGCTGTGGCCTCCTGCCACTAGAGGTATCAACCCCCTGGTTACCTGAACCTGAAATAAGCGCCCCAAACGTGGGGTGAGATCTCTGAACAAGAAATCTCAGTAAGACATGGGGTCCTCAAGGATCTTCCACCCCAAGCTCACTTACATGTGCAATATAAGTTAAAAAGCAGTAATTTCCAATATAAGTTCCAAAACTATGCAGTGCAACAAGTATTCATGCCATGTGTGTTTAAATTATTCTACTGGCCAGAGAAATGCAGGAATACGTCTATCACCTACATGTAGTATAAGGAACACCGTTTGCACCTCACCCACAGCCTCACCATATCGTATGTGCTACATACTCAGGCTTACCGTATAGGTGGAACACCACATGCATATCCAAAAGACACTAGCATATAACAACTCAATAGCATTTCCAAAACATCAAAAGCATGTAACACAGCATGCATACAACCATACCCCCATGGGACATGGTGGAACCACAACATGGCTAAACCGAGGACATGAAAGCTTACCTTGCAAGCTAGCTATCCCAGCCAAGAGTCCACACAATCTCAAAGTGCAAACATAGCAGTATCCCAATCTGTTATGGACCAATAATATATCAAAATCATACTCTACAAGCATTCAACAAAAGACAACGCCTTTTCTTTTACGTTTTACGTCTTAAGGCTTCACACAAAGCCACAAGCCCTTAAACACTTGATTCTGACTTAGTTTGATAATTACAGAAGTCCAACTTTATCAATCTAGGGTCCACAAATCCCCAATAGCCTACTATATGAACAGTGCAGCTACTGTTCTTCGAAATCTTATAATATCTGGATATATGTCGGGGGCAATCCGGATATCAATATCCAGATATCTCACTGGCAATATCCGGATATCCATATCCCCATATTCGGATATCAATATCCGGATACCCATATTCGGATATCAATATCCGGATATTCCCCACCAAATATCCGGATATTTCGCGACAGAATGCAGTTTCTGCATTTCGGGAAGTATCATTTCCAAGGTTCCATATTTAAGCCATTCCAACGTCCAAGCATGCATTTTTAAGTCCATTAATGTTCATATACAGGTTGGTTACTTGTTTAACTCATTAAACATACCAAGACATCAACTTTAACCCATTAAACTTATGATCAAGGTTGGTGACACTTACCAAAGCTCAAAACAGAGCAAGAATGGCTCTTGGAGCTCACCACACTGCTTCTCAAGTCCAGACTTGCAAGGTAAACGAAAATGACAACCCAAGCTTGGACCTTTCTTCACAAAGGAAGCTACTTGGAGCTTCTACAACAAAGAACAAGGCTCCAACCACCCAAGATAAAGAAACTCAGCCCACTCCTCAACCAACAGTGGCTGGAAGTGCAGAGAATGACTAACTCCCACCCTCACAAGGTTGCTCTCAAGTGTATAGGATGCCAAAGAGGAAGGAAGCTAAGGTAAAAATGGTGTCTTGAAGGTTTTCCACAAGGAAGAAGGTGGCAGCAACCCACTCACAGAAATCTCACGCTGGAGGCTCTCCAATCAGACCTAGGATCATGTGCCAAGGCTATATACAGCCACTTAAGAATTTAACACACAGTATTAACTTTAATTGCTACGCTTAGCATTTTAATCCCAAACTTAAAATTCTGAACCTACTCAATTTTACAAGAATTAACATATTTTTATTTTAATTTTCGGAGCACCTTTTTCGTACGCGCTTTTCCATAGCTAGTATCAGTTTCTGGCACCAGTTCTCATTATTTTAACTTGAAACTCATTTTACAAGTCCAATATATTATTCTAGGAATTATCATGCACTTATTATAATTTTCTGGGATACTTTTTCAGTACGCATTTATATCGACTAGCAGAACCGGTATCTGCACTTTTCTTCCGAAAAGCGAATTTCAGCATTCTTAATCACTTATCATACTTATTTAAGCCTCATAATAATCATTAGGGTCAATTATGGAATTATTTCCTAATTCTCATACTTAATTAATTAATTTCCTTAATTAACGGTGCGAGTTCTTACATAGTCCATGACATAATCCTGAGACATTAATACAACTCAGCTAAACTCAATCATAACAGAAATCAATGTGGCATGGACAACCCCCATGCTCACCAAATAAGGCAACAAAGCCCAACAGAGTCTCAATAACAACAACATGATAATAAGTATAAAGCAGGTCAGCATCCAAGCATAATCCAAGCATATCATCATAATCAGCATATAACTAACTCAGCTCCGGCCTCCTGCCGCCCGAGGTCTCTACCCACGAGTTACCTGAACCTGAAATATTTGCCCCAAACGTGGGGTGAGATCTCTAAACAGAAATTCCAGTAAGACAAGGGATCCTCAAGGATTTCTCCACCCCAAGCTCACTTACATGTGCAATATAAGTTCAAAAGCAGGTATAATATAAGTTCTAAAATAAGTGCAATACAACAGAATAATCATGTCATGTGTGTCAAATATTCTACTGGCCAGAGAAATGCAGGATTTACATACGTCTATTGCCTACATTCAGTGCAAGTACTACTTACACTCACCCACAGAATCACCTATGGCATGTCTACTATATACACAGGCTTACCGTCTAGGTGGAACAACACATGCATATTATAAGCACTTGCACATAACAGCTCAACAGTATTTCTAAAATCAATACATGAAAACACATCATGCATATAAACCATCTCCCCATGGGGTATGGTGAAACCAACAATGGCTAAACCGAGAACACAAAAGCTTACCTCGCAAGCTAACTATCCAAGCCAAGCTCACACTAGCTCAATGCCCAAAAACAGCACAATCACAATCTGTTTATACAATAAATAATCATTAATATTCATTGCCCAAGGTTCCCTTAAGTGATTAGGGCTTTCCAACTCATTTTAAGTGATTTCATGCAAAATCTGCAGGAGGTATTCGAATACTCCTCGATGAGTATTCGAATACTCCAAGTCTCCAGAAAGTTTCTGAATACTTTCAATTAAGTATTCGAATACTACAAGGTATCCGAATACTTTCCACACGGTATTCGAATACCACAAGGTATTCGAATACATTACCTACAGTATCCAAATACTAGCCAGTATTCGAATACTTATTCAAGGTATCCGAATACTTTTCTGGGTTCCCAGAAAAGTATCCCAATACTCCTTCAAGGAGTATTCGATTACTGCTGATAAGTATTCGAATACTACATGAAAAGTATTCAAATACTTATCAGACATGATGCAAAAATTCAAGTTGTCTTCTGTATAATTCCATTTTTAAGGGTCCAAACGTGATTTGGAGTCCAATGACTCCGTAAACAGATGTTCATTAACATGTTTTAGACTCAGAATCTCAGTCCTTAACTCAAATGATCAAAGTTACACTTTTTAATGGATTAAACAAGCTTAAAACATAAAAATACCAAAGAGGTGATCATGGTATACCTCCAAGGCTCAAAAATCCGAAAATGAGACAGATTAGGAGTCCTCTACACAGCACTATGGTTCTGTCACTTTAAGACCACGAAAATCAACTACAAGCTTGGACCTTTCATCATGAAAATGGCTCCTACCAATGAGAACCACCAACTCAGCAACACAACCCCACAAACCGATGCTACAACTCAGAAAAGAAGCATCACACACCCTCACAAGGCCAACTCACACATAGCTATGGTGTTTAGGTGAAGGAACAATGAAGAAAATGATCTATTGGTTGAGTCTTACCAAGAAAAGGGAGAGTGGCAAGGGGAGGCTCAAGGCTACTGAAGCACCACCAGAAAACTCACGTAGCAATATAAACAAATCAGCCTAGGGTTTAGTGTCAAACCTATTTATAGGCACATTAAGTTTTAATCGCACTGTATTAGCGCTAATAGCTACGCTTATTATTTTAATCTCAAATTTTAGATTATGAAACTAGCCATTTTTCTAGGATTTTTCATATTTTTATTTTATTTTTTGCAGTACTTTTCCGGTATGCGCTTTTACTTAGCCAGTATCAGTTCTGACACCAGTTCTCATTATTTTGACCTAAAACTTGTTATGCTAGTCCTATATATTATTCTAGTGACATATACACACTTTTCATAATTTTTCGGGATACTTCATCGGTACGCATTTATACTATGAGGCAGAACTGGTATCTTCACTTTTCGTCAGAAAAGCGACTTACAATACTCACTTACTATAATTATTTAAGCCTTCTCATAATTATTAGGGTCAATTATGGAATTATCTCATTAATCTCATAATTAATTAATTAAATTCCTTAATTAACGGTGCAGGTTCTTACATCTATCAACAACTTAACCCTCTATTTACCTTTTTGCTCTTATGTGCAATGCTGGCTTGAATTGATTTGTTGGGCTTTTGTTTCTTTGAATCTGTTGTTTGGGCCACTTCTATTGTAACGCTCAGCCGCTTCAAGAATCAATGACTATCCCCACATACTAACACAGGACTTTTCAGTGTGCTTTTTCCTCACTCGCACACTTCCCCGGAAAACTTCCCAGGAGGTCACCCATCCCCGAATTGCTCCAAGTCAAGCACGCTTAACTATGCAGTTCTTCCATTCTGGACTACCGAAAAGTAGATGCATCTTGTTTGTATAGGTAGTACCAATTAATTCTTATAAGCTATTCCCAACTGTATCATCCCATACCAGCACAGTTTCTGGAATCCCTCTCTTTCGAGTGTTGATTCGATTCATTCATGTACCCCCGTCGCTGGAAGCCTGCCACGAGCCACTCCTTGTTTGTGCCCTTTCACACTATATTTTTTCGCACCGGCGATCACTCCATGCCCTCGTCAACACCCGGGATGTTACATCTATCATGAGCATATTTGGGCCTTTAAAAGTCCTGCATTAAACAACCTAACTCAGTACAAGAGTTTTATACACAAGCAAACATCAAAACCAATTTATCATGAATTTCATTGCAACTAGAAATTTAATCAGTCATTTCTTTTCAATTTCAGATCACCAATTTACACTGTTTAAGTCTCATTTTGGAGACTTATCAATTAAATAACCACTTACATTCCTAGACACCAACAGTGTAATTATCTTTATCTTGATTCCACCAGTCAAAAAAGCAATAAATACGCCAATTGAAGTGACACAAAATTTACGTGAAAAATCCAATTCGGGAAAAATCATGGGTAAAATCAAAGAAGACTTTCACTATGTGAAAGAAAATTATATCTTTCTCTAAAATACAAAAAGAGACCAGTATCACTCTCCATTGTATCGGGAGAATACACCTCACTCAAAATATCACTTAATTCTCAGCTTTGGTATTTGGATTGTTGAAGGCCGGATGTCATAAACCGTTGGCACGGCTGCCTATTTATACCCTAATAAGTGAAAATTGCAATTCCGTGTTCATTCCGCGTTGTAGCTTTCCGAATTATGAGTAGTAATGCAATTGGAGATATTGCATTCATGCTTTTCGTCAAATGAATAGTGGAGAAACATGTGCTGGATCCACCCTCCAAGCAATTTCAATTAGAATATTGACAAAAGCCACAATACACTTTAACATACGTCAGTGCATACGTCACGATATTATTCCCGAATCATGATGAAAGTTTGGTGACCTAAATTATAATATATCTCCGATTAGTGTCTCTTAACTTTCCTTCACCTTCCCTTTTTATTTTAAGGAAAACTTCAAAAACTCTCAAAGAATTTTTTTAATTTTCACTTATCCACTTTCTTTATAAATTTTTTGAATCACTTATATTCTTATTTAGATTTTTTTGGTCACTTATCCCCCTGACTTAAAGTTTCTTTATCACTTACCCTTAGGGGTGGTAAACAAACCAGGGCCTTTGGCTCGGCTCGTGAAGGTCTGAGCTTACATGTTTAAAATTGGTTGTTGGAATCAGACTTGAACTTGTATAAAAACTCATTTAATAAAAAGGCCTCAAGCTTCAATTCAAAAGTTCGGTCTTAGAGTCTCCAAGGCTGACCTAGTATGTTAATTTTTATTTTATATTTTTTATACTATTTGTAATAGTCGTCTCTCTCTCTCCTCAATCTATTTCACCCCATTTTATTGGTTAAACAGACTTTTTGAATGATTTTGTTCTATATTATGTTGTTTGGATATACATTGAATTTACGAATATTTATGGAATTACTAGTACTCTTAATTGTATATTCTGTTTGGATAAATTTTTGTTGTCTTATTTTTTTTTTTAAATAGGCTAAAACAGACTTTATTTTTTGTAAATAAGACAGGCCACATGCTGATAATTACATTTTTAACAGGTAACAGACTTGGTTAAACTGACACATTTAAATACAGGCTTAACTTTTTAAGATCAAAGCTCGGCTCGGCTCGGCCCGTTAACACCCCTACTTACCCCCTCACTTAGGGGGATAAATGATAAAAAAACTTTAAGCCAAGAGATAAATGATTCAAAATTTTGTGAGGAATAAGTGATTATGAGAAAAGTTACACGCGATTTTGAAGTTTTCCCTTTATTCTATATTGTAACAATTTAAAATTACAATTGCCGTTGTGATTGCTTTTCAATTATTGAAATTGTATAAAGTTATGGACGAATGCGGCTATAGTGGTGATGCATCTGTAAAGAATTTTCAAACCACAATATTGAGTCCACAATTTTATAATTGCAATTGCGGACTGCAATTTAAAGCCATGAAACTAAACATTTATCTTGGGAATAAAAAAAAAATAAAGGAGGAAAAACTGTACAATTAATCTTGATTTTTCCACCAACACTAATATTTTTTTATTTTATTTTTTGTAATAAAACACTAAGATCTTGCATTGAGAATAACTTGGTAGATGCGATCATGCATGCTTATAGGGAATAACTTGAAGTGGATGTGAGTACTATGACTAGCAGATCATCTATAAACCAGTTTACTTTGTTCCAAACCCTACAAGGTTTTGCATCTAGTCAGTAAAATTGCTCCTATTAAAAATTAAAACCTTTAGCTATGAAACTCAATTGATAAGTTTCCAAGACACTATATTTTTATGGTTAAAAAGAGTTTAAATAATAATTAAAATAATTAAAAATATAGTATTAATTAATAAAATAGTAAAAGAAAGTAAATTGCCAACAAATTGATAAGAACCTAATCTTTATTGTTGTTTCAGGTTGTTTCGTATTAGAATAATAAATTACTAACCTAATAATGATGAGAGGTCGATTGCAATTTGAAGGATATCAAGCGAAAATAAAGAAATAATTAAAAATAAATTATCTGGTCAAGCTCACTCCACTGTTCGCTTCAGCGAGCAAGTAAGCGAGGAAGAGAAAATTGCTCGCTGAGCAGCTCGCTGAAGCGAGCTCCTCAGGAGCTGGTCCAGAAATTAAAGCCCAATTTAAACTCTTTAAATACAAACGCGACGAAGGCTTTGGAATTAATTCTGGAACGCGAAGAAAGAAGGAAGTCAGAGACGAAACGAAAGCCGTGGCGGAAGAGGAACACTGGCAGAGGGGAAGGAAGGAATCATTCTGCATCATTGATCGTCTTCATTAATCAAGTTTCATCATGAACTTTATTTATTTTTCAGTATCTTTTATTTCTGTTTTTATAATTATGCATAGCTAAATTCCTTTAAGTAGTTAGGGCGAGACGGAACCAATGGGTTCTTAAACGCTATTTGCTTCTCTTATGATTTATATTCTTGATTTAAGTTATCCAATTAATCTGTTTAAAATTCCTAGTCTTGTTTATGATCTAGCAAATCTTGAATGAGCATTAGAGTTGTGCATGACAATAGGGATGTTGGTGTATCGATTCCGATTGATGGATTGCTAGAAATTGTATGATCTAGGGATAGACTTATGAATTCTATAACTGTAAGAACTCGCACCGTTAATTTAGGAATTTAATTAATTATGAGATTAATGAGATAATTCCATAATTGACCCTAATAATTATGAGAAGGCTTAAATAATTATAGTAAGTGAGTATTGTAAGTCGCTTTTCTGACGAAAAGTGCAGATACCGATTCTGCTCCACGGTATAAACGCATACCGATGAAGTATCCCGAACAATTATGAAAAGTGTGTATATATTACTAGAATAATATATAGGACTAGCATAACAAGTTTGAAGTTAAAATAATGAGAATTGGTGCCAGAACTGATACCGGCTACGTAAAAGAGCGTACCGGCAAAGTTTTGCGAAAAATAAAATAAAAATATGATAAATCTTAAAAAATGGCTAGGTTCAGAATCCTAAGTTTGGAATTAAAATGATAAACGTAGCTATTAGTGTTAATACAGTATGATTAAACTTAATGGAGCTATATATAGTTAATGGCATATGATCCTAGGTCATTTTTGTGCCTTCTACGTGAGAATTTCTGAAGCTTGGAGTCATCCACCTTGCCACCCTTCCTCCCTCTCCATTGAAGCTCCAAGAGAGCACTTTTTCTCTTACTTTCTTCACCAAAGTCCCTTGTATGTGTGTGCTCTAGCCATGGGAGGTTGAAAGTCCAGCCATTTATGAGTTGTGGGTTTTGTCTTTGTGAGAAAGCTGTTGACTTTGAGGTTGTGTGGTGTGGGAGCCATCTCCATGCCATTTGAAGCTTCAAGGTGCCATTTTGGTTGAGAAAGAACCAAGCTTTGGGTGCCATTTTCGTGCATCTTTGGAGTTTAAACTTTGAGGTTGAGTGGTGAGCTCCAAGAGCAACTTTGGTCTCTATTTTGAGCTTGGGTGGTAAGCACCATCTCTTGTCATGAGTTTTTATTGTTTAAAAGTTGAGTCTTGGCATGTTAATGAGTTGGTTAAGTAACTAGTATGCATACTGACCTATATATGCCTAAAAATGGATTCTTGCACTACAAGAAAACGGGCATTTAAAGGCGGAATTTCTGAGGCGGTCTATACTAAACCGTCTGCAAATCAAATAGCGAGGCGGTACGCGCGACCCTTTTTAGAAAGGACGTAAAAAAACTTCAATTGGAGGCTGTTATATAATAACCGCCTGAGATCAGGTATTACGGAGGCGGCTTTATTGGAATTTGGAGACGGTTTATATTTGAGATATAAAATAATACATGAAAATATGAACTTTAACTATTATCTTTCCCCGTTTTCACTCTTTCCCCCTTTTTCACTCTTTCCTACGTTCTTTATTCCCAAAATTAACTATTCCCCATTTTCACTCTTTCACTTTCCCCTTTGTACAGAATTTTTCACTCCGTCCTTTCAGTCTCCCGCCACACACCTTTTCATCTCTTTCATTGTTCCACAGTTTTTCTGTTCTTTCTCTTCCACTGTTCAATGGCTTACACCCTTCAGAGTCAAGTTTAGGTTTAAAGGTTAGGTATTTATCGCCATTTACTCTTCATTGTGTCTCTAAAGTTTAAGTTTTTCTCAGGATTTACTCTTCATCAACGACTTACACCTTCACTGTGTCTCTAAACTTTAGTAGACTTTCATTCGTTGCTATGGTGGTGTCGTCATTCAAAGTTGAAATCACTTGGAGGTAGTGAACAGTGAAGAATACGTTCAAGGAAGCATAACCCGCCGAACTGAAACTTGGTGAGTCATCAATGTACTACTCCCATTCATTACAAAATGCACAATGCATGGGTGTTCTTTTCTGATTTTTTATTTCTGATTTTCATTACAAAATGCAAACTGGGGTTTTCTTTTCTTTACTTTCCATTTTTTATCTATATCGAACACAGATCACTACCAAGGTGGCTCCTTTATTGTAGCAACCCTCATTGATTTATTTATTTATATTTTCCAGCATAATGCATGAAGATCTTTCGAACTGATATTCAACTTTCGTGATTTCTTTTTTCTTTATCTGTTTGGGATGTCCTATTTTAGAATGTCAGTTTTGATTTTGATTTTTTTTTTTTTAGATATCCTCTTAATTGAACCAACAATTCTTTATTTTTTTTATTTTTTTTCGAGGCTTGAGTCGTTTTGATTTAAACATTTCAATTTTGTTGAACCCTGCACCGCATAACAATCATTTAATGTTATAAGCCATGTTTTCTCTTTTATTGAAGTGAATGTTACTGGATATTTTGATGATGCATAATATCAATTGATTATCTAATAACACAGACACACACAGACACAGATATATGTTTCTCGTGAAATGTTGCAGAGCAATTTTAAGGTTTGTGTAAAAAATTTGTTTACATTTTAATGCGACTTTCATGATTTTAGCAGCCCTTCTTTTGTTGGTCCAACTTAGTGTGAAGATAGCTTTGATTTAAAGCATATTGATAAACTGACCTTGTACCTTTCAATTTAGATTTTGAAAATAATGTGGGAAATTGCATTATAAGCCGTCAAAGCACATTGATTCAGCTTTCACAGATTAGACTGCTTTTGTTAGTTTTGGAGTTAAGTTATAATATTTCATTATAAGTTTTGTCGTGTGAGAGCGAGAAAAATACTATAGAGACATTTTGCTTCTTGAGTTACATAGATCCAACTCCAAGCACCCTCTTAACCCAAACGCTGAACCCTTCTATATGGTACCAAGGCAACTATTTTTTTTCCATAACAACACACACTGATTTTTCCTTCCACTTCATGTAGCTTTGGGTTTTATCCTCTAAATCGGTTGGTGAACAAGGCAACCTTGGAGCCTACTCATGTATTACTAACTAAGTACCAATTTTTTCAGATTGTATATTTTAGGTGTTGAACTATGTTACATGTTGACTTTAATTTTTTTGTTTTTATTTCAAGGTTGAAAACTACATATCTTTTGATTCATAAAAGCATATAAATAAGTTACCTTGTTGATAGGTTGTGCATTTTAGTAAAGTTGAACACGCTGGTAGTAAAGTTGAAGAATGGTTCTAGTTAAGGATTATGAGTTCCCAAAAAATTCCTTTCTTAATAGAATCTTGAGTAGTATTCAGGTTCTTGTAGAAATTTCATGAGAGGAAGATTTAATTTGCCATATTCTTATAATTGTGTAAGCACATAACGGAAATAATCTTCTAACATTATGGGTTTTCTTAGATTGCTTGGAATATTGAAGAGAAAGAAGAGTTAACAACAACCCAGATTGTATAGTTATTCTGTTCATTGTTTTGCACGGTACGCCTCTTTTTTCTTCTTCCTCAACCTCTATTTCTGCCCTTCAACAAACAAAAATGTTGTCTAGATTTGTCAGAATTGGTGGACAATGAGATAATGGGTTTAAAACTTTAAATTCCTAAATATAGATTCAGTTGATGCCTTATTTTATAGATACAACTAGAAGGCAAATAGATGGTTTGGCTAGATTCTGTTTACTTACTAATGAACTACCTGCCATAGATGATGATGTTGCAGCTCAGGGTCATCTTCTACTACTGTTCCAACACCAGCTAAATACAACGCCCTCAAAGAAGAATTAGAAACTATAAAAGGCAAGATGGTAGAATTCGACGTGATGAAAGCGCATATGGCATTATTTATGCAAAATTTAGGAGCTCAACTACCATCTAATTTTTCTTTTAATCAGGTAAATATTGGTCAAATTCGTTTTCACTTGCAAAGGGATAAATTTCTTCTGGAATATAATTATTTATATGATTGTTATTGATTCCTTCAATTCTAGTCATTATGGTGATGTCATGAGCATTTTTCAATTGTGATTAGCAGTGAAGTGTTTCTCTTTGTGGAATATAAGTTTTTTTGAAGTTTGTCTTTTGTCTTTCCTTGTCCTCGACAAATATATCTATAGCAATGAGTAATCATATTATGGTGTCACTTTGTACTCTATTTCTGATACTGGTTTCTGGGTACTTGGGCTAATGTATGCTTTTTTTTTCTCATCTGCATTTGGTCAATTTCTGTTGTTTCTGATGCTAATGCAAGATGGTGCATTTGATTTTAAATATGCTAACTATATTGACAAAAGTTTCTGATGCTAATGCAGAATATCTTTTATTTGTACTTATTTTGTAAATTGTATGTGAAACTTGTAAAATGGCTAATGTACGTATTTTTCCATTGAATTAGGTTGCAGGCTTGCTCCGGGACTCAGAAGATCCTCCAATGGTAGTCATGACCCACATTGTGAAGAACCAAATTCATCACCTCATGCTCAACCTCCACCACCAGCACAAGAATGTTAAATTTTAAATTAGGATATCTATTTTAATGGAAATTCGTTTATGAATGGTTGTTAATTTTCTGGATTTTAAGCTCCTATGATATTTCTAGTTTTTTGTTTCCTGGATATTGAGTAGATGACATTGTGCATGGTTTTCTTATATGAATGGTTTTGCTTTTCTACATTTTTAATTGTTATGACATTTGTAGTTAAATTTAAATATGCACTTTTAGCTAAAAATGTTAGTTTATTACTCCTTGCATCAGTGTACGTATATTTACCTTTTCATAATTCAATGGATATTGTATGCTCAAATTTTTAAAATTTTAATTAGTTTTTTATTGGACATTGTACACTTTAACTGTAAGATAGTAAACCTCAACGAGAATAAAGAATGACTTAAAAAAGTAAATTTTTCTGAAAATAATTTTTACATAAATAAAATAATATTTTTTATAAACAAATTTGTGAATAATTGTAATAAATATATTTTATACAAAAAGCTGCAAAAAAAAAAAACCGACAAAATAATTTTTTAAATAAAATCGCGTAAATAACTACCTATTATAATTGCCAGAAAAAATGCCACATTTTCTCAATTGCAAGCGGTTATAAAAACCGTCTAAAAAAGATTTCAATATATATTAACATTTATGAAATCGCCTCCAGAACCGACTGAAAATGGAAACCAGAGGCGGTTTCAGAAACCGCCTTCAAATAATTAACAATATATTCCAGTCATATTTAAGGCGTCTGCAACCGTCTCAGTAATCGTCGGAGTATGATTTGGGCGGTTATTCCAGCGGTTTAGTCTAACCGTCCGTGAATGAAGTCCCGACTGTGTTAACTCCGACGATTCAATAACCGTCATTTGGAGAAAACAAAGGCGGTTTAAACCGCCTAATATGGAAAAAACAACCGCCTGTATAGACCACTTTTCTTGTAGTGTTGGACGTTTAATAATGGTAAAAGTTGAATCTTTGAGTGATATCTTCGCGAAAATGCAGAGCTGCATTCTGTTGCGAAATATCCGGATATGATATCCGGATATTGATATCTGAATATGATATCTGGATATTGATATCCGGATATGGGGTTTGAGATATCTGGATATGGATATCCGGATATGGCCCCGACAAATATCCGAATATTCTGGGAATTTCGTGAGTGTCACTGTATTGTTCATATAGAACTGTATTTGGGATTTATGGACCCTAGATTGGTTGAGTTGATTGTCAGGTACTATGTTTGGTTTTCAGTATTAATTATGAGATAAGAATTGATAAAAAAGAAAAATATTGAGAGATTTTTTTAATTGTGGTGCAGGACAATGTGTTTTTGCAGGACAATGTGTTTGTGCTGTTGCTTTGTTCAATTCAATACCAAGTAGTTAAAGAAAATGCCGATGATGCTTTTTATGAGTTGCAAAACCCCAAGGAACAGATCCAGGCTTATGTTTTTGATGATATGTTTTCTACATAGTTATCAATTTTTCGTTGACCATTTCTCTGTTGATGGATTTTTTTTAACTGTGTTTGTTTTGGTGTTTCAGTGAACCGTGCTATTGTTCCAAGAATGAGTTTGGATGAACTCTTTGAGCAAAAGGGTGAGGCTACCAAAGCTGTGTTGGAGGAACTTGAGAAGGTAAGGCCCTGTTTGATTTCTATTCTCAAAAACTGTTTTTAAATTTTTAAAACTAAAAAGTAAAAAATCTGTTTGGAAATGATTGTTTTGTAAAATGATTTTCAAAACAATGATTGTTTTTTAGTTTTAAAAACTGAAAAATGAAAACAACCTACGGATGTTCTGGTTAGCAGTTTTCTGATTTTTTTGTTTTCACGGTGGCATGTTCGTAAATATCACAATTCATTAATGGCAATTTCGTAAATAGAAGACTCAAAACAAATGCTTTACGGTGGCATTTTTGTAATTCTGAAACTCATTAACGGCGTTTTGGTAAATAATTACAAGTTCTTTATAACTTTCATTTAACAACATTCAAACAAGTTTTTTTTTTTCTACTCTCAAAATCAGTTTTTAAAATTCATATTCAAAATAGTTTTTGAAAAAAAAAAAAAAACACTTTTAAACATACCCTAAGTTACTGCTTTTGTTAAATGAATTCTGGCAACCTTCAATGAAATATGTAAGAGCTGGTAAGTGAAAAGAACCTTAAAGGTCCATTTGATTTGCTAGAAAAGAAGGGATAGGACGGCTCAAAACACACCCACTTACAAAAATTGTATCTCATTTTGATTGTTCAAATAGTATAAGTATCTGACAAAAAAACAACTCAAATGACAACATAAATCTCTAAGTTTTCGTTACCCTCTAAGCTAAGTTATAGAATCTAGTCCACGACACAAAAAGGTTGTTTCTTTTTGTCTCTTACATGCATGCATTCATTCTTTGGGTGCGAGTATGTGCAATCTATTTTGCTACTTTTTCTAAGAAGCAAGAGTTAAAAAGCATTATATTATTTTTTAATGTAACTAAATAAATAATAAAAATATATAATATAAATGTATGTATACGTCCTTCTATATATATATATATAAAGTTTTATCAATTGATCTTATTACTTATGGTGCAGCTAGTACATTTTGTCTTTGGTTTTAGGATCGTACGAAAAGATGGTGATATTTGTTTTGCTGAACTTTGTCCAGATACGATAAATTTTCATTTTAGTTTTGTATTTTGCCATGTCTTTATTGGATAGTTAACATGAATACTATTAAAATAATTTTACTGGCAAATACTTTTAAAAAATTTCTTGAGAGTTGGTCAAGTGAATTTAATTTCAATTATTTTGTGGTTTCATTAGCATTTGGTACTTATTTAGGGACTTTCTTAATTGGATTGCAGGGTGAGTATGATCTATTTGATGTATGTACTTGAACTAAATGATTTGGTTCTTTTTGTATTTAGTGAAACATCTTACTTTTACGTTGATTCTTTTATTGGACCGACGCGATTCTCTTATTTTCGATGTAAACGTTTATTATTATTATTATTTTTTTTCCTAAACCTAGCGGCGATTTAAAAACCGCCCCTATTGTAATTCGAGATCCCTGGCAATCATTTCGTCGGTCGTCCAAAATCGCCAGAGAATTATCTAGTGGCGCCATTTTTAACTGACACAGTATATTTTGACGTTTGTTAAAATCGCCGTTGTATCTCAAAACTAACTGACTCAAAATTCCGCTTTTGTTGTAGTGATTGAGCTCGATAATTTAATAAATAAGACAATAATTTAATCAACTCTTCTCAATTTGTCTTAAATTTAGTTTGTTTCTTAATATTTATATACAATAACTAAATCAACAATATTTTAATTTAATCAACAATTTAGTTTGCTTTTAGAGACGTTGTTTTCACGTTTCCTGCAAAATGGACAGAAGCATTAAATGAGTGCAGCAGGTGTAATAAATGCTCTCAATCTGTTCCCCTTTTGATATATTTTCAAAGGAATACGTCATCATACGTTCTCCCACTGTATTTTTGTCACAAATGTGTAAAATACGTGATTTTCATGCTGAAGTTGTTCATTATATGAGGGAACGTATAGTATTTTGCGATCAAAATGGGCTTAGATGAGACCGAATTTACGTCTCATCACTTATCCCTCAGAATCCTTTATGATCGAGCTCTAATACCACTATTAGGACTCGGTCTCTCAAATTGTCAAATCGCGAAAGCAGTGTTGCCGGTCAGCAACACTATCAAAATCGATTGGTCTAACTTGTTGACCGGTCAGTCAAACCAGCAACCAAAAATCATCTCTATCAATTAGAAACGCAGCAAACATAAAAATGGAAAAATTGCAGAAATAGAGATGAAAGGAGAAGAAGAAGAACACACACAACTTTCTACATGAAAAACCTTTTTTAATGCGAAGAAGTAAAAATTACGGGACACTGATCCAGATCAAATTTCCACTATGAAAAATAATGGGTTACAATGGCTCTCTCAATCTTCACGTACAAAGGTGATTTTCTCTTAAGCGTCTCCAAAAAGGTCACTCACTTTAACTTCTCTCTAGAGATTCGAATGTCAAAAAGTCCTTGTTCAAATGGGACCTTATATAGTTGTGGGGAAAGCCCTTCCCCTTCTTTTGTCTTCATTAATGAGAAGCATTTATTATGATGGTTAACATAATAAATATCAAGCCTTGCACAAAATATGCTACGCATGCCCACTGCTACCAAACCGCAGCATTAAATGGAGGAACAATGACTAGTCCAACTCATCTCTCATTGTGCATAGGGGTGGTAAACGAGCCAGGGGCCTTTGACTCGGCTCGTAAAGGCCTGGGCTCGTTTAACAAAAGCTCGTGTTGGAACCAAGTTTGGACTTGTATAAAAGTTCGTTTAATAAAAAGGCCTTAGGCTCTAATTCAGAAGCTCAACCTTAGAGTCTTCCAGGCTAGCCTAGTATATAAATATTTATTTATACTTTTTATACTACTTGTAATAACTCTCTCTCATCAATTTATTTCACCCCATTTTATTGGTTTAATAGACTTTTTGAATAATTTTGTTCTATATTATGCTATTTGGATATATATTGAATTTATGTATATTTATGGAATTACTAGTGTTGTTCTATATTATCCTTCATCCTCCTTCACACAAACAAACCCACAAAAACTCATTTGTTCTACTGTGCATTGCTCGTTTGTGTCAATTTATTTTTTATTTTATTTTTTTTATTTTTATTTTTGTTGGCACTTCTTTATAATGGGCTAAGATAATATAACCTGTTATCTACCTTCTCTCACTTTAATTTTTTTTTTATTGTAGACTTTGTAAATTATTGCTGCAAATTGGAAGCTAAGGTTTCTATTTGGAAATTGATTTTTTGTGGAATTCTGTTCTCTTATTTTTATTTTTTAACATGCTAATAGGCTAAGACAGACTTCACACAGGCTTTTATTTTTTGTAAATAAATCAGGCCACAGGCCAATATTATATTCGTAACAGGTAACAGGCTAAGGCCAGTCGGATACGTTTAAATACAGGCTTGACCCGTTAAGATCAAAGCTCGGCTCGGCTCGGCCCGTTAACACCCCTTTATTTGTGCACTCTATCTTTTTTTTTTTTTTTTGTAAATTTGTGCACTCTATCTTCGTTTACATATTGACTTGAGGGTTGAAGTCTTTTTAAATGCTTCCTCCACCTTCTTCGGCCACCATCTTATAAGGAGAGCCGCTGACAATCACCTACATCATTGAGATTTAGAAACATTTTCCTATTCAAACTAAAAAATTTGTCTGTTAATATCTTGATAATTTAACCTCGCAAATCAATGAGTATGAGTTAAAATTATGCTTCATTTTTCAAGTGAATTAAATTTCAACTTAGACCTGTTTTATTTATTACTTCATGACTGGGTTGTATAATAATAATAATAATAATAATATATAGTCTCATAGATTTTTAAATGTGTATGTATATGATTTTCTTTTGAATGACTCGTTAAGCACCTCAGCTTGTATTTAACTATGCTCGAATTAAAAAAAAAAAGGAGCTTACATTTTGTAATATTATAAATGAAATAAAATAAGGGTTCATTTTTCTGCAGTTACTGCAAATAAATTATCTGCAGTAAACCTAATACGACGTTATTTTGGAGCGAAAATCATGGTATTTTTATAATTTTAATTTATTTCATGGTTACTATAGTTTTTATAATTATAATTTTTTAATATTTCAACCCCAAAACGACCTTCTTTTGAAAGTAAATACAGATAACTTATCTGCAGTAACTGCAAAAATATTTTTCTGATAAAATAATTCATAATCTTTTAACTAATAATATTTAAGCTTTTTGGATTACGTAGTTAATCCACGTAATTTAAATGCCTCCATGTACCATTCGTGCTTAAAGCAAAAATAGAAACTATAAAAATGAAAAGTTATGATAAAATTTTTATGAGAAAATATTTTCTCATGTTGCATGAGAATTCAATTCTCATATTGTGACCTTTTGATTTTCGTGCAATTTTTTTTTTAAATAAACGTGGGGCTCACCACTAATTGAGTCACAACATAAGAATTTAATTCTAACATGAAAAAATCAAACCCCACTTTTTATATATAATCCACGCTTGTGGAAACTATTGAGAAGTGTTATATATTGCTGCGTCCATTACTAGTCATATAGGCTTGTAGCGTGGCCGAAGAAACCAAATTGTCATTATAATAATCGGGACAGTCCTTTGGATCAACCTAGCTATGGAGATTTGGATGGCAGCCCAATTGTTAGTTTTTGTACAAGAGTTAGAACATTTTTTTTCTTTTTTTCTTTTCTCTATTTTTCCTCTTCTCGAACTTCCTAATAAAATTCTTTAATCCCACCCTAGTAATAAAACCTCCATATGACTCTAGTTTACAAAAAAAATGGTTCTAAAAAAATTAGAATATCATATAAATATAAGGAAGGTTATACTTACAATCTCTTACAATTATATCTTAATCGTTGATTTTCGTCAATCAATGGTTATCATTTATTGTGAATTAATAATTAATTAATGAGTTTGATTTGCGAAAATAATAACCATTGATTGACGGAAATCAACGGTTAAGATATGGTTGTAAATGAAAATATGTTGTAAGTATAATCTTCCTCTATAAATATATATTGATAAAGTATTTCTCTATTCACTGGAGATAAATTATCTCCAGTGACCCCCAAAACTACGTTGTTTTGAATTAATGAATGGTGTTTTCATAATTTTAAGGTAATTAATAAAAGGTATTTCAATAAAATTCATATGATAAAAAATTAACAAAATTACATAAATATCCTTCATTAATTCAAAATGACGTAGTTTTAGGGTACTGGATATAACTTTTCTCCAGTATATATGGGTTAGGATCATTTTACATCCGTGTAAGTTACTCTCAATTTTGAACATTGATCCCACTTATATCTAAAGGCTCTAATTTTTTAGGAATGTGAGCCATTGGATACAAGTGGATTAATGATCAAGATTGGGTGTAAGATTTCTAACTCTTACATCGATGTAATAATATCCTGCCCATATATATATATATATATATATATATATAAGCTAGGATACTTTGACACCAGTGTCAAATTTCAAATTTGACACCTCATCTGAGAGCCGTTAGATTAAAAAAGATCAATGGTGTCACATGCTTGCAAATCAGAGTCGTTGATCTTTTTTGATCTAACGGTTCTCAGATAAGATGTCAAATTTAAAAATTAACACTAATGTCAAAGGATCCTTCCTCTATATATAATTTTCTCACAGATTGTCTGTGTTGTGTCATAAACAGGTTATTCACGTCTTATTGTGTCGTGTTGACCTGCATAATAAGCAACGCAATTTGTGATTGACAGGTTATTTGTGTCATGTCATGTCGTATCAATCCGCATAATAAGCGATACACTATATGAGTTTGCGAGTTAATAGCGTCGTGTCGATCCACAAAATAAACGGGTCATATTCGTGTTGAAGATTTTAACCCAATTTCAAATTCGTGTCATATTCGTGTTGAGTGTATTCATATTTTGTAAAGAACCTTGGGATACACCACCCCAAAAGCTAGCTCAAAGGGTGGGAGTACCCAAGGCCTTATAAACTTCACATTAGTTGCACATTCAACCAATGTGGGAATATATATCTCAACACGCCCCCCTCACACGAGAGCCCATTGGGCTTGAAGAGTGGAAAATGCAACAGGCCCATCCTACCTGTGCTAAGAAAGTCCACAAGAGAAAGTGGGGGGGGGGGCGAGGCTCTGATACCATGTAAAGAACCTTGAGATACACCACCCCAAAAGTTAGCTCAAAGGGTGGGAGTGCCCAAGGCCTTATAAAGGCCACATTAGTTGCCCACACAATCAATGTGGGACTATATATCTCAACACGCTTCCTCACGCAAGAGCCCTTTGGGCGAGAAGCGTGGAATTGCACAGGCCCAATTTTTGGTTTACCTTTTGTAAAGAACCTTGAGATACACCACCCCAAAAGTTAGCTCAAAGGGTGAGAGTGCCCAAGGCCTTATAAAGGCCACATTAGTTGCCCACACAATCAATGTGGGACTATATATCTCAACACGCTTCCTCACGCAAGAGCCCTTTGGGCGAGAAGCGTGGAATTGCACAGGCCCAATTTTTGGTTTACCTTTTTGTGCTTTTTATTTTAATTCCACTTGAAAGTGGGGGGCCGTGAGAATCGAACTTGTGACCTTATAGTCAACTCAAGCTCTGATACCATGTAAAGAACCTTGGGATACACCACCCCAAAAGCTAGCTCAAAGGGTGGGAGTGCCCAAGGCCTTATAAACTTCACATTAGTTGCACATACAACCAATGTGGGACTATATACCTCAACATATTTGTGTCAAATTTGTGTCGTGTCATGTCGGGTCGTCTCAATCAAAATTGCCAAAAAAAATTTATCTTCCTAATCCTTTTAGCTAAAATAGGCTTTCCATTCAATAGCCAATTGTCTAATTGAAATGGTGCTAGCATCTCCAAGTCTCTCTTAAAATATTTCCTTTCCGCATACTATTCCAACCCCAATTGAAGCATTTCTCTTTCTCCTAGCCTCTAGGAAATTACCATTTGGAAAATAAATTCCTCTTAAACTTCTCACCCACAAAACTCCGCTGATTCTTCAAAGCTCTGCATACTTCTTTATTTTAGCGGGGAACTCTAAAAAATTTGGAATTAACATCTCATGTATTAAAGATTTCAATCACCCAATGCATATAGATTGATTGTTACAATTTTAATAATTAATTTTATAAATGAATGACCGGTATATTTTATGGGTTTTATCTTTCTCATTTTATAAGAAAAATATTGTTGGTCTTGCAAAGAGAAGATTTGGGAGAGAGAAACAAATATAAAAAGAGAGAAAACAATATCAGTAGGTCCCATATCAAATCTTCTTTCTGCAGGAACCATGTAAAATGAGAAAATTAAAGCCCATATTTTATATGATATTATCATATTAAAATAGAATATAAGAGAATTCATTCCCTAAAATCGCATGACAAAAAGAGTAGAAATTTTTTTTAGAACCTAATGGTAGATGATAATTAATATTTATTTTATTTTTTATTTCTGTCAAAATCTCATATTATCAAGGTTAGTATATAAAAGCTTGGTTTGTATTCCTTAAAGGGCGAAGTATGTTAGTGTGGAGGTGTTCTTATAAATAATGGTATGAAACAAAGCTTTTGGAGTAGTTACTGTGTGAGTATCTCAGAGATGATAGAAAGAGGGGGATTGTGCAGTGGGCATAATAACTCCATAGTTAGGTAAAGTGACAATTTATAAATGCAACGAATACAAGATGTCCATTCAATGAATGCACATGGATACATATATAGGTGGGAATTGGGATATATTCCTTAACAATAAGAAAGAAGATGAGTTATAACTGTTTTGTTTATAACTTCATTGTTGGAGTTGGGTAGCACATCACCAAAAGTGTTGGAAGTATTCAAATATGAGTTGTAAAGAAGTACCACATTGGCTAGACATAGACCAAGTGATGACCATATAAGTGCAAAAAGACCCATAAACCTACAGCCTTAAGGTTTTGGGTTGAGATGTGGTATAATGATCCAAAATGGTAAATCTTAATTAGAGGTTTAATTTAAGGATTTAAATGCCATAATTAGATTCAGTGAGTGATTCCGAGTATTTTGACTGTAATCATGACTATGTTTTGAACAGTGCGTTCTGTCGGAGAATTCGCAGTCTTGTGAATTAACCGGTAGAGCTTAAATAAGCAAAATAATTTTTGAGACATAATTTGACACTTCTGACTCCATATATGAGTTCAGAATGAAAAATTGTATAGTCTGGCACTTTATGTGAAAATCTCGTGAATAGTGTTTCTACCGGGTATTTTGTACCGCTGTTTAAGCAACCAGTAGAGTCCAGAAACAAATAATTGATGAAGTAAGAATAAGAAAGTCAATATATGCCAAGCAAGTCAATATAGGCCCAAGAAAATGATAAGTTTATAAGTGTTAAGTTTCAGAAATAAATAAAGTACAGTTAGTGGTTCACAGTGCATTTCGTTAAAAACGGTGCAAAAACCATACTGTGAATTATAAATATTGTTCCTTAGAAAATAAAAATTAATGTAAATGATTTTAGAAAAATAAAAATATGTTTGTAGCTTTAAGTTAGTTCCGGGTCAATTTAAGTTAAAATACGCGATAGAAAAACAACCGGTTAAAAAGCCACATGTGCTTAAAAACCCCTAAGTCACTTAAATTCACTATTCCCTCACACTTTCTCTCTCCCTTTTCCTTTCCCCACCCGTGGCAGCCATGGCAAAAGGAAGCTTAGGGTTTGTTTTTGTTTTTCTTTGATTTCTCCATGATTAAGCAACCAAATCTTCCACCCATTATACCAATCTCAAAGGAAATCATCCAAGGAAGCTATTCCAACCCTCCATTTGAGCTGATTTCGTTTGTGGAGGGAGATATTTGTCATCTCATTTTCGGAGCACTATTCATCCGAGGTGAAAAAAAGGAGATTTTTGGTGGAGACTTGCTTAGAGGTTACCTTCTTGACCTTGTATAAGCTTTTGGAGGTAATGAACCTCTATTTCCATAGTAGTATCTTGATGATTTATGTTATAAAAGTTATGATTATGTTTTAGTGGGAAAGAATTAGGTGTGAAACTTTGATTAGATGATGAATCTTGGTTGTTTTGGATTTAGGAAATGAAGATGAGCATTTGTATGTATATAAGAAAATTAGAGAAAAATCATATACCTTTCTCTCTATGTTTCGGCCTTAATAGGGTCCATTGTGCAAATTTTAGTTGATGTATTAAGAGGGTTTATTGTGTTGGAGTAAGTATGAAATTAGGAAGAAGGCCTAAAAGGAAAAATCCTATAAATACTTGCCCTTATGTTTCGGCCTTGGGGGCTTTAGAGGAGCTTGTCATGACAAAATTAATTGAGACTTGATGAACATATATATATTTATGTATGTGTAGTTGCTAATTAAGGGAAGAAAGAATAATTAAAAAGAAAAGAACCCTTTTGCCTATTGTCCTTGTGGAGTTCGACCTATAGGGTGGCTTAGGAATATATTTTGTTACATTTTAATTTAATAAAATGTGTTGTAATGTATTGTATAAAATTGATGAGTTAAGAAGTGAAATGACTTGAATAAGGGTTGAAAAATACATTGAATTCCTAAAGGTAGGTTCACGACCTTTTAGAGAAAATGGCATGAATTATGTTGAAAATTCTCAAGTGAACACTTGATTAAATTAAGGAAATCCTAATGAGTATAAGGTGGTCTAGACTTGTGTATTGGCATAGCATTGACAAAAACATAAAGAAACGAAAAGAAGCGATAAAGTGTATGCCTTATGTGAAAGCTATGCATGATGGCATTTTATTAATTTGTATTTGTGGATTCTTGCTCTACGTGTACCTAGGGACTGAGAAGGATCAAAATCTCTTGAAGATATAAAAGTAACTTGCGTCACAAGTAAGCAGATTGATAAAGCTTCAAGAGGTAAGCTCTATGTTTAAGGAGTCTTTTCCTACTTGAGTGCTCCACCATAGTTAGTGAACTGTGGTTGGATTGTATGACTGTTTTGATGCTTTGTATAGATGCATTCATATAGAGCTATTTGATGACATGATATGTTTTGTTCTGATATGACTTCTGTAAGATGATTTCTGTAATAATCTCTGGCCATTGATTGTATAGTACCCTGATGTCCGCTTTGGGGTCCTCCCTCAGGACTAATGGTGTACGCCTCTGATATGTATGATTTCGCTTTGGGGTCCTCCCTCGGGAACACGTGCGTTGATTTTCGCTTGGGGTCCTCCCTTGGGAATGACGGCGCACATCTCTGATATGATATGGATATATGCTCTGTTCTATTATGATATCTGTTATATGTTGTATTCGTATACTTTGTATTTGACTTTCATGCAGGAGTGAGCCAGGGGTATGGAGAATTCTTTATAAACCTGGAGCTTAATGAAATTTGTAATCTCACCCCTCGTTGGGGCCATATTTTCAGGTGCCCAGATCCCCGGTGAGACTTCTCTAGTTAGGGACGCGACATGTGGCTGAGGATTTGGACGGATTGGATTTTGAGTAGCTGTAGACTACTTTTATTTTGGAGTATAGTACCTTCACTTAGTATTTCCGTATCTTGTGGATCATGATGTTAGATCCTATATTTTGTATGTGGCCTGTATATGTTTTGTACATGTCTGTCAGTTTGATGCATGTACATTTGAGTATTCAGGCACGTTATATAATGATGTAGTATTCAGATAGGTTTACGTTTTGATGGCATGCTGTTAGATATAGTGGCACGGAGCCATGTTATGCATGCGCCCATGTATGGGTATTTGATTATATTTGGATACCTGGTATTTCTGAATTGATATGTTGTATAAACTGTTTATCAGGAAATGTTTCTGAGTGGGATTGGAAAATCCCCAGTTGTCCGATTTATAGAGGAAACTCTGCCCAATTTTCGTTTACGCTGAGTAAGAATTAAGTTAGAAAAAGAAGAAGTTAGCTTATATTTTCGTAAGTTAAGTCTTCCGCTGTTTCTGTTTATATCATGTGTATGTTAATTGAACCGGCTCGAGACGGGGATGTTACATGTGGTGTCACCCCACTTATTGTGGTTTCTCATTTTGTTGACAATAGTCATCACGCGAGAGAAATAGTCTACAATTGATTCTCCCGACTTCATTCGAAGTGTTTCAAATTCTGAGCGTAACACTTGATTCTCCCGACTTCATTCGAAGTGTTTCAAATTCTGAGCGTAACGCTTGAAGCTGCTGCCTCCTTGCTCTTGTAGATCCTTGATACTTCTTCTTCATAGAGTCCCAAATTTCCTTGGAAGTTTCTTTGGACAAAATGGTTTCCAAGATAGAACGGTCAATGGCCTGGAAGAGATAATTCTTCGCCTTCAAATCCTTCAACTTTACCGCTTCATGAGCTGCTCGTTGTGCTGCTCTCAACTGAGCTCATTCTGCTAGTGCTGGTTCAACAACGCCATTGGTAACTACATCCCAATATTCCTTGGATCGAAAGGAAGTTCTCCATTAGCATGCTCCAATGGTCATAATGACCATCGAAACGCAGAATTGCTGCTTGTACAAAACCCAAATCGGCGGCCATGACGCTTTTTACAACTCTACTCTCTCACGTGTTTAACTCACAAAAAAAAACAGCTCTTGTTATTTAGAGATGGTGATGTTTCAAGGCTTCATCAGAAGGCTAGTGTGACTCCAATACTTAAAGAAAAAAGACTTCCGTAGAAGTTGCCCTTAAGGGGAGCATGATCTTGGGTCTCACACTTGAGGGGAAGATATTGGAAGTATTCAAGTATGAGTTGTAAAAAAGTACCACATTGGCTAGACATAGACCAAGTGATAAGCCACTACAAAAAAAAATGCAGTGTTTAACCACGGCAATTTAATTACAGTTATTAGATTACGGTAGAAATTGAGAAAAATCCTCGGCAGCGCAACACCCACGACTCTCATCTATTTCTCCAATAAGAAAAATCACACGCGGACTTCTTATTTCTTTTCGCACAACAAAGCTCATAGCAAAACAGAAACGAGTCGTTGCTTTTAACAATTGAAGCTTATTTGTTGATTCGGAGTTGCTTTACTTTAACCACCTTCATTTTGGTGATTCAGCGTTGCTTTCTTGGTTACATTTTCCTCCTCTGTCCTTCGTTGAAGATCGGTTCCTGGTACTCTGTTCTCCATTTTTTCTTCTATTAGTTGTTTCCTAATTTGAGGTTCGCTAATCCCTGATATAAGCAAAATCTAATGTTAAATCTTGTGTCATTGCTATTAAATTGTTCGTTAGATTCATGATGTGCCAGATCTAGGGTTTTAATAATTATGTTACAGAATTCCACATTGCGAATTTTGACCATTATGTATTATTTGAAAATGCATGTTTCCATTATCCCAAGGCTAATTTTATTTTCTTTTATGGTTCTTGGTTTTTTGATTTTTTTATTGTTCTGAAGTGTGTTATTTATTTTTGCCTATGTTTTGGGTGTTAGTGTGAATGAATTGAATTTGTACATAAAATCCAGGGATTTGGCAAGGCATCAACTTGCTTTGTCTAGTTGCTAGCGGATATTGGAATTCTAGGTCTTTGCTATGAATTTGGTTATACCGTCAGTGTAAATTGTTTCATATAATTTGTTTATATTTAAACTTCTGACTATCCAAAAGATCCTAGCAAGTCCAAGTGTATCTTGATATGTCAATATTGGCTTTTTCTTATGTGCTACAGGTGAAATGAGATGGCTCTTCACACAATGTTGAGCTGGAGGGTAGTTTCTGCACAATCTTTATGTGGTGCGTGTAATTTTCTCATAAAAGAATTTCTTTAATTGTTATTTTTTACTCCTTAGTTCTTTTTATTGAACTAGTATTGTAACTGTAACGGTGAAATATGGAAGAAGTTTGGTTCTCTATACAAGGTATATCATTCTACTTTAGTTTGAGTTCTTTGTTTTTTCCTGTAATAAAATATATTTGTATTGATTTTTATTGGGTATTTTGGGAGTTTGTTGTTTTCCTATAATTCAATACTTCTGTTATTATCTTCTTCTGATGGTCAATATTTGTAAGAGTGTTTTTTCCCCTTTTTCCATTATATGGTGATCTTTGGCAAAATTTATAAAGGGAGAATTTTTAAATTAATATTTGGGGGCAGATAATTGTGCATCTGCCTATTTCGTGTTTTTTTGTTTTTTGTAATGGAAAAATGTGAATTTTCAAATGCAAGCTCTTACACTCTTACTTTTCATATGGTAGCTGATATTTTTTGGATTTGACATCAGTGCCTTGATTCTTATTGGTTGCCTCCATACTTTCTAAATCAGTACTCTTTAGACTCATGGGTGCTCATGAAAGAGTTATAAGCAAAGTGAGGGCAATTGCATTGATGCTGAAATAATTGTACTCATCTGCAAGTTGCTCTAGAACAATGTCATTTCTGGACTATATATATGTAAGTAGAACAATTGCAGGAGATTGACAATATTATTTTATTAATTTTAATATTGTCAAATTGCATTCTCAAATCTTTGAAATTTTGTTTGGTTGTTGGACTATACATATGTATATTTTTTATTGTTATTAAAATAATGATTATTAATTTGAATAATGTAAGTTGTGCTAATGACTTGTGAATTGTGATATGTGATAAATTAAGGATGTTTGTAATTGGAATTTGAGGCTTATGATCTGTAAATATCTGACTTGTTGTTTATTAGGGTACCTATTGCTATTGCATATAATGTGTTGTTGGGCGTTGCAGCTACCTTGTTTGCTCCATGTACGAAGAAGCGGCTTCATTAGCTTCTTCTATTTTGAAGTGCTTGCGTGATGATTATAATGATGCTCCTCAAGATATGTTGAAATAAATTGCTATAGTGCTCATTCAGGCATTCAAGGAACTTGGTAGGTAATTTTCTTTTTTCTTAAAAACTAATTTAAAAATTGAATATAATAATCATGAATGTGTGGGTTGTCTTCTGCAGGACACCAGAAATTCTTAATCAACTAAGACTTCATTTCCTTTTAGTAAAAGCTATTCCCGCCAGAGTTCTTCTTACTGGTATGCCATGCTTAGCTCCACTCTTATTGCATATGTTAATCTTGATTTCTTTAACATATTCCAATAATCCACTATTATGTCATGCATGATTTATTCTTGATGCTTACCTTAGATAGTGTATTGTCCATATAAATGTTTCTGCAAACATGGTATTGGAAAGTTTTTACTCAATTATATAAATCTAGATTAAAACCTTTCGCGCCACTCTACTTCCTTCTAAAGGTATTCACTCACCAACTTGCTTCTTTTTGTTTTTTATTATCTATTAGCTTTGAATTTTCGAATTGCTTATTTTATTATAATATTTACAGCACATATATAAGAATAAGATGAAACCTATTTAGGATTTGAGAGATGGCTCCCAACTCCTTCAAAAGTGGTGAAGCGTGGATCAATGTTTAACGCTGATTGATAACTTGGCATATATTGGTGATTGAATATGTAAGGTCTGTATCTTTAGCAGTTTATTTGCTCCAAATTTAAAATAAAGTGTGAAGGAGAATGAATGTAAATGAAAATGCTATTTATCTAGTGTTGTCATACTATTTTTTACTGTTAAGAGTTGGAAGTAAATGAAAATAAAAGGGAAGGTGAGGATGAAGGATCGGTAAGAGGAGAGGTTATTTTTATTTTTTTTAATATAACGTACAACGTTAGCCACGGTTAAGAACGTAGCAAATTACATATAAATGAGTAGCTAACAAAATGTTACCACGATCAGTGGCGGATCCAGAAAAATAATGAAGGGTGGGCACTTAATAAGATCTGGTCTTGAACGCGATTTACGAACAGCTGCCAGCTGACTGAGTCTGGTTTAGATCTAGATCTAGATTAGGTTTGAATAATGAAGGTGGAAGAGAAAAAAAACTCACAGGAAAATAAATTAGAAGGAGGGAAATTAAAGGTGTAGGATATTGTAACAACCAGGGTTATTACCAATCAATTTCACCGTTAGATCGATTATGCTGATCCAACGGTTATATTTAATTTCATCTTTGTATGGTTATGATTCCCCATATTTAATACTTTATATTTATTTTCACCTTTGTATGGTTATGATTTTCTAATATTTTATATTTATTTTCACCTTTGTATGGTTATAATTTCTTATATTTAATGCTTTTACATTAAATATGGGAAATCATAACCATACAAAGATGAATATAAATATAACCATTGAATCAGCATAATCGATCTAATGGTGAAATTGATTGGTAGTAACATTGATAGTAACCCTAATTGGTTGTTATAATATCCTACCCCAAAATTAAATTGAAAAAACTTGAATTTAAAAAAAAAAAGATTTATAATTTTACATCATATTTAAGGGTGGGCACTTGCCCCCCTTCTCCACTAACTAGATCCGCCTCTGACCACGATCATGAAAGTCGATGCTAAGTAGAAAAATACCCGTAGCTGAAATAATGCAACGCCCTGTCTAGCTACGTTTTTCGAAACAGTGGATAATTTGTTTAGCCACGTTTTTTTTAATATTTTGCTATGATTTTTGCCGTGGCTAAAAAGTATTTTTGTTGTAGTGACCGTATAAGTGCAGAAAGACCCATAAATCTACAGCCTTAAGATTTTGGGTTGAGATGTGGTGTCACCTCACTTATTATGATTTCTCATTTGGCCCATTAGTGAATAAATCCTTTGCAACACCATTCCCAACAAAAAGTACATTGGTAAGCTATTGGGGATGAGATATCCTCCTCTCTACTATTGAAGCCTATGATTAGATCCCTTCAATTAAAGGTTAGCCCATGGCTCTTGGTTGTGAGGCCGGTCCAGTCCAGAACAATCAATAAGTCACGTATATTATTTGTTAAAAAAAATATAATTTTAGGATTAAATGTTTATTATTTTTATGAATAAAAGTTTTAAATATTACAGTAGTTGTCATGTTTGTTTGTTCGTTCAATGATATAAAAATATAAAATTCTTGCATTGGTAATGATAAAATTTAAATTCATATTGTAATTAAAATCAATAGGAGTTAAACAAAAACAAAACAAAAATCATTAGGAGCTATTCGATCGGTGCATGCATTTAATTGCATTATTGTGATGTGTCACGTTTCTCCTCCAACGTGGCTAACCTATGTAATTAATCATATCGGAAAATGGAAACTTGGAATAGGTCGTCAAAGCGTGCTACTTAAATTTGTGTTTCAACTTTCAATCATTGTAATTAAAAAATGTAAATGACATTTTATTCTTTTTCCTGCGGGGGATGTTCAGAAATGTGAATGGCTTTGAAAATATGCACCGGTGGTCATCAACCACATCAGAAAACAAATATAATGAAGAATAAAACAGCCAGCGCATCATGTATACTAGTATTATTCCAATTGGCAACCTTTGATGTTTTCTCATTCACAATGTTTTTAATCAAAGTGACTGTGATGTTACAAATATTTTCATTTTGATTTAAGGAGATTTATAATATGAATATGACGTGACTAATTGGAAAGGTTTTTTGTTTTGGCATATTTAGACTCCCTATGTCCATCAAATTTAAAATATAATCTTAAAAATTTATGAAAAAAATAAGTAATATGAATCGATATCCTAATATAAGTCAAAAACAAAAATAAATAAATAAACAAATAAATAAAAGGAAATATTTTTCTTATGTTATTGAAGATGAGTTATCTTATATTAGTGAAACAAATTATAAGAGGAACCCACAAATGATTGGAGAGAGAAAAATAGAGGTGAGACTCATCTTTGTTATGTGTGTAGGAAGATGAATTATCTCATGTTGAATGAGATAAATATTGTTGGGTATGACTCATACTTTGCATGTTGATGATGACCCTAGTTGTCGGGGTCAGCAGAAAGGCAACTGGGGTCCCGCTCGTTAGGGCTAGGTACTGTTGTAGGCCTCTGTTTTATTGTAATTTTCTTAGCAGTTTGGGCTTGGGCCCATGAATATATAGCTGTTGTTAGGGTTTTCTAGTCCTATTTATATTTTTCTTGTAAACCAAGTGACTTGTAACGAGTGGTGGTGAGGTGAATATAGTACACAGACAAGCTGAACATAGCCTAAATTTGGTGAACCAGGGTAAATCGTTGTGTCTACTCTCTCTCTCTTTTTTCTTTTCCGTTTTCGATTTGTGTGTTGTCGATTTCCAACATTTGGTATCAAGAGCTTTGGTTCTGCAACCAGGGTTCCTGTGACAGATTGGGGTTTCGTGATTTGGTTTTTTTTTTCTATGCATAGAGAAAACTACGAAATTGATCTAGAGAGGATGTCGACTGGCCAATCACGAATCGAGGTTGAAAAGTTCAGAGGAAAAGGGTTCGAGTTATGGAAGCTGAAGATGGAGGCTTTGCTCGTTTGACAAGGACGTGTGGCACGTGATCGAAGATGAGAAGCCATCGGAACCATCGAAACCTATCGATGATGTAACGTCAGGTGAAGGCGATTCGAACGAGTCGAAGGCGTGGACCAGAGACGATCGAAAGGCACGTAGCTTGTTCTGGTTATGCGTGGCAGATAACATTCTGGTGAACGTAACTTCTGAGAAGGCCGCGAAGGATCTCTGGACGAAGCTGGGAGGTCTCTATCAGAGCAAGTCACTTGTGAACAAGTTGTTCCTGCGAATGAGGCTGTACAATCTGCAGATGAGCGAAGGTGATTCTTTCTCTGCACGTTTAAATGAATTTAATACTATTTATGCACAACTTTCGTCTATAGACATCAACTTGGATGAGGAAGACAAAGCTTGCACCTTGTTGTGTTCACTGCCCAACTCTTGGGAGCACATCATTGTGTCAATTGGTACTGGTGTTAATAAACTGCCGTTCGAGACGGTTGTTGCTGCCTTATTGTCTGAGGAGATGAGAAGGGTAAGTTCTGAAGGTACCAACAATGAGGCTCTGGTTGCTAGAGGAAGGAGTGGTGACAAATCAAAGTCTGGTCACAGAGGAAGATCGAGGGGACGGTCAAAGTCCCGTGATAAATCTGATAAATCTGAAATGAGGTGCTGGAGGTGCAAACAGGTTGGACATCTGAGAAAGAATTGCATAAGTAAAAGCGTAGGTCCTGAGAAGCGGGATAATTCACAACTTTCTGCTTTGGGTACAAAGAAAGATGATGATGATAGTATAGGGGACCTGTACATGGCGTTTGACAGTCATAGTGACTGTAATGAGTGGATTATTGACACAGGAGCATCGTTTCATATGACACCTCATAGGGAGTGGTTCTGCACCTATGAATCATATTCTGGCAGTACAGTTAGAATGGGAGATGACACGACTCATGCAATTGTGGGGCGTGGGAAGGTAAAGTTGAAGATGAGTGACGGGACAGTCAAGAATCTGCCGGGTGTGATGCATATTTCGGGGCTTACCAGAAATCTGATCTCCGTTGGTAGTATGACAGATGCTGGTATTAATTTTAGCAGTGACAAGTATTCTTGCAAGCTGACTCGAGGAGCTTTGGTTATTGCAAGAGGAGAGCGTCATGGTAAATTATGGAAACTGCTGGGTAGCACAATATTCAGTGGTTAAAGCTATGTTTCAGAACAGGCGGAGGAGGACACTGTTATGTTATGGCACAGGAGGCTGGGGCATATTGGAGGAAAAGGTCTGGATACTCTGACATCAAAGAAGTTAGTGGATGGAATTCCGAGCTGCTCTATAGGGTTTGGATTTTCCGAGCACTGCCTGCAAGGGAAGCAAAATCGTGTATCTTTTGATTCCATAGGAGGAAGAGCTGAGGGGATTCTGGACCTGATACACAGCGACGTGTTTGGCCCCACACCTGTAGCATCACGTGGAAAATCAAGGTATTATGTTTCTTTTACTGATGATTTGTCAAGACATGTGTGGTTATATTTCTTGCGCAGCAAGGATGAAGTGTTCGATAAGTTCCGCGAGTTTAAGGCTTTGGTGGAAAATCAGTTTGATCGAAAAATCAAGGTGCTGAGAACTGACAATGGAAGGGAGTTCTGTTCCACAAAATTTGATCAGTTTTGTTTGAGCAATGGAATTGCAAGGCAGAAGACTACGCCATACTCACCTCAACAGAATGGGTGGCAGAGAGGTTGAATCGATCTCTCATGGAGAAAGCACGGAGTATGCTGAGCGGTGCAGGCTTGACAACTGAGTTTTGGGCAGAGGCAGTGGCTATTGCTTGTTATCTGAAGAATAGATCTCCTACATCGTCCTTGAAGGAGAAGACTCCGTATGAAGCACTATTTGGAAAAAGGCCAGACGTATCTCATGTCAGAGTGTTTGGCTGTGAAGCATATATGCACGTACACAAGGAGAAAAGAAGCAAGCTTGACAGTAAATCTGAAAAGTGTATCTTTATTGGGTACAAGGATGGCGTCAAAGGTTATAAGTTGTGGAATCCGGATACTAGAAGTGTAACTTACAGCAAAGACAATGTATTCAGGGAATCTAAGTTGAATCAAATTTTTCCTGAAGCTCCTGAAAAGTCACAAACAGTGGAGTTGGATGTGGGTTTGAAAAAGGAACAATAAACTCACAGGTTGAATTGGGAAATTTGAATTCTGAAGTTGCTGAATATAACGAGGTAGAGGATGAATATTCTGAAACCGAGACTGAGGTTGAAGCACCAGTGCTGAGGAGATCCACGAGGGAAATAAGACCATCTGAGAGGTATACACCTGAAAATTATATCATGTGTGCTAGTGATGATGTTTGTGCATTTAGTATTACAGGTGATGATCCGAGCACTATAAAAGGAGCTAGGAGCTCGGAGGATGCCAAACAGTGGGAGGAAGCTATGAAAGAAGAGATGAAGTCTCTGATAAAAAATCAAACTTGGAGTTTGGTGAATCTACCTGCAGACCGAAAAACAATTGGTTGCAAGTGGGTGTTCAAGAAGAAGGTTGGTTGCAAAGGGATATTCACAGACAGAAGGGGTTGATTATGGTGAGGTATTTTCACCTGTTGCAAAGTTAAATTCCGTAAGGCTGGTTTTGTCTGTAGCAGCTGCATATGACCTAGAGGTGGAGCAGCTGGATGTGAAGACGGCTTTCCTTCATGGTGATTTGGAGGAGGTTATTTTCATGAAGCAACCATAGGGGTTCATTGTAAGAGGCAAAGAGGAGCTAGTCTGCAAGCTGAATAAATCTCTGTATGGCTTGAAGCAGTCCCCGAGGATGTGGCACATGAAGTTCGACACTTATGTGCTGAAGCTTGACTTTGACCGCTGTGATGCTGATCAATGTGTTTATGTGAAAAGGTTAGAAGGTGACATTGTTATTCTAACTTTGTATGTGGATGACATGTTACTCGCTGGAAACAGTTTGAAGATGATCAGCAATGTTAAAGGACTGCTAGCAAAGCAGTTTGAAATGAAAGATATAGGCGTTGCAAATGTGATCTTGGGTATGTAGATTAAGAGGGAGCGTGACAAAGGAAGATTATGGTTAAGTCAGCGGAAGTATACAGAGGATGTTCTGAAGAAATTCAAGATGACTGACTGCAAGCCTGTGTTGACTCCCATGTCTACTGGTTCTAAGTTATCGGCTGACCAGTGTCCTAAGACTGAAGAAGAAAAAGAGGAGATAACGTCAGTTCCTTATGCTAGTGCAGTTGGGAGTCTGATGTATGCCATGATTTGTACTCGACCTGATATTGCTCAAGCAGTGGGAGTATTGAGCAGGTATATGTCCAAGCCAAGAAAGGAGCATTGGACGGTTGTGAAGCGTGTGTTCCGTTATCTTCGTGGTACGTCTGACCTTGGGTTATGCTATGAAGGCGTGAAGGGCTCAAGGGGACAGACATTATTAGAGCTGAGATGCCTTGTGGATGCTGACTGGGAAGGTGACATTGATAGTAGAAGGTCAATAAGTGGATATGTTGTTTCTTCATTTGGCGGAGCTATCAGTTGGATGAGTAAGAGGCAGAGCACTGTTGCTTTATCTTCTACAGAGGCTGAGTACATGGCCTTGACACATGCTGTTAAAGAGGCTATTTGGTTACGGAGGTTGTGCAAAGAGCTTGGCTTTGCACAAGGAGAGATGATCGTTGGGTGTGATAGTTAAAGCGCCCTTTTCTTGGCTAGGAACCTATGTTTCCTTGCGAGGACCAAGCATATCGGCATACAATATCACTTCATCAGAGAAAAGATTGAAGACAAGGTTGTATTGCTGGAAAAGGTAGACACAAAGGTCAACAATGCTGATTTTCTGACCAAGGCAGTGACTTCAGAGAAGTTTGAATTGTGTACAGCTGCATTGGGATTGAAGAAACATGTGAAGCATTCACCAAGTGGGAGAATGTTGGGTATGGCTCATACTTTGCATGTTGATGATGGCCCTAGTTGTCGGGGTCAGCAGAAAGGCAACTGGGGTCCCGCTCACAGGTGAGCGGGCGGGGGTCCGGGAAAGCTGCCCCGGTTGGGGTCCGGGGGGCAGCGCCCCAAGGCCCGTAGAGGCTAGGTACTGTTGTGGGCCTCTGTGACTTGGGCCCATGAATAGCTGTTGTTAGGGTTTTCTAATCCTATTTATATTTTCCTTGTAAATCGAGTGACTTGTAACGAGTGGCGGTGAGGTGAATATAGTACAGACAAGCTGGACGTAGCCTAAATTGGGTGAACCAGGGTACATCACTGTAACATCCCGTGTATACCCGGTTTGTTAACATGCCATTGTATTAAGCCACACTTAATTAAAATTGTGAATTAACTTTTTACTTTTAATTATGACGTCATTATACTTAGCCAAGTTGAATTACTTAATTCATTTTCAAAACATTGCCTGTATGTAAATTGCAAAGACAAATATCTACTCTGAATAACCTCATTAAAATAGATCATTAACTGTGTCTCTAGTCACGGCACTGCAACACGTAGGCCGGACAAACCCTGATAGTTTGTACAACTCAAGTCTAAACAACGATGCATAATCAAATGTGGCATGGACAATCCTCATGCTCACCAAATAAGGCAACAAGCCCAACAACAGTCTCAACATAATCATAAAGATAATATGTCAGCATCCAACATATAATCATAACGGCAAACATCTAACTCAGCTTCGGCCTCCTGCCGCCCGAGGTCTCAACCCCTGGGTTACCTGAACCTAAAATATGTGCCCCAAACGTGGGGTGAGATCTCTAAACAGAAATCTCAGTGAGACAAGGGGTCCTCAAGGATCTTCCACCCCAAGCTCACTTACATGTGCAATATAAGTTCCAAAAACAGTTCAACAATATAAGTTCCAAAACTAGTGCAATGCAGCAGATAATCATGTCATGTGTGTCATAACTATTCTACTGATCAGAAAAGTGCAGGAATACGTCTATTACCCACACCGGTACCAGCCCATGCTTTACCCGCCCACAAGACCACCCCATGGCCTCCTGTCTAGGCGAAACACCACATACATATCATAAGCATTTTGCACTTAACAGCTCCATAGCATTTCAACAAAACAATACATGAAAACAACATCATGCATATAAACCATCCCCCAATGGGACATGGTGGAACCAAACAATGGCTAAGCCGAGGACACGAAAGCTTACCTTGCAAGCTAGCTATCCAACCCAAGAGTCCACAAAAGCTCTAAGTCCAAACACAGCAGAATCACAATCTGTTTTGGACCAGCAATCATATTATCAACCATAGCTCATAAGCATATAACATAAAGACAACGCTTCTCTTTTATGTTTCATGTCTTTAGGCTTCTCACAAAGCCATAAGCCCTTAATCACTTGATTCAGACTTAGTTTAATCATTACCAAGTCCCACTTCATCAATCTCGGGTCCACAAAC
Source organism: Gastrolobium bilobum (assembly GCF_033153095.1). NCBI lineage: Eukaryota > Viridiplantae > Streptophyta > Magnoliopsida > Fabales > Fabaceae > Gastrolobium > Gastrolobium bilobum. The sequence continues at coordinate 306,948 of NW_026898163.1, forward strand.
CCATAATAGTCTTCTGTATGAATAGTGCAGCTACTGTTCTTCAAAAACCCAGAATATCCGGATATATGTCGGGGGCATATCCGGATATCTGTCTGGCAATATCCGGATATCAATATTCGGATATTCAGAACCCCATATCCGGATATTTCTAACCAAATATCCGGATATTTCGTGGCAGAATGTAGATTCTGCATTTTCGCGAGATATCACTCCCAAGGATCCATTTTTAACACTTGTAAACATTAAAGTATGCATTTTTAAACCTCTCTAGGTCAGTTATCATGTTGGTTACTTGTTTATCTTATTAAACATGACAAGCCTCCACTTTTACCCATTAAAACTCATGATCAAAGGTTGGTAACACTTACTCAAGGTTCAAACAGAGCAACAATGGCTCATGGAGCTCACCAATCAGCCCCCAAGGTTCTGTGTACAAGGTGCACGAAAATGGCACACCATCAAGGTTCCTCTTCACCAAAAATGGCTTCTTGGACCAACACCAACAAGACACAAGCTCTCCAACAACTCAAACAATGAAGTCAACCCCACAACCCCTACACACAGTGGTTGAACAACCAGAAAAAGCCCTCACTCTCCCTCACAAGACCAACTCTTACTCAACTAAGGTGTTTTGGAGAAGGTTTCATAGAGAAAGGTGGCTCCTTGGTCACCAAATGGAGAAGAGAAGGCAAGGAAGTGATGGAGGCTGCTCAGCTGAAGGTCTCCCACGTAGATGGCACTAAACAATGACCTAGGATCATGTGCCATGACCTATATATAGGCCACTTAAGTGTAATCATACAGTATTAACAATAATAGCTACGCTTGACATTTTAATCCCAAACTTAGGATTCTGAACCTACTCATTTTTTTAAGATTTATCATATTTTTATTTTATTTTTCGCAGCACTTTTCTGGTACGCGCTTTTCCATAGCCAGTATCAGTTCTGACACCAGTTCTTATTATTTTAACTTGACACTTGTTTTATAAGTCCTACATATTATTCTAGGAATATTCCCATACTTACTATAATTTTTTGGGATACTTCATCGGTACGCATTTATACCGACTAGCAGAACTGGTATCTACAATTTTCGTCAGAAAAGCGACTTTCAGCATTATAAAACACTTACCATATTTATTTAAGTTATATCATAATTATTAGGGTCAATTATGAAATTATTTCCTAATTCTCATATTTATTTAATTAATTTTCTTAATTAACGGTGCAGGTTCTTACAATCGCTGTGTCTATTCTCTCTCTCTTCTTTTCCGTTTTCGATTTGTGTGTTGTCAATTTCCAACAAATATAACCCATAAATAAAATAATATAGGCCATAAAATACCCTTGCATCTGAAGGATTATGAACTCTACAAAGTCAGATTCTTATTCTTGAAGTTTAAATTTTCTTTACTTCAATTTTAACAAAATCATTAAATTTTGTTTGAATAATTAGATGATTGTAACAAACTTTATTAAATAGAAGCGTACACAATTGTAAGAAATTTGACAGAAAATTTCCAAACTTGTTGCCTCCTCTTCTTTCTTCCCTAAATCTTACCCTAACATGCACTAATGCTTTTATTGCTTTCTCTACCTTCCACAACGTCAGATAACACTCGCATGAATCAGATATAATTATTGGGAAAAATGTGCGTCATTTTAAAGGATGTAAAGTTGTGTTATTTTAAGAGAGAGAAAGAGATAGATAAAGGAGGAGAGAGAGTTGACAAAAAAAATAAAGGTGTGGGTCCCACCTCTTTGTGAGAGTGAAAGAATATAAGTTGTGTCATTTAAAAGTATAAACATTTTTCTCATAATTATTATAAGTACTTTCTTTGTGTACAAGTTAGAAAAACAAAAATTGATATGTAAAAAAGATTTGTGCACGCAGTGGCAATGGTTAGATATAATTACTGTGAATAGGTTAAAAGAAATTGAATATGTATAATAATTAAGGATTTCATGTTTCTTATATAGGAGGTAAATTTATCTTATATACACATAAAAGTGTGTGGGGCTAATATTATATTTTTCTCTCACTTTTTCTCATTTGGGCCACACATACTTTAATATACGTGGAAGATAAACTTATTTCATATAATATAAGAAAGGGAAGGTTATATTTAAAAAAAAATTGTTTACAAACTACACTAAGTATGACCGGTCATACTTTAATCAAGAGTGTATGACCAGTCATACTAAGTGTAATTTGTAAGAAAAATTTGTAAACGGATCCTTCCCTATAGTAGTATTATTAAAACCGGACCGATCTGGCCGGGTCGAACCAGGAACCGGTAAATCGGTCATATAATCGGTCCGATTGAAGCAACGGATCAGCCATGCATCAGAACCGGTGCGACCCGATCGGTTAACCGGTGACCCGGCCTGGTCTAAAAAAAAAATTCCAAAATTAAAAAAAAATAAAATCATAATGGACATATTTGAATATTTTTTTGCTTATTGACTTACATAAGTTATGTACCTACAACACTAATATTATCTCAATTATGTACTATGCAAAAAGTTTTGAATTAATTTATAGTTAGCGATGTCATTTTCTGAACCTAAAACCCCGTATCACGATCATTATATTTTTGTTTAATCTTTTATTGGATAATAATATGTGATTTATTATTTTTTATGTTAAAATATTTGAAATTTATATCATTTTTTTTGGATATTTGAGTATGTTTATAATATTTTAATATAAATTGTAAAATTACATATAATTACCAAGTCATGCGGTTGAACCAGTGACCCACTGGTTGAACCAGTGACCCACTGGTTGAACCAGTGATCCAGTACCTCAATCGGATCAATGACCAGACCGCTCGATAGAAAAAACATTTAACCCATTAATTAAATGACAATCATGATGGGTATATTTTACAAACTATGTGTGTGGGTCAATATTTCATCTTTTTCTTTTTTCTTTTTTCTTCTTATATAGCTCCACACACTTTTATATATGTAAGAGTTAATTTTTTTTTACGAGAAACATTTAACTCATTAACTAAATGACAATCATGATGGGTATATTTTACAAACTACAGAGAATATGTACCTATAGTAGATTATGAAGAGAAAACCAAATATGTACATTACATCAGACCTAATTAATATGTTTAGTCAAATAAAACAATTGCAGTCTTAAAAATTTTATTTATAAGATATGTCACATTTCCACTTTTAAAAAGTCTGACCTATAAATCTATAGGTTGTCCTATATTATGATATTTATTTTAAATAAAATAAAATAAAATAATTATTTAAATAAATTAAAACTATATAATGATATTATTTTAGTTATTTTTTCTAATTCTTGATAGGATTAGGAGACTTAATAAGTTTAAATAGAATAATAAGTTAAGTTTGACCTTTTACTTTGTTAAAAATAAATCAAGTCATGTTATCAAAAAAAATAAAAAAAATAAATCAAGTCATGCCTATCATTTAATATACATAATTAAGTTAATAAATCAAGTTGAACTCAAAATATTCTAAATCTGGCTCATTTAGGACCCGTTTGGATGAGTTTTTTTTTCTTCAAAAATTGCTTTTTTTAAAGAAAAAAAGCATTTCTCGTTTTTAGTTCATTTAGATGTCTGCTTTAAAAAAAAAAAAAAGTCACAAAAAAAATCAAAAAACCTACTTTTTTTTAGAAGCTAAAAATTTTAACTTCTAAGAAAAGGAGAAGTCAAAAGCTAAATATTTTTTTCAAAAACTAAATATTTTTATAAAAATATAAATAGCTTTAACTTTTATAAAAAATACTTTTAAAATAAGGAAGCGATAAAAGTTACTTTTTTGAGAAGCCCAAACAAACGGGCTATTAGGCCTAAGTCTAAAAAAAATCCCCTATTTAGATCCCTAATCACAAGAAACATAACAATATATGAGATTATGACTTTAATCTCAATGTCACCCTTGTATAAAAAATAAATAAAACAACGAATGCTTTTTGTCTTGTCACACTATTGAAGATAAACTGTGTGCTGTTGAAGACCAGTCTAGCAGGTGGCATACAATATCTAGTTGATGCATCAGCAACGCTTGGACAGGCTTATTTAATTTGTATTACCAAGACCAAGTTGTTACCCAAACAGGGTGTACCCATAAGCCTCTAAAAAATCCTAATGCAATCTCTTAATTTGTTGTCCATTTGTTTTTTGTTTTTTTAACACATGTTGTCCATTTGCTTTTTTATATATAGGTAAAAGCGTAGCTTTCATATGAAATTTCTCGCTTTTAAACGCTTTCATGAATTTAAAGTGTTATGTTTTATCATATTAAGATTACAAAATTAGAGATGGAATCATTTTCACTATTAAAGCTTTCTATTAAATCTGTCACTAGTGTCCATCATATTTACAATTGGTAAAAGACAAAAGTTAATTAGAGTCAAATCTAAAATTTGTTTTAGTCGCTCAATTTTATTATCATTATTAAATTTTTTTTTTTTTTTTGGAGATCTTCCAAATGACAAAAGATTGACCCAAAAATTATTATGGGTGCGTTTGTTTAGTGTTACTGCAAAATTTTTTTTTTGCAACAATCAATTATAACTATGTACTACAGGTAGTATATAGTTATAATACTAAAGCTATTTTTTTCTCTTTTTCCTTAGACATTGTCGGCTGACGTGGCAGAGAGAGAAAAATAATTTTACCATTATAATCGGTTGTTGCAAAAAAAATAATCCGCAGTAAAAGGAGAAGTAGATTTCCCAAAATTATTATATGAGTTTGTTTGTCATAGCTATTTTCAATGGTTTAGGGTGCACGCGTTGATTGAAAATTTTATCTCTATTTAATTTGTTTAAACAATCTTTTAAAATAAATATATTTCTTTGTCTATTTTCTTAAATTATGTATAAATTTGTTCATTTTCTTAAATTATAGCAAACCCTAGTCCATGGTAAGTCATTTACTCCAGTAAATGACTCATTTACTCGAGTATGGGTCAAATTTTGATCAAATATAGAAAAATTGATATATAGTTTGAGAAGAGTAACAAAATGTATATAGTTTAAAAAGAAGAGTAAAATAATAAATTTTTGCTAAAATGAAAATAAGATGGTCAATTAGCATCACGATAATATTTTAAAAATATTTTTTTCACTTTTTAATTTGGAGAATAAAAATGTTTAAAAATGTGTTTATTAAATTTATTTATTTATTTCCTAAAAAATAATCGTTAGTCCATGAATAAAAAATTATATCAATAACTATTAATTGAAGTGGTAAAGAGTTTCTTTTGTTTAATCAGAGACCTCAAGTTCAAACATTAGAAATAAAAAAAAAAATTTGATAATGGGAGAATCATCAATCCAACTTTACTCGACTGAATTAAGATTGAAGTAGAAAAATCTAATTTTTTTTTTTTTTGACTTTTTCATTCCCAGACTCAAAAACAAAAAAGAATTATTTCTCCATACAAAAAGAACCATAGAAAAAAATAATTATCATTATGCCCTTACCCTTATAGATTTGAAATTCTGAGAATGATGGGTGGATTATTGTTTCTAACAATGACTTTTTAAGCAAATTAACTTTGTCGAAACTATTAAGGGTCAAACACAATAACTAAGTGCAAATTGAAATAAACTTATAACACAAAAAAACAACAACAACAATAACAACAACAACACAATAATTGGCACACAAGAATTTGCTACGTGAAAATCCCAATGTGGGAAGAAAAATCATAGGACCTTTATCAGAGTCCACCCAAATCTCCACTATCAACAATCTATAATGGGTACACTTACAAAATGTTATCTCTCTTTATAACAAGAGAGGAATCCAACAATATCATCAAATAGATGGAAATAAAAATAGAGTAAGGAGAAAAGTCACCAAAGAACTCCAAAAAGAATAGGGAACCAATATGATCCTCTATTTTCTCTTCTCTAGCAGTAACATTGCTCTCTTTTTTTTTTCTTTTTCACCAGCGAAATCACCTCACCAATGGCAATCTTCTTCCCTTGTGTTTTTCTGAGTAATCACTGTTGCATCTCTTCTTCTTTTCTCTTATTTTTTGGTTGTTTCTTTTTTTCATTTTAGTTAGGTTTGGCTATTGAAATGGGCCAAGGGCCCACCACTAAAGATAATGGGTCACAGACCCATCAAATCTCCCCCTCTGTGACCATGAGGGAGGAAACCATGAACTAACTCTTCACTTGGAGTCCATGTGTGTAAGCTCCTTGCACAATTTAAACTTCTCTCGAGTAACAACTTTAGTCAACATGTCTGAGGCATTCTTGTCGTCTTGAATCTTCTTAATCTTCAACAACTTATCCTCCACTACATCACATAGCCAGTGGTATCTCACATCAATATTCTTTGTGCGAGAATGATAAGTTGAATTATTTCTCAAGTCAATAGCACTTTAACTATCACAGTAAATCACATATTCATCTTGCTTGAAACCCAAGTCTTCGAGAAATCTTTTCAACCATAGGATATCTTTTCCAGCTTCTATAGCGGCAATGTACTAAGCCTCAATTGTAGATAAAACAACACATTTCTGCAATTTGGACTGCCAAGAAACAACTCCCCCTGCAAAAGTAAAGTACCCGGAGGTAGATTTTCTACAATTAAGGTAACCCGCTATATCAGAATCTGTGTGTACCCTTCCAAGATTGGATTTGTGCCTCCAAAACATAAGCATTGCTTGGAGCTTTGTCTCAAGTATTTGAAGATCCACTTCATAGCTTGCCAATGATTTTTACCTAGATTATCAAGAAACCTGCTCACCACACTAACTGTTTGTGCTATATCAGGTCATGTACAAACCATAGCATACATAAGACTATCAATTGCATATGAGTATGGAATATCTGACGTGTCTTATTTTTTTCCTTGGCAGATGGGCATGACTTCTTACTCAATTTAAAGTGACTGGTTTAGCACTCTTCATGTTGAACCTTTCAAGCACCCGCTCAACATATTTTTCCTATGAAAATCATAACTTCCTAGCTTTCCTATCATGAACAAATTCCATGCCCAAAATCTGCCTAGCTGGCCCTAAGTCCTTCATACCAAAGGACTTGAATCACTGCTCTTTCAGTTTCCTAATCATATCGTCAGCTTGCCCAACAATCAGCATATCATCAACATATCATCAACATACACAAGGATCTGCATGAGTTCTTTTATATCGAAGCTCGGCCAAAAGTGAAGTAAACTTCTTGTACCACTATCATGGTGCCTGTTTCAACCCATAAAGACTTTTCTTTTACTTGCAGACCATGTGTTCTTTTCCTTTGACCTAGAAATCTTTAGGTTACATCATATAGATTTCTTTATCTAAATCAACATGATGAAATGCAGTCTTCTCGTCTAACTGCTCAACCTCAAGATCCAAACTAGCTTCCAAACCCAGGATTGCTCGAATGAATGTCATCTTCATAACTGGAGAGAAGATCTCATCAAAGTCAATACCTTTTTTCTGTCCGAACCCTTTTACCACCAACCAAGCCTTGTGTTTCACTAACTTTCCATTAGCATCCCTCTTAATCTTGTACACTCATTGATTCTTCAATGCTTTCCTACCCTTGGAAAGTTTTATCAAGTCATAAGTGTGATTCTTATGTAGGAAATTTATTTCCTCTTGCATAGCCTGCATCCAGCCGTCTTTGTCATTATTGTCGACTATTTCCTGAAAACATTCTGGCTCCCCCTCATTAGTAAGGAGGATGTACTCAAAAGTGGGATATCTCTATGATGGCTAAAACTCTCGCATGGATCGTATGACCTGTGGTTCTACAACATCTTCTAGTGGGGGTTGCTCCCCTTGCTCAATGATTTCATCATCAACACCACCCATTGCCTCTAAACCATCATGATCAACACGCTCTTCATGAATCTCTTATCCTCAAATGGTACCATTTAAAGAAGAAAGAATGGGTTTAGGATCAAACATAATATCTTTCCCCTTAGTAGGCTCCACTATCTTATCTAACTGTGTAATATTCTCAGTCTCACAGAACACTACATCTCTATTTCTGAAAATCTTCTTCTTTTTTAGGTCCCATAGTTTATAGCCAAACTCTTCATTATTATAACCCAAGAATATGCAAGGAATAACCTTATCATCAAGTTTCGATCGCTAATCCTTTCAAAACTATACAAAAACCTTGCAACCAAACACCTTCAAACGAGATTATGAGGCATCTTTCCCTCTCCATACCCTTTTTGAAATATCTGAGTTCAACGGAGCTAATGGAGATCTATTCATCAAATACCAAGTAGTGCTAGCTGTTTCTCCCCAAAAAGACTTTGGCAATGAAACCATCTTTAAAATGTATATGATCTTCTCAACAACTGTGCGATTGTACCTCTCTGCTACCCCATTGTGACGAGGGGTTCCAGGAATTGTCTTATCATATCTGATGCCATATTTATAGCAGTAATTTTCAAACTCTCTTGAAGTATACTCGCCTCTTTTATCAGTACGGAGACATTTTAGGAGCTTTCCTATTTCTCTTTCTACTATAACATGAAAATGCTAAAAATACTGAAACACCTGGTCCTTATATTTTATAGGAAACAACCACATCTTTTGTGAAGGATCATCAATGAAAGCAACACAATGTATATTACCCCTTGATGATGAAACATCAAATGGACCACAAACATTAGAATGCACCAAGTCTAATATATTGGATTTCCTATCATGATACTTTTGGAATGAAACTCTATTATGCTTGCCAATAACACAATAGTCATATGTATTTAAATGTATACCTTTGGAAAAGGAAATTAAAGACTTCTTTGTCAGTACCTACAAACCTTTGTCACTCATATGACCCAATCTCCTATGCCACAGATCAAGTGAAGAATCACCCTCTACTGCGTTTAATATGCTTTGATATATCTTTACTTTAATCTTGTATAAATTGCAACAAGTATATCCTTTTGCAACCACCAAAGACCCTTTGCTCAGCTTCCATGTTCCACTGTCAAAAGTACTCTCAAATCCTTTTCTATCACAACGTAAATCAGGAATATGTCATGCATCCTCCAGTAACCCATGTTTATTGTTACACAAACATCACTAATTCCCATAATATTGCAGAAACTAGTATTACCATCTTCACAGTTCCAAAGTTTCTTGCCTTGTACCTAGTGAAAGAATCCTTAGTAGGAGTAGCATGATAAGAAGCTCTTGTATCAAAAAGCCACTCAACCTGATTATTTGACACGTTCAAAGAAGAAGCAACAATGCCTCATCAGAAGCTACAATAGTGGTGTTCTTATCATTATATTTCCTCTGGCTACTACCTTCATTTTGTTGTCTTTTCCAAATTCAAAAATTCCTCTTCATATGCCCTTTTATGCCACAATGATAACACTTGACTTTTTCTCTAGATTTTGATCTATTCTGTTACTTTCCACAACTCTTACCTCAGTAATGACCTTTATTAAACTTTTCTTTGCTCCTCTCCCTATTATCTGTGATAAGTGCTTATGCATCATTCGAAACCATGGACTTTCTTCTAGTCTCTTCATCCAACAGTGCATTGGTAACCATACTCATTGACAGTTTACCTCTGGAGCAGAATTACTAACAGATACCACCAAGGTCTCCTAAGAATCTGGTAATGAGCTCATCAACAGTAAATCTTGCAACTCATCCTCAAATGTCAACTTCATTATGCTCAACTAATTCACTATACTTTGATACTCATTCAAATATTCACTAATGGTGATATGAACCTTGTACGTCAAATTTACAAGCTTTCTCATCAAGAATATTTTGTTCCCGGCTGTATTCCTCTCATATAGAGTTGCCAACTTTTTCCAAAGTTTTCTACTGATGTCTCATTCGCAACATGATGAAAAACACTGATATCCAACCACTGTCTAATTGTGCCAACTATTTTTCTTTTAAATATATTCAACTTTGCATTTGACATCTGAGCTGGTCGCTCAACATTACCCTCAAGAGGTTCATACAAGTCTTTGCATAATAAATAATCCTCCATTATAGGCTTCCAAATCAACCAATTTGATCCATTGAGTTTAAGCATGGAGCTTGACCTACCTTCCATTTCAATTTACACAATAGGCACCCACAACTATGAACTAGGCTTTGATACCACTTTGTTGGGGGCCAAACATAATAACCAAGTGCAAATTGAAGTAAACTTATAACACAGAAAAAAACAACAACAATAATAGTAGTAACAACAACAACACAAAAATTGGCACACAAAAATTTTCTACGTAGAAAACCCAATGCGGGAAAAAAATCACAAGACTTTTATCGGAGTCTACCCAAATCTCCACTATCAATAATCAATAATGGGTACACGTACAAAATGTTATCTCTCTATATAACAATAGAGGAATCCAACAACATCATCAATAGATGAAAATCAAAAATAGAGTAAGGAGAAAAGTCACCAGAGACCTCCAAAAAGAGAGGGGAACCAATATGCTCATCTCTTTTCTCTTCTCCAGCAGCAGCAGCACTGCTCTTTTCTTTTTTTCTTTCTCATAAGCAAAATCACCTCGCCAATGGCAATCTTTTTCCCTTGTGTTTTTCTGAGTAATCGTCGTTGCTGCTCCATTTTTTTTCTTCTTCATTGTCGCTACACGTCTTCTTCTTTTTTTCTTGTTTTTCTGCTGTGTCTCTTTTTTTCTTTTTAGTTAGGTTTGGCTATTGAAATGGGCCAATGGCCAACCACTAAAAATAATGGGTCACGGACCCATCAAGAATACCTAAAAAAATTAATTTCTGGCCTATCTCGCAGCCAGAAATTCACGATTTTGTTGCATATGATCAACATTTCTCTCTGCAAAAGACTACAAAGTTATATTCTCCAATTTAATTCCTAAGAACTACTCATTAACCTCTTGAGAAAAGATTAATATATAGATGACAATTTGTGCCCGTCAGTTGTATTTGTGCCAGGCTGGGGTTTGCTATGAACATGAATACACTCGACACAATATAAATAGCTTGTTAATTTCAACGTATGACACATATTATGTGGGTTGATATGTCATAATCACGACACTAATAACTTGAAAGAAGATTAACACGAGTTAGTATCGTGTCTGTGGATTAAGACGTAACACAACAAAAATTTGTAAGTATTAGATTTTACCAATATGAACATGACACATATTTAAAAATGAATCAATCCAAATATGAATTTTTTGTGGCGTAATAGTGAAAATCAGATCAAACTCCTCAAAACTTGCATATGGAAAAGGTTCAAAGCTTTGTTCCAATATGGCGTCTCACTCTAAAAGTGAAAGCTGTCGCAACACTCAACTCAATCTCGAATTCTTCCTTTGCTCATATCGTAAATCAGAAAAGTAGTACTCAATGCTTTGTTTTAAGAACTATATACCGATTGGTGCTTGCTAAAGCTCCAGTCATTTTTCAAAAATGCATCGATTAATTTTTTCAGCTCATGTCGAAGTGCCACGTGTAAGCGTTACAATCTTAGTTTTTGAGCCTGTGAATATGTTATTAACAAAATCTATGAACAAGACTAGGTGTTTGTTCTCAGCCAACAGTAAAACAAAAGATAATCACATGGACCTATGTATGTGTTTCTTGGGTTTTGACTTTTTTAGACGTCGTTTTCTAAGATAATTTATATTATCCTCAATAATATTACATAAATAAAATATATTATTTTAAAGGGTAATATTAATCAGGTAGTTTTTATAAAAAAAATTATTTATAATAAAGTTCAGATTACATCCAGGTTTTTTAAATAAAATTCACTTAAAACAATCCAATTGAGATTTGTCGCTTTTTTCATTAAAATATATACAAGATTCCGGTTTGTCATTTTCTAAAAACAGAATAGCTAATGAGTCATTCAATTGAATATTTTTTTTTTTTTAATTTAAGTCATCACTTGTCAAGTTATTAAATAAGCTTTACTATTTAATTTAACCAGTTTTTATTGTTTTACGAATATATTGACATATTATTAGACGATAATATGAAAATTTTACATTTATATCACATTAAACTTAAATTCCTTTATTCTTTGAAAAAATCTATTGCAAATCTTGTAATAATAATTGCAAAATATGCACAATAATAATTCCTTTATTCCATTGATGAGATGATTGCATCAAACCGTATAAAGATTTAAGCAATTCGCAAACTAAGTCTTTTTTTCCTAGTTTTTTGAAGTCATCAAGTTGTTGATGTAAATAACTTCTTCTATATCACTATGAAGAAATGTTGTTTTGACATCTAGCTGTCCTAACTCCATAGCCTGTTATGCTACAATGGATAGGGGCATTTTGATGGAAGTGTGCTTCACTGTTGAGGAGAAAATCTCATTATAGTCTATTCTTTCTTTTTGTTAATATCTTTTGCGCACTATTAGTCATACCTTATATTTCTCACGCTTTTTCTCATATAGCCCTTTTTTCTTTGTGTACACTTGCAACCAATTATTTTGGATCTCTTTGAAAGTTTGACTAACTTCCAAGTTTAAATTCTTTTGGAGAGATTCCATGTCCTATGTCATAATAGTTACCCACTTACAACTATCATGTGAATTGATGGCCTCATTGTAAGATCGATCCCTCCCAAGACCGGCTTCAGGAGAGTCCAGGCACCAAAAAAAGAAAAGAAATTCATAGTAGGGATTGAGAATGGGGACAACTGACGAGGAAGAATTGTTAGAGAGATAATGCAAAGAACTTAGATGGATTTTCAATAATTTTATATTATATCATTCTAATAAAAATCATATAACGGGAGTGCCATCCTTTTACTTTAAAATTTTTGTTCATTTCCTTTTCTTTTTATAGTTAAAAATAGTAATAATGGCATATGTTATGGGCCCGTATTAGAGTTTCCAATTTTGTCATATGTAAGTATAATAGTATGGTGGAAAAATAATTGTGCACGTATTATACGTCATGAAGAAACATAAGGACGACGAGATTATAAAAAACCTCCCATCAAAGTAATAAACAACTAGAATGATTGTGGTACGATTGCATTTTGTGAAGAACAGTTTGAGCAGAAAAAGGATAAGAATAATATATTTGGTGGGTGATACTATTTCTGAGTAGTCTTGTCTAGTTGTCTTTCGGTAATATAATTATAAGGATTTTTTCGAAGTGGTTTAAGATAATAAATTTTAAAAATACAAATGCAAATACTTAATATTTAAAAGTTCTTAAAATATTTAATATTTTTATATAATTAATTAAGTTAAATATTATTGCTCTGAAATGGCTATACAAACTCAGTCTATTAAGTCAGATCGAACAAGCCCAATTTATTAGATCAGCCACTAAAGTGTATTATAATTTATAAAGATTACATTCCTAGAGATAAATATTATCTCATCATACCTCATATCACTCCCTCACAGACACGCGTGTATCATGTACCTGAATGCTTATTGGTGAATTTATTAGATATATAAAACGTTAGATATAAGCGAATAACAAATATTATATTTAATCCACTAAAGTCTAAAACCATAAATCGGGGACAACATAAATGCATGCGTTGAATTAAATTTAAATTACCATGTGATAAAAGTTCAACCCGTTACGAGGCTCATAAAAAAAATTAATTTGTTCATAATAATTGATGTCTTTTTTTTTTTCATTTTCACATGCAAATTATTTGTTTTCTTTTGAAATATTTAAGTAATATGTTGCTTATTGAGTTACATAGGTTATGTACCTATAATACTAATTATTATCTTAGTTATGTAATATGCAGCAAATTTTAATTTGATTTATAGTTAGAGATGTCATTTACTGAATCTGAAATACCAGTATCACAAATATTAAATATTTGATTGATCTTTTGTTGGACAATGATGTGTAATTTATTTTTTCATATTAAAATATTTGAAATTAGTATCATTTTTTTTTACAGATATTTGAGTATATTTAATTTTTTTCAACATGATTATAGATTTACATACATTTATCAGGTCATTCAGTTGAATTAATGACTAACTGGTTCAACCAATGACCCAGTTACATCGACCGAGTTAATAATCAGATCAAGTTTAATAACATTGATTTAATGTTTCTGTTTTTGCTGGATTTTTTTTTTTTCTGTCTCACTTGAGTAAATCCCATTAATTTTTTCTCTTTTCTCTTTAAAATAGAATCCACTTGATTTTATTGAGTGTAACACGAAAAAAATAAATCTGCAATAGAAAGATTCTTCCCTTATTTTGTTTGTTTTGATTGTCACAAAATGTTAGTTGCTAATAATAGCTAGCATCGCAAATTAAAGACGCAACCGTCGTTTATAGCGATTGCGTTGAAAATTTGATACGTACTGAATAATTATCTACGGGTTTGATTTTTCTCATGTTGCATGAGATAATTTATCTCATGCAACACACAAAAAAGTGAGTAGGACCCACTTTAAAGAAGAGAGAGAAAGAAAAAATTGGATCCCACCCACTTTTTGTGTGTTGCATGAGATAATTTGTCTCATGCAACATGAGAAACACATTTCCCATTATTTATATGTATTTACATACACGTAAATGAAGGCAAGATATCGAGTTGTCATGTGAATGAAAAGAATAATGGGTTCGATTTTTTTGTAATCACTCTTTATATATGATAGTTTCATTTGATACGTACTGAATAATTATTTATATGTATATACATACACGTAAATGAAGGCAAGATATCGAGTTGTCCTGTGAATGAAAAGAACAACAATATATAATGGGTTCGATTTTTTTGTAATCACTCTTTATATATGATAGTTTTATATATATATATATATATGTGTGTGTTAAAGTATTTAATATGGAGAATTATAACTATACAAAAGATAAAAATATTAAATATAAAAAATCATAATCATACACCTATTATTGTTACAGGCAATGGCGGACTTCTTTAGTCACCCATGTCCGCAAGTGCATGCGGACATGAATCCATAGATTTTTTTTTTAAACATAGTAGTAAAGCATGATTTGGTTATATATGTTTTGCTTGGATATATAATGAGGGATGAAATGAAAATGAATGGAATACGGTGCGATGGAATGAGATGCTGATAAATGTCCAAGACACTATGTTTTTAAGGTTAAATATAGTTCAAATAATAATTAATATGATTAAAAATATAGAGTTAGTTAATAAAATCTAAAGATATTAAAATACCAACATCTGGATAAGATTCTAATCTCTTTTCAGTTTGTTTCAGATCTAAAATAACAAATTACAATCAAGAAGGATAAAGACAATTACAAAGGATAAGGATCAAGAAAAATAAAGAATTAATCAAAATTAATCCTTAGCGAGCCTGGACCAAATTAAAAAGCTCATTTTTATTTCTATAAAAACACAAGTTAGTGCTCATTCCATTCATTCTTGGATTGGGAAAACGCGAAGAAAAGGAGGCAGAGGAACGGAGTAACGGTTAAAGCTTCACCGTGGAGACCGGATTTTATTTTCCTTTTTATGAATTTTAGTTTCTTTTCATCTATTGTTCTTGTTTTCCTGACTATGTCAGGCTAATTTTCTTTAAGTAGTTAGGGCGAGACGGAACCAATGGGTTATTGAACGCTGTTTTCTTTTATTATGATTTATATTCTTGATTTAAATTATGCAATCAATCTGCAATTTATTCCTTGTATTATTTTTGATCTGGCCAGTCTTGAATGAGCATTAGAGTCGTGCATGACAATAGGGATGTTGGTGTATCGATTTCGATTGGTTGATTGCTGGAATTTGTATGATCTAGGGATAGACTTATGAATTCTACAACTGTAGGTTCTTGCGTTAATGCTTATTTTATGAAAAAGTACTAAGCGATTATGCTTTGGATTAGAATAAAGGATTGGATTACCAAGGGATTGGGATTTAATCAATCATAGAAAGAGCTGTTAATAATTTGATCTTGAATGTAATCGTAAGTATAGACAAACTCATTAAGAAACTATTTGGGAAGTTGAATCCTAGCTACACCTTTTTATTAAAACTTAAAACCAATTTCTAGCTTTATTAATTCTGAATTTATTTTCTAAATTATTGAACACTAAAAATAAGTTTAAAAATTCTGTTTTAATTTAATTAAAATATTCTCAAGAAATCCTTTCACAATCAATCCAACTTTAGTTAAATAGACAAATTATTGTTGGGTCATCAGTCCTCGTGGGATCGACAACTTATCTTATCACTTTATTACTTGTACGACCGGTGCACTTGCAGAGTTCGCAACAAGTTTTTTGCGCTGTTGTCGGGGACTGATTTAATGAACATTAATTATATCTATAGAATTATAGCTCGGATCCTTTTTTTATTTTGTTTTTAATTTTATTAGTTTTTTTTTAGTTTTTATTTGTTTACATTTTTCATTTTAATTTTATTTTTGTTTTGCTTATTTTATTTTAGTTTTTTTATGTTATTTTTGTTATTTTTATTTTTTTTTGTTATTTTTATTGCCATTTTATTTTATTGTTAGTTTAATATTTTAATTGTTATTTATATTATTTATCTTTGTTATTTTATTTTGTTTTCCTAGTTTAGTTTGTTTACGTTAAATTTTAAATTTTAAATTTTCTGTTAGTTAGTGGTTTCCGTTAGTTGGGTCCACTGAACCTTAGTTTTCTGGTTTATGCATCTGCGAGGCACTATTAACCCCAGTGACCTACAGTACGAACCAGAGTTAGGACAACTAGAAAGAACTAATAGGAAGCGTTTGACCGCGAAGAAGGCACAAGACACACCGAGCTCCAGTTCTCCTGAAGAATCAGTCATGGCCGAGGTAAATCAAAATCCACCTGAAGAACTGATAAGTCATTTCTTAATCCCTAATTTCTCGCATCCGATTGCGAGTATTAGAAGGCCTCAAATCCCAGCAAATAATTTTGAAATAAAAGTCTCATTCCTGAATCTAATTCAAAGTAATCTATTCGAAGGAGACCCGATCGAAGACACAAACCGCCACATCACTAAATTCTTACAATTGTGTAGTCTCATTAAAGCTAATGGGGTTCCTCCTGAAGAAATTTGATTGATGTTTTTTTCCTTTTCTTTAAAAGGGAGAGCACTTAATTGGCTGGAATTGCAATCTGCTAATAGCATTTCCAAGTGGGACGAATTGGTTGAGAAATTCCAAAAGAAGTTTTTCCCACTTTCTCGATTCTCTGAGCTGAAGGAACAGATTGACAACTTCAAACAGCTCGAAGGTGAATCCCTGTGTGTGGGATGAGGGAGATTTAAAGAACTAATCAAGAAATTTCCATAATATGTTTTATCGATTGGCGAGAAGGTCTGAATCTCTTACAAAGGGGTTACGTCGACATATCGAGTACTTCTTAATGCTGCGGCTGGAGGAAGCATTGGAGAAATCACTCCAACTAGGGCTATTGAGCTAATTGAAAAGATGGCATCTCAAGATAGCGAGGTCACACCAGTTCAACCTAAGAGAGGATTTTTGCAGTTAGAAGGGTACGACGCTTTGTTAGCCAAACAAGACAAGATGGATCAAAGACTAGATTCACTTGTTAAGCTCTTTACCCAAAATCAAATCTCTGCAGTTAATTCTCAATTTCCTGTAGTCTGCGACACTTGTGGTGGACCACACAAACCTGAAAATTGTAACGCTATGGTTACTATAAACCCAGCTCGAGAGAATTCTCTTTGGTACGACCAACGTAGGGAGAACAATCCTTACAGCAACACTTATAATCCTAGCTGAAGGAATCATTCTGCATTGTCATATAATCAAGAAGCACCATAACAAGTTAATCTGGGAATTTAACCAGCACAATCTAATCAAAAAGCAGCTTGGGAAGTTTCATTCAAAAAGATGGCTCAATATCAAGCAAATTTCGCAGAAGAAACTAGAGCATCTTTAAAGAATCAAGAAGCTTTCATAAAGAATCTGGAGAATCAGATTGGTCAGCTTGCCAAACAGATGGCTGAGAGGCCTCCAGGAACCTTTCCTAGTAATACAATTATTAATCCCAACGAACAATGCAATGCCATCACTACAAGGAGTGGAATAGTAATTCAACCTGTGGAAAAACCAATAGCTGCACCGAGTAGTAAAAAAGATGCAGAGAATGAAAATCTTGCTGAAGAGAAAGCTGATGGCCCTGTCGATAAAGATGTCATAATTTTTGGAGGACCATTAAATGATACACCACGTAAAAAGTAATAAAGATGCTTTCTTTAGAGGAAAGGATGAAATCACTTGGAGATAATCCATATGTTAAGGCTCCTTATCCTCAGAGGTTACAGTAACACGAGCAGAAGAAAAATTTCTCTAAATTCTTAGAGATTTTTAAGAAGCTACACATCAATATCCCATTTGCGGAAGCTTTAGAGCAAATGCCATCTTATGCTAAGTTTCTAAAAGAGATCCTAACCAAGAAGCGGAAGCTCACAGTAGAAGGATCCACTATCTTGACAGAAGAGTGTAGTGCAATCACGCACAAGAATTTACCTTCGAAATTAAAGGATCTGAGGAGTTTTAGTATCCCTTGCACGATTGGTTCGATGACAATAGAGAGAGTTTTATGTGATCTAGGTGCCAGCATCAACGTAATGCCATTATCTATGATGAAGAAGCTGGGAATCACAGAAGTAAAGCCGATCAATATGATTCTGCAACTAGCTGACCGCTCCACCAAGCAAGCATATGGAGTAATAGAGGACATACTTGTTAAGGTGGACAAGTTCATCTTCTCGATGGATTTTGTTATCTTGGATATAGAGGAGGACGCTACTGTTCCCATGATCTTTGGGAGACCTTTCTTAGCGACCTCCGGAGCGCTAATTGGTGTGCCTAAAAGTGAATTGATCTTAAGGGTGGAAGGAGAAAAGACTATTCTCAAAATGTTTGAAAAAGAAACTCCACCACCTACAACTCAGCTAGAGAAAATCTTTATTGAGGAAAAGAAGGTTGAAGAGGAAGAAAAGAAAGATCATAAGCCAGATGAGAGTTGCAAGCCGGAGGTGAAAATGGCAAAGTCTAAGAGCAAGGGAAAGCACGTCAAGACTAAGTATAGAGTTCTTGAGGCCAAACCTTCTCACCCATGTGCACGAGAGTACTATTACGGAAAAGCAATATTTATGATTAAAGGAATGGCATCATCTTTGATTCCGGCTACAAGCCGCCATGACTAATGAAGATGTAACGTCAAGCTAATGACGTTAAACAAGTGCTCTTAGCAGGCAACCTAAGAATTTGTCGCTTTTAAGTTAATTATTTTAGTTTATTTTATGATGCCAACATATTTTATTTTCTTTTTAGGACCACTTTAGTTTTTATTTTTATTTTGTTTATCTGTTTTGATTAGGGATGACTCTGGTGATGTACAGATTTTATTTTTCTGACTCTATTGTGAGCATGATTGCTACTACTGACTTTATCTGATGATATTTTTGAGTTGATGTGTGTAGTTCTTTCTTTTTGATTTATTAGTTGCTGAGGACAACAAATTCCTAAAACTGGGAATGGGGATGCACCACACCATATATATAGTAGCAGTTGGTACAACTATGATCCCTGTGATGAGTACAACCGCAAAATTTTTCAGAAAAATAGGGAACATTCTTTTCCTTATTCCTCTTTATTTTATTTTATTGTGTTTCTTCTCTGTGTTTGAATTGTGAAATCATGCTAAGTTAGAATTAGTTAGTAAAAATTAATTTATGATGTGATGACTTAGAATATATTTTATTTTGGAATAAGCATTGATTGAGTTAGTTTAAGAGTCAGTAAGACTAATTAAATTATAGTATGAGTGATTGAGAAAGAGCATAAATTACTGATTTGCACACATATAACCGTGAGGTTTGAGCCTAAACAGAGATTATTTTTTTCAGTGTGCATTTCTCTGTTGAAAATATTACCAGAACTTGCTTTGTTTCTCCTTAAAATGGTTGTTTGCATGCATGTCTGAAATGATTGAGGCATTTTATTGTTTTAGCTAGTTAGCCAAAAAGCCGACCATTATGATATCCTTTGTTTAGCCCTTTGAGCCTAAGTCTTTTTTGTTCTTAATACCTGTTGTCTTAATTAGCCACTCCACATATACACATCTACATTAAATAAGATTGGATTATAGAAATTTCATGGTAGGGTGTAAACATGAGTACTTTATCATGTAATTCAAAGTGGTGAAAAAGGAGGTTAGGTGAATGAAGCAAAAGCAAAGGTTGGAAAATGGTGAAAAATAAAAAAATATTTATTTCTTCTTCGCAAATAAAAGTGTTAAAAGAAAATGAAATTGAAAAAGAAAAAGAAAAGCACAGAAAAAGAAAAATACAAAAGTGCTGAAAAAGAAAAAGAAAAAGGAGGAAAGAAAGGAGAAAAAGGATTATTGTTTGAGTGTTCACACTTTACCATGATCTTTCTGTATGTCAATGTTTTAGCTAGTTTTTCCTTATTTATCCTACCTTTAGCCCAGCCCCATTACAACCTGAACAAAGACCTCTTGATCTTTTGTGCATGTGAATTAACTGTGAAAAGTGAGAATATTATCAAGCTTATGAAAATATTGATACAGTGAAAATTTGAGTGAAACACTTATCCTTAGACAGATGAGTGATGAGTGACTTGATATATCTAGTGAGGGATGTGTTAAAAATTTAGTTTTTATGCTTGATTGATAGAACTCATTCTTTGATTTTATAACTTGCTTACTTTCAAGGCTGCTTAGTTAAATGTTGATTTTTAAAAATCCTATTATTTTCTACCTAAGTCTGATCATTTATAAATTGATATATTGTCTCGTCTTATATCAAGCATGCTTTTTACACTATTACATTATTCCATATTTTTAATTTAAGTCATTGCTGAGGACAGCAATGAGTAAATCTGAGAATGATTCGATAAGTGTCCAAGACACTATGTTTTTAAGGTTAAATATAGTTTAAATAATAATTAATATGATTAAAAATATAGTGTTAGTTAATAAAATCTAAAGATAATAAAATACTAATAACTGGATAAGATTATAATCTCTTTTCAGTTTGTTTCATGTTTAAAAATTGCAATCAAGAAGGATAAAGACAGTTACAAAGGATAAGGATCAAGAAAAATAAAGAATTAATCAAAATTAATCCTCAGCGAGCCTGGTCCAAATTAAAAAGCCCATTTTTATTTCTATAAAAACGCAAGTTAGTTCTCATTCCATTCATTCTTGGATTGGGGGAAACGCGAAGAAAAGGAAGCAGAGGAACGGAGTAACGGTCAAAGCTTCACCGTGGAGACTGGGTTTTATTTTCCTTTTTATGAATTTTAGTTTCTTTTCATCAATTGTTCTTGTTTTTCTGACTATGTCAGGCTAATTTTCTTTAAGTAGTTAGGCCGAGACGGAACTAATGGGTTCTTGAACGCCATTTGCTTTTATTATGATTTATATTCTTGATTTAAATTATGCAATCAATATACAATTTATTCCTAGTCTTATTTATGATCTAGCCAGTCTTGAATGAGCATTAGAGTTGTGCATGACAATAGGAATGTTGGTGTATCGATTCCGATTAGTTGATTGTTGGAATTTGTATGATCTAGGGATAGACTTATGAATTCTATAACCGTAGGTTCTTGCATTAATGCTTATTTTATGAAAAAGTACTAAGGGATTAGCCTTTGGATTAGAATAAAGGATTGGATTACCAAGGGATTGAGATTTAATCAATCATAGAAAGATCTGTTAATAATTTGATTTTGAATGTAATCGTAAGTATAGGCAAACTCGATAAGAAACCATTGGGAAAGTTGAATCCTAGGTACACCTTTTATTAAAATTCAAAACCAAATTTCTAGTTTATTAATTCTGAATTTATTTTCTAAAATATTAAAAACTAAAAATAAGTTTACAAATTCTATTTTTAATTTAATTACAATACTCTCAAAGACATCCTTTCACGATAGATCCAACTTTAGTTAAATAGATAAATTATTGCTTGGTCATCAGTTCTCGTGGGATCGACAACTTTTCTTATCACTTTATTACTTGTACGACCGATGCACCTGCCGAGTTCGCAACAGATGCCATATATTTTATTAGATATTTTATGATGCCATATAACAAATTAGCTTGATTAAAAAAAAGGTGTTGGGAATAATTTTTTATGTTAAGTTGAAGTTTTATTCTTTTCTTATTTATGTTTTTTGTTTTTTAAGACATTTAAAATTTAAAAAAAAAATTCGGGGGTGCTACTTTCGAACCCCCGTCATTAAATGTGCGGACATAAATAATATGTTCTGGGTCCGCCAGTGGGTACAGGTACAATAACTTTTGGATATGATTTTACCATATATAAACTAAACAAAGGAAAATGTCTACCTATATATAGACAGAAAGGGTATCGGATTATATCGTTGTCAATTATTTAATAATTTTTATTAGATAATTTTATTTTAAAATATATCATTAAATTAAAAGTCCTATCACATAAATCATAGTTATAAAATATTATATTATTTAATCCAAAATTATTTCATTTTTTATTTATACACAACAATATTAAAATAGAGTTTAATGTTTTTTTTGTCACAAGAAATATTATTATCTTTCTCAACACCAAAATGATATTATTTTGGGGTTTGAAAAAATGACAGTGTTTTATTGTTTCTTGTTGCAAGAGAAAAAAATTCAAAATGCCCATTATTTTTTTTTCCAAATCTTAAAACAATATTATTTTAGGTTTTAGGGATATTGAAAGTATAACATGACAAATAATTTTCCAATTTAATAATATAATATTCTTTTGAAATATATATAGAAAAAGTCATTTGATTATATTTTTATTATTTTTAAATTTTTATAAGATTTGATATATACGCAAAATTAAAGTGATAACTGATGAGTACTTATATTTCAATGATTGAATCAATCAATTATAATCACATTTTATATAAAATTATTAAATGGTGTAAATATGGTAAATTTCACACCATGGTGTGCACACACCACACACACCTAAAAATATACCAGCGCAGGGATTAACTTATTTTTGTTGTAAAATAAAAGATAATTAAGAGAAAAGTACACAGATAAGAGATATTATGGTGTGTCTTGAAGCTTTGTAATGTCTTTATTTATAGAGGCTCACAAGACAAAGTATATTACAATAGGATAAATAAACAGAATTACACTTCTTCAGTGGTTATAATTTGAGATTAAATATCCAACAATCATATTATTTTGTGGTTATGGACATCCAATTGTCATTTTATTTATAACACTCCCCCTTGGATATCAAATATCGTAACGAGTTACAAACCTAAAAAAAAACCTATTGCAAGGAAATACGTATTAGAAGCTGCTCCATTAAAAACCTTACCAGTAAAATCCAATGCGACAAAACTATTATGAGGGAAAAAATAATGCAGCACATACTTCCCTCCCCCTGATAATAACATTATTTAATATCTCTGAGTTTTCGCATCCCAAACTTGTATACAAGCTTCTCAAAACTTGAAGTAGGTAATGCCTAGGTAAATAAATCTACCAAGTTATCACTTGAACTAATTTGTTGAACATCGATCTCACCATTTTGTTGAAGATCATGAGCGAAGAAGAATTTTAATGAAATATGCTTTGTTCTATCTCTTTTAATGTATCCTCCCTTTAAATTGAGCTATGCGAGTAGCATTATCTTCATGCAATATTGTTGGAACCTTTTTTTGTAACTAAAGACTGCATGCTTTTCGAAAGTGTTGTGTCATTGACCTTAACTGAACACATTCTAGACTTGCTTCATAAATCACTTTTATCATGCTATATGATTTGAAGAAGTGGTTGTTATAGTTTGTTTTGTGAACACCATGAAATAGTCATGCTTCCACTTGTAAATAAATATCTTGTTTGTGATCTAGCTTTGTGTGGATCAAGTAAATATCCTACATTATTCTAGTATGTTCATATCGAAAAGAATTAAATCCTTCTAATAGATTTACAAATAACAAAGATAAAATGTAAGAATAAGGGGAGAAAATATAAGGTTCAAAATTCAAACATCCACTTTAATAATTTTATAACTCCTCCTTTGATGTTCACCCTTTATTATTTGTTAATAAGATTGTCTCGATTGAATTAAGATATGGCACCAAGAAAAAAAATTCATTATTTTCTCATGAGATTTAAATGAATATTTTATGTTAATCGAGTTCACATCCATTGGGGTACTCAAAGAATGTTCTTTATCCATGTAAAATATCTTTAAAATTCTCTATATAGGTCAATTGATAGATAAATATTCTATTAAGTTGATTATACCACATACGCCTTTATTTCTTTAATTCATTTAATGATATTTGAAGCTTTTTCAACACATTTTCCCTGGAATTTTGTTATGCTTCAAGAATTTTGAATCTTTCTAGGATTTTCATATGAATCTCATTATTAATAAAATAAGCCATAGAAATAGGCTATAATAACATCCATTAGACATATGTCAAATTTTCATATACTGCCAGATTAGTAAGATATCTAAAGGTGATCGCATCCACCACAAGAGAATATATATATATTTCATACAATAAATGCTAGGCTTTTACAAAAATCATTGTGTTACAAGTCGTGTTTTATATCTTACGACTTCATTTTTCTCATTATATTTTGCACATTTGTACCCTAGTGCTTTAAATTTGAATTGCGCCTTTATATTTAGGCTAATTATTTTTCTATTTACATTTATCAACAATTTTTAGTTCAAGATCCTCGTTTTGTTTCGTTATTTCATTATGGGAAATATAGTCTCGTGTTGTAGGATACTAGTATCTCATGTCATAGACACAAAGCATGTGAGGCCTACTATTTTAAAATAAATAAACGACTGGGCCCCACATATTTTGTGTCTATGACATAGGATAATAGTCTCCTACAACATGAGACTAATATTCCTCTTTCATTATTTGTGAAAATGTTGTCAACAACTATATCTTTGCAGTTTTAAATTTTTCGTGTAATGACATAACTAATAGAGATCTCTTCATTTTTAGTATCTTCAGGTACCTGAACCTCCTCCCTCAAGGTTTAATCAATGTTATGTATTCAAGATTAACAATTGTCTCCATATTATGATCATCTTGATCGTTTGCTCCTTTCCTCTCTTTGTGAGCAATCTTATCCTTCCAACCGATCATTTTTCCATGTTTTAAGTGTAATTTATCAATATGAATTAGAGCATTTACAGTTGAAATATTAAACTTATTGGTCAGTTAAACCATCTGGCAGTTGATGCATAATATCTTTTTCTCATATTTGTTTTGTGCGAGGATCTATATGATATAATGATAATGCATCCTCCTCATGTTGGAAAGACTAGTAACAATAATCAAATATTGGTTTAATTAAATCTCCATTCATTATTTTAAGATAATTTATATAAGGAGATTTATATCCAACATATATTCCCAACTATATTTGGGTATGCATCTTTGTGCGTTGTGGGGAGTAATTAGAATTTAAATTATAACACCTAGTATTTCTAAATCATATAATTATATGTAAAATGTAGATTAAGGGGTAGGATTAGTGAAAATCCTAAGTTCTGGGTTAAAATACACAAGAAGGGTAAAATGGTAAATTGTCAAACACGTAACTCTAGGAAAGAAAAATTGAATAGAAAGTCTCAAATGAAAAAACTAACCCCTGAAAATGGATTTAGAACGAAAAATTGAGTGGTTAGGCAAGTTTTTGAAAATTTGATAAATAGTATTTTTACTGGGTAAAAGTATCGCGGTACAGTTGCACCGTAAAGTGTGTCGAATAAATTTTGAGCTCTAGGTTTGGAAATAAGTTATAAATGAGAAATAGGACTAGGAAATATGATTTCTTGTGAAAACTGATTGAAATTAGGGTTTTTGGAAAAACGTGCCCACAACGCGCATAACAGCTTAAAACTGTGATTTCTCCGAACGACCGAAAACTCCGGATTCATCTGATCAAGGACAATTAAAGGACAATGGTTTATGTTAAAAATTAGAATTTCTAAATAGTCTAGGAATTAATGGACGTTTAGTGGATTAAGCGGAAGATTTGAATTAGTTTGAATCGCGTGAGATGGCGGTGGGACCCACCCCACTTAATTTATAACATGACACCTTGACCAAGGTTATTATTCATCACCTCTTTCCCCTTCTCTCTCCTTGAACCCACGGCCTCCCTTGGATTTGTGCAAGTTTTTGCACAAATCTTATCCTCCTCCAAACTTCATCAATACTCACTCTAAACACAACTTTCACTACATCAAACTTTAAGTAAACAATCTCATAAACACAATCATAGTATTTTTAAGGCTTGAAACTCATTGGTTTGGGAGAAAAACCACACCCAAGTCCGCAGCCAAGTGAGGAGATTTGATGTTCTTGGAGTTGATTGATCCTCCAATGCTTGAGTATTGTGTGGAGGAGTCCTTGGCCTTGCTTGCGAGTAAGTTTCCACACTTTTAATTGGTAGATTCATTGGATTTAAATTTGAAGACCTAGGGCCTGCTTGCTTGGATTGATATGGTTAGAGAGCTCAAATTGAAAATGTGCATTAGATAAAAGTGGCTTAGAATGATATTATATATATTAAATGCACAGATTTCTAGGGCATTTTCCACCAACTTCTACGTGAGTTTTGCTGAAGCCTTGTGCTCTTCACCTTCCACCACCTCTTCTTCAAGAAAAATCTCTCAAGAAACCACCTTTCTCATTTATTCTTCCCCTCAATCTTGTAAACACTTAGTAGTATGCCTTGGGTGGGAGAAAGACTCTTGTTTTTTGAATGGTAGTTGTTGTGTGGGGAGGCTTAGGGACTGACTTTACTGTTTGGTAGAGTGGGAGCCATTTCCTTGACACTTGAAGCTTCAAGAAGCTATTTTTATGGAAAAAGGACTAAGCTTGTAAAGTATTTTTGTGGCCTTGTGGTAGCAAAACCATAGAGCTGAGTAGAGAGCTCCAAGATCATTATTTTCCTCTATTTTGAGAGCTTGGTATATATTCCCAACCTTTGTTCATGAATTTCTATGTTAAAGATTAAGTCTTAGCATGTAAAATGATGTGTCTAAGTAACTAACATGAACACTAGTCTAATGGTGTCTAAAAATGCATGCTTGAACGATTAAAACCATTAAAAAAAGAACCTTGGATGGATATCTTCGCAAAAATGCATATACGGATATTGACACTGTGATATCCGGATATGGATATCCAGATATGCCCCCGAGGAATATTCGGATATTCTGGGAATTTTGTGTTGTAAGCTGATCTGTCCAAACAGAAGTGTAGATTGAGTCTCTGGTCCCTTAATTGATTAATATGAACCTCTGTAATAAGTTAACTAAGTCAGAGCCACTTAGATTGAAGGCTTATGGCTTTGAGAGAAACCTAAGGGAATTAAATGAAAAAGGAAACGTTATCGTAATGTTATGAACTTCTAGATGATGTATATTGATAATGTTTCTGGTATAAACAGAATGTGATTGTGTTGTTTGGTGACCGTGGACTAGTGTGGACTCTTAGTTGGGACTGTTAGCTTATGAGGTTAGCTTTTGTGTCCTCAATTTTTCCCATTGTTAGTTTCACTATACCTCATGGAGGGATGGTTTGTATGCATTATGTCTTTTCTGAATTTATATGAAGAATATTTGATACGCTGTTGAGCTGTTTTATGAGTGCATTGCCATATGATATGTATGTGGGGTATTCCACCTAGACGGTAATCCCTGAGTATGTGGAGACATAAAAGATGGTAACCTCGTGGGTGAGGTACAAGAGTACTGTGGGTTGTAGACGTACATAATTCCTACCTTTTATTCTCTGGCTAGTAAGATGCATACACACATGACATGGATATATGCTGCATTGCACAGATTTTTATATTATACTGATGTTATCATTTTAGAACTTATATGGTACATGCAAGTGAGCTTGGTGTGGAGAGATCCTTGAGGACCCCTTGTCTTACTAAGATTTCTTTTTAGAGATCTCACCCCGTGTGGGGAACATTTTCAGGTACAGGTACCTCCGAGGTTGAGACCTCTGGCGGCAGGAGGTTGGAGTTGAGCTGATTTATGCATGCTGCTTATTGTCATATTTGGATTCTGTTATATCTTGTTATTTGATGGTTATTGTATTGGAGACATGCTATGAATATGTTATTTTATTTGGTGAGCATGGGGGTTGTCCATGCCACATTGGTATAAGCTGTATTTGTTCAGACTTGATGTGTATTTGGCATCAGATATTGTCCGGTCTACGTGTTGTAGTTCCGTGACTGATACTTATTTATGATATGAGGATATTCAGTGTAGTTATTTATTGCAATTTACATACCGACGATATTTGGAAAAAGAATGAGTAAATTCACTTGGTTAATAATGAATGGTTCATAATTGGAAAGAAAAAGTTAGCTTCCGCATTTATTTAGTTGAGCTATTACCATATGTATGTTCAATACACCGGGTGCACATGGGGTGTTACATATAGCCCTTATGTATCTAGATCGGGACTTTGATCATATGGTATACTAAGTTCCTTGGTATGTATTTATTTTGAAGAACATTATTGTATATGATTCATTGAAACATTAATGTAATGATATATTGTGCTTTTACCATTTTGGGATTGCATAATGAGTATGTAAAGTTTGTTCAGTGTAATGGTATTCGAGAGGAAGTCCCCAAGAGAAATACATGAAAACAGAGAAATTTAGTGTTTTGCACAGGTGGAGGGAACTTAAGCGCCCAAAAAGAGGGATTAAGCATCTTGGAAGACCTATGCATGGAGAAATTCTCTGCCACAGGGGGCTTAAGCGCTTTGGAAGGGGGCTTGAGTTCGCTCGTTGTAAGAACCTGCACCGTTAAATTGGGAATTTAAATGATTAATTAAGAGTTTAGAAAATAATTCCATAATTAACCTTGAATAAATATGGTAAGGTTAGAATAATTATCAAAAGGGCTTAATAATGCTGAA
This sequence comes from Gastrolobium bilobum, assembly GCF_033153095.1. Lineage (NCBI taxonomy): Eukaryota > Viridiplantae > Streptophyta > Magnoliopsida > Fabales > Fabaceae > Gastrolobium > Gastrolobium bilobum. The sequence continues at coordinate 335,870 of NW_026898163.1, forward strand.
AGTCGCTTTTCTGACAAAAAGTGCAGATACCAGTTCTGCTTCACGGTATAAGAGTGTCCCAAAGAAGTATCGCGAAAAATTATAATAAGTATATGAATATTCCTAGAATAATATCTAGGTCTAGTTTACCAAGTTTGGAGTCGAAATAATGAGAACCGACGCCAGGACTGATACCGACTACGTAAAAATGTGTATCGAAAAAGTGCTGCAAAAATCAAAATAAAAATATGATAAATCTAAAAAAAATGGCTAGGTTCAGAATATAAAATTTGAGATTAAAATGATTAGCGAAGCTATTAGTGCTAATACAGTGGGTTTAAAACTTAATAAGACTATATATAGGCATGCACAAAATTCTAGGTCAGAAACACATATTCTACGTGCCTCCATTTCTGAGTTTGAAGTTTCTCACTTGCCACTACCTTTCTCTCCATAGAAAACCTTCAAGAGGTCACATTTCCTCTTGATTTCTTTATTAAAACTCCATAGTTGAGGGTGGACTAGCCTTGGGAGGTAAAAAGATACTCCATTTCTGAATTGACCTTCTGAGTTGGTGAATAGTGGACTGCCTCTGAGTTTCAGTGGTGTAGAAACCATTTCATTAGTTGTTGAAGCTCCGAGTAGTGAGCTTTGAGAAGAAAAGACCAAGCTTGATAGCCATTTTCGTAGTCTTGTGTGGTCAGAATCATTGAGCTGCATTGGAAGCTCCAAGACCACTCTTTTGCTCTGTTTTGAGCCATTGGTATGAACCACAACCTTTATTCATGAGTTTTCTATATTAAAGGTTAAGTTTTGGCATGTTAAATGAGATGATCAAGTAATTAACATGAGCACTGGTCTAAATATGTCTAAAAATGGATTCTTGGACGTGTAGAAGTATTAAAAATGGAACCTTGGATGGATATCTTCGCAAAATGCAGAAACAGCATTCTGTCGCGAAATATCCGGATATGGGATTTGTGATATCCGGATATGACCCCGTGAAATATCAGGATATTTTGGGAAATTTCGTGGACGGACCTGTTCTGTCCAAACAGAAGAGTGGGTTTGGTTTAAAGACCCTATGTTGGATAATATGAACCTCTGTATTAAGTTAACTAAGTCAGAATAACTTAAATTAAAGGCTTATGGCTTTGGGAGAAGCCTAATGACATGAAACGAAAGAGGAAATGTTGTTGTTATGTAATAAAATTCTAGATGATGAATGTTGATGATGTTTCTGTCATAAACAGACTGTGAGTGTGCTGTATGGTGACCGTGGGCTGGTGTGGACTCTTGAGCTTGGATTGTTAGCTTGCGAGGTAAGCTTTCGTATCCTCGGTTTTGCCCATTATTGGTTCCACCAAACCTCATGGAGGGATAGTTTATATGCATGATGTGTTTTTATAAAATTATGTGATGATTACTGAAATGCTATTGAGCTGTTTTATTGAGTGCAAGTGTCATATGATATGTATGTGGTGTACCACCTAGACGGTAATCTTGAGTATGTGGAGACATACAAGATGGCAACTCCGTGGGTGAGGTACAAGCGGTATTCCTTGTACTGTAGGTTGTAGACGTATGTAATCCCTACATTTTTATTCTCTGGCCAGTAGGATATTACACACGTGACATGGATATATGCTGCATTGCACAAGTTTTGGAAATTATTTTATTATACTATTTTGGAACTTATAGTGCATATGTAAGTGAGATTAGGGTGGAGAGATCATTGAGGATCCCTTGTCTTACTGAGATTTCTTTTTAGAGATCTCATCCCGTGTTGGGGCATATTTTCAGGTACAGGTACCTTTGGGGTAGACACCTTTAGCGGCAGGAGGCCGGAGTTGAGTTGATATGCATGTTGTTGTGCTGATATGTTGGATATTGTTATGTTTTTATATCAGTATATGGTTATTTGCTTTGAGACATTGAATGGGCTTTGTTGCCTTATTTGGTGATCATGGGGGTTGTCTATGCCACATTGACATCAGTTATGTCTGATTTTATTTGTGTTGTATAATGTATCAGGATTATTGTCTGGTCTACGGTTGTAGTTCTGTGACTAAATACTATTTATTTTATGAGGATATTCAGTTAGCTTTAGTTGCAATTTACATACAGGCTATATTTTGAAAAAGGAATAAGTAATCAACTTGGTTAATTAATGATGATAGCATAATTGAAAAGAAAAAATTAGCTTCCGCATTTATTTAGTTGCACCATTACCTTATGTATGCCTAATACGCCAAGTGCACACGTGGTGTTACACTCGTCGAACAAAAATTTTGAGTAGCATGGGGCTTAAGCGCCAAGGAAGGAGGCTTAAGCGCCCTACCCCCGTTTAAATAAAAATAACTTATGCATGAAATTAATGATTAAGGACCACTCAGTTGGCTCTAATAAAGAAAGGACATGATGTTAAGCATAGTATTAGTTTCACACAATTATAGTTACGACATTGGTGATTTTAAATATAGCGTGGTTTAAAAAGGGAAAAAAGTACAAGGTTTTCAAAAAAAAGGTTTATCTGTGTTTTTATAGAATTATATGAATTGTGTAAACCCTGATCTTTATTCCATATGAAATTTCAATTTAACGTTGTATTAATAAAATTTAACACTCATAAAAATGTTATTAAATAATATAGGTGACTTACACATAATATAACTGAATTCAACCGGTGTATATTATTATTAAATGAATCTACGTCATACTCACACACGTATTTGGTATATAATTACATAAACGTTACTATATACAATATAACATCTATTTCCAGCTTAGAACTCTTCTATAATACACAAACCACCACTCTTTTTCCACATTCCACAATCCACAAAAGCCAATCCTTAAAGCTTGAGAGTCCTTCTTGTTCTTTTCTTTCCATAATCAAAATCTCCCAACCCTTTTCTCCTTCAATTTTTTTTCTTACTCCTCCTAATCTGATTTATGTGATCAGTGATTTCTCACATACACAAATGTTTTTATCAAAGCATGGCCATAGATTCTTCAAATATAAAAGTCCAGCTTCCACCCTATGTCTTTTCTTTTTGTGAGAGGCTTTTCAATCTTGCTAAAATCTCTTGGTCCACAAGTATCTTCAACCACTGCTCTCATTAACCTTTTGGCTCTGAACTCACAATCTGTGGTGTGGCCTTATTGTGGGACATGCACATCATTATTATTCTTCTCTAATCTACACAAAACAGTTTTTTTATTTTTGTCCTACTATATCTTCCACAAAAATATCTTAAAAGAGTCATCTCTTTCTGGTTTGAGTTCTTCATCTTAAGACTATTGTCTCCAAATGGTTGCCAATTACTTCTACGAGCTTTCACTTGGAGTTGTTGAAATGGCATGGATTATGCATAGTTTTGACTACTCAAGGTTCTGTAGATGGCTATTGGTTGGTGTGTTCTCCTATGAGAATCATGAGTGGAAGCCTCGGATTATCTAGCACCCACCTTGAGTTTATTCTTAAGCTTTAGATTGAGATTATATACAATAGCTTTTTTTGTTGCTGAATTTTCAATACCCTTAAGTCTATAATACAAGTACACCTGTTATGTCAGAATAATTGTTAGTGATCAAGCTACAGCTAGAGCCATGTACAAGGGAAGACTAGGAGGCAAAGCTCAACTTGGATATGTTGAAACTGACCCATCTGGTCGGTATGGACGTGTAAGTATTTCTGATCATTGATTCTAGTCATCCTGGTTTGTGAATGGATCATGAACTTTCTGATTATTTGGTAATGATATGCAGCATAAGGTGATTCAGCTGGAGTGATATGAATTAACAAATTAATGAAGTTGTGCTTTTGTGTTCAATTTGAATTGAGAATTAAAACTGATTGCTATAAGTCAAATTAAAAATGAAAGGCCTTTCTTTTGCATAGGGAAGCTTGTTAATATGCACAAAATTGTTCTGCCTGTGGAAGTTATTTTTCTTATTTTATTAATTTTTCAGCTGCCGTCTATGATTGAGTCAATTTACTATAAAGAAATTAAGCACCTTATTTTGTGTTTTATCCCTTTACCAAGTCTTGCCTTGTTGCATGAAGCACACCCCCCCCTTGTTGCTCACACAAGGTTAACTCTCTAGTACACCAAAGGGTAACTCAAGAACCAAATTGAATGATTGATAGTTATTATTGATATATGACATCCACAGTTAAGTTTGACTATTAATGTGAACTGCTATATATTAATCTGCTTTTTTTGTTGTCCATCTAATCTAGTTGCCTAGTTGGTGTTAATATTAAATTACTAATTAATCTGTATTATTGTGATTATTGGTGCTTGTAGTTCAGGGATATTCTAGGCAAAGGAGCCATGAAGGTAGTGTATAGGGCCTTTGATGAGGTCCAAGGAATGGAAGTTGCTTGGAACCAAGTCAAGCTTGGTGACGTTTTTCATTCACCTGACCAACTTCATCGCCTTTATTCAGAGGTTCATCTCCTCAAGAACTTGAGTCATGACTCTATCATGACCTTCCATGATTCGTGGATCGATGTCAATCATAGAACCTTCAACTTCATCACTGAATTGTTCACCTCTGGCACCCTACGAGAGTAATCAACCATCCCTTATTATTATTATTATTATATCTTTGAACCCTTCAACTTATAAACCATTTTTTTATAGGGACTCTTATTTATGTGATGATATTATATGCATGTATATAATATAGGTATAGAAGGAAGTATCCTAGAGTAGATATCAGAGCAGTGAAGAACTGGGCTCGCCAGATTCTAAGTGGTTTGGAGTATTTGCATAGCCATGATCCACCTGTGATACATAGAGACCTCAAGGGTGATAACATCTTTGTCAATGGCCATTTGGGGCAGGTCAAGATTGGTGACTTAGGACTTGCAGCCATTCTAAGTGGCTCTCAACATGCCCACAGTGTCATAGGCAATTCCTCTTGCTCTTTTTACTTGGTACTTAAATTATCAATAATGAGTAATCTAAAACTTAACCATGTGTTTATAAAACTGAAATTTTGTGTTTGGTATGAACCATCAGGTACGCCAGAATTTATGGCACCAGAGTTGTATGAAGAGGAATACAATGAGCTGGTAGACATATACTCTTTTGGGATGTGTATGATAGAGTTGTTTACTTCTGAGTTCCCATACAGCGAGTGCTCCAACCCTGCTCAAATTTACAAGAAAGTTACTTCAGTACGTTTAATTGGACATACTTTACTAATCTCTATTTTTTTTAACCCCATTAGGATCAAAATTCATTACACATATAATTAATCAAGAAGTTTCTAGAAGCTAGAGTAAATTTTCAATACTCTAGTAGTACATAGTCCTTTATTAAAATTATAAATAACTAGGATTCATACGACATTAACAATAAAAGCATGGATGAACTAATGCATTGAGGGCGAGTCTCGAAGTAGCAAAATAAGGTTGCTCCTTGTGACCAGAAGATCACTGTTTTAGTTCGGAAAACAGTCTCTTTGCATTGCAAGGATAACGCTCGACCCTTACCTTTGCTCTTGCAAGTCAAAGAGTCTTGTCCACTATGTAACCGCAATACCAAAAAATTTCACATACTTTTGTTGATTTGATTTAACAGGGGAAGCTACCAGATGCATTTTACAGAATCCACGATTTGGAAGCCCAGAGGTTTGTGGGAAAATGTTTGGCAAATGTCTCAGAGAGGTTGCCAGCAAAGGAGCTCTTACTGGATCCATTTTTAGCCATGGATCAACTTGACTCACCATTGCCTAGCCCAACATTACCCAGAAAACATACTCAAACACTCAATTTCACTTCAGCAGTTGCCAAAGAGGAACCTTCAATGATTGACCAAACAAAGAGTACACACATGACAATCACTGGGTCAATAAATGAAGAGGATGACACAGTTTTCCTTAAAGTACAGATTTCTAACAAAACTGGTATGTATGCATAGTTTCACCACAGGATACAACCATTTTATAAGTCTTACTACATATAAAGTGGGTTACTTCAAAATTACATTTCGAATACAGGAAACACAAGAAATATATACTTTCCATTTGACACCATAAACGACACTGCCATTGAAGTGGCAATTGAGATGGTTAAAGAACTGGAAATTAGTGACTGGGAACCATTGGAGATTGCTGAAATGATAGAAGAGGAGATATCAGCTTTAGTTCCAACATGGAGGGATTGGAGCACTTCTAAGTATCAACAACAACATAGTTTTAGCTATGAAGAAGAGGATGATATAAGTAACCACCATCCTTTCTTCTCATCATCTTCTCTCTCTTCCTCTCACGGTTCTCTCCCAGTGTTTGGTTCTTCCAACAAGAACAATACCCAACTTTATGGGAACCATTACCCTTTTGCTCAAGATTGGCCTCAAGGTACTTACTTCTACTCTTCTTTCAACTTATGTGAGTTTCCAAAACACTTCAACTTTATTCATTAGACAAAGTTGAAGTGTTCCTTTAAAGAGTTATTACTGTTATTTTCAGTGCAGTTAAAGAATTAGATTTCAATGACTCCAATGAACTGTTTACAGATGATCTATTTATGAATGATGATGCGAGCTCTCAAAGCTCAATGAACTCCTTGAAGTGTTTCAATTTTCATTGCTGTGACTCAGGCAATGAAAATGAGCATAGTCCAACTATACTAGTTGGAACAGAACCAATTTGCTACACGCCAAAGGCCAACAACAAGTGCACAAGATTCTGTCCTAGAGAAGAGATGGTGGAGGCTGATTCCACCAAACAGTTTTGCAACATGAGAATGGATTCTAGCAGGTATCATAGGCCAATGCATGGATGCCAAAGTCTGACAAGGATTCATTCCTATGCGGATTTGAGGAGACACCAACTACAAAGATCACTGATAGAGGAGATACACAAGAGGAGGATGTTCAAGACGGTTGGTGCTATTGAGAACATTGGGTTTCAGAATCCAGAAAGAGGTGGATGTTATCCTCGTTGAAGCTCCATGGATTCAGAATCTCTCTCTCTCTCTCTCTCTCTCTGTTCTTTTTTTTTCTTTTTTGGTTATCTCTTTTGAGTGTTTATTTATTGCCTTGCTTTATGATGTCCGTCAATATTTGTAAACCATACGGACACATCTGAATATTGTACAACATTGTGAAAAAGTTGTAAAATATTTCAATCTATGCAAATGTAAAAGGTTGTTTACATGTATCCAAAAAAAAGAAAAGAAAAAAGGTTGTTTACTTGCGTGTAAGAACTTGTTTGAGCTCTTTCTCTGATGCATGTAGATATATATGGAATGAAAGAAACAAAATCCTGTGAAAACACATCTAGTGTATCAGTGCACTTATAAAATCAGAATTAGTTTATGCTTCTAAACAAACCAATGATCCACAACACAGCTGCAAACCATGTTACTGAGTATCTGAACTAATCTCTTAATAAATTGAAAATGATAGGTATTGGAGAACACAAACAAGGTTACAATAGAGGGAAACTTATTAAAATTCTAAATTTTTAGCTATATTTTTTAGAATGGTTGGAATATATTTTTGCTTATTAAGAAATAAACAAGATGCATTCTTCTCTGCTTTGTACACCAAGAATGAGTGATGCTGATGATGTTCAAAGTGTCTCCCTGAATTGTGATCAATTTGAGAGAAAAGCTTAATGGACTGAAAAAAAAAATTGAGTTGGAGTCTGCGAAATCAAGTAGTTAGATATGAATTTAAAAAATCCAATAATTTAACCAGAAAGGCTCTCTTCTATTATCACCACCAGGGAGCTCCGTAACGCCAAATGTTGCATGTGTCATGAAATAAGCAGATACCATAGAAAATTAAACTTTATGATTTCTGTTATTATAATGATTGTTGCTGTGTCCACAAATAGACCCCTTACTGGTTGAGACTTGAGACAAAGTTTGGGTTCAAAGCCTCATTGTTTGGGTTTGAAGTTTGGGTTCAAATGCCAATGGTTGGCCTACATTTGTTGGCAAAGTGAATGCCAATGGTAGACTACAATTCTCTATTTTTAGTGTTCGAGAGAAACGACTCCTCTTCAATAACTTTATATTACAATCTAAACTGAACTTCAATATTTTTCTCTCCTTACAAAATTGTGGTCTAAGAATTTTGAAGAATAGATAGAGCAAATATGAAAAAAAAAATATAAATATAATATCCTATTACGAGAAACAAATTTATTAGCATTTTGAACTAAAAGAATATAATTTCTTAATATTGCATAAAAAAATAGGTCTAACCCATTTACTTTCTTTCTCTTCTCCTTTGTAAAGAACCTTGGGATACACTACCCCAAAAGCTAGATCAAAGGGTGGGAGTACCCAAGACCTTATAAACTCCACATTAGTTGCTTATACAACCAATGTGGGACTATATATTTCAACATGCCCCCTCACACAAGAGCCCATTGGGCTTGAAGAGTGGACAATGTAACAGGCTCAGCCTAACTGTGCTAAGAAACTCCACAAGAGAAAGTGTGAGGGACGGCGAGGCTCTGATACCATATAAAGAACCTTGGGATACACCACCCCAAAAGCTAGCTCAAAGGGTGGGAGTGCCGAAGGCCTTATAAACTCCACATTAGTTACTTATACAACCAATGTAGGACTATATATTTCAACATCCTTCGTATATCCCACCAACTATGAAATAAAATTATTTTATGCAATATGAAAAAGTATATTTCCTTAAACCAATGGTTGATAAATTATATATAATAATTATATACAACTTAATACATTTTATTTCCACAAGAAAAGAGGGATATATCATTTGAGCGAAAAATTCCTCTTTAGCCAATATCTGCCGTTGGATTTTCAGCAGTACAGTGCACCTTCCTTTGTCCTTGATCATAAATTTATTTTCTATTAATAGATAATGATGAATGTACTTGTGGTCTTGTAGAGGCTACATAGCTTATAAAGAATGGAGTTTGCTGGGGCATGGTGTGGACCTTCAAAGTTCAAAAACAGAAACGGAAAAATGGGTAAAAAGGAAGAGAAGTCAGTGATTACCCGAAAAGGTTAAACAACAAAAGTGTCTGTGCAGCAATTTTTACGCAGATTAAACATGATCTGTTGAGCTATGGTACTATCCACAATGCTTTTCACCAATTACGAAAATATCTTGTATATTACTTGTTAAAGATGAAAAAATAATAAATTATCTAATTTCATTTATTTTTCTCATTCTTTTATTATTAATGCCATTTGAATTTATTTTTTTTTTTAATAAAAGAAAACCTAGTATAGGAGTATTGAAAATATGATTCCCAATTATTAGGCTTTGTAACATTTGAATGTTATTTTAAAAAAAAAATCAAAACAATTCAAAAACTGAAAAAAAATTATCAAAATAATGCAGGAAAAAGCACATTGGAAGGGTGCACGTTTAGGTTGCACACATGATTGGTACACAATTTAGCAATGATCGAAGCAGTAATTGTCAAGTAGCATAATCTTGGATCTGGATCTTCTCATGTGAAAATTCATATGATCATGTCATGTGAGGAATCATAACCATACAAAAGTGGATGGTAAAAAAAGAGGAGAGAGAAAAAATGATAAAATAGGTAATTACAAAATCATAACCGTTGATTTACCTTTGTATGATTGTGATCTTCCCACATGATCTTCCCATATTATGTTTTTTTGGCACATGAGAGGATCCATTTCTCATAATCTTAATTATCTATGATTATTATGTCATGATTTAAGCGTGGTTAAAGCAATCACGCACCACACACCTCATGCGTAATTGGTCAATGTATCAAATTACCTAATTCCCTTAAAGAAACATTGGCCACGATTAAAGCGTACACAAATGACTGTGGCTAAACGCATACCCTTCCAATGCATAATTTACTTGGTAATTAATTCTTTCTAGTTTTAAATTGTTTTGGTATTTTTTAAAAAAATTGAATTATAATGTACAAAAGGTCCCCAATTATTATGATGCAGTGACTCATTATCTAGCTATTACTATTCACCAAGATGAATTCAAGTATTGTAAAATGGTACCTTCTCAAAAGATTAGACAGGGATTAGGTATATTGGTAATGTATTTGTCACATTTTTTGACAGTTTGTGTTACGTGCTAAGAAGTTAAAGAAAATGGTCCATATTTTTTGTTAGGATGTCGTAGTTGGAGGGCCCATTAGAATCTAACAATGAAATAACATTTTTTGCAGTACCTTGTATTAGGGGGAAGAAGAGAGAAAATCCATTGTAATCTACCCAAAATATTATGGTAATTGGTAGGCACATCTTAATAATTGCATTATCGGTAATCTCTCAACAAAATATCACAACCGAAAAGAACGAAGGGCCCTAATCTTGTAAAAATACTATTATTAATCTATTATCAACCACTTTCATTATTGATTGGGGCCCTTACATTTAACTAGATTCTATCACATGGTAGTGCATTAGGTCCTATTCAACTTTAATAAAAAGTGAAAAATAGGATGAAACAAAACAAACTCCTATGACATAACCACAGCTCTATAACCACTATTAAAAATGATAATAGTTAAGTTTAATCGATCATTTATATAATTGCACATTGTTGTCCAACAATAATTTCACTTGACATGTTATACATTTTTTTTTTCTTTATTTTATTCGAGGTGGAATTTGATGTGACGCCCTTCTTCTGTAGGTTTTGGTTTGGAAGAGATTGAAGGTAAAGACTGTGAAGGTAAGGGTATGCTTATAGTGAGAGTTGAGATCACACAACGAGTTATCTATAGGCTTCGTTAAGGTGTAAAGCCTCTCAATTGGTGTTGTATTAAATATTGATTGGTGAGTGGAGCTGCCAAAAGAGAAAATGGATAATAATGTTATGAGTCCAACATTGGTTATCTATACAACTGATGTAGTCTTTATAAGGCCTTGAACACTCCCACAGTCCTACACTTGAGCTAACTTTTGATATGGTACGTGACCTCAAGATTCGTAACAATGATATGGTCAAATTAAATAATGTGTTAGAGAATATTAAATAACACGGAATCCACTCTTAACCTTGACACATGACAAAGATATTGACAGTGGTTTTGGTTACTGAATTCATCAAAGTATGAATGAGATACCCAAAGAAAGTAGTCTACTTATTACAAAAAAAAAAAGAAAAAAAGTAGTCTACAGAATGGCTTTTAAGCATCAATAGTAGACACTCATTTGTGGTTAAATTCACTTTTTATTTTTTTTTAAAATATACATAATATGAGTGATAGAGATTTTATTTTACTTTTTGGTAAAAAGAGTGATAGAGATTAAATTTATGACTCTTTGATTACATAAATTTAAAATTTTATCTAAAAAATTGATATTTTTAAAACTTTGAATTTAAATATTTATAAATAAATTATATATTTGACACACTTCTCTATCTATATAATTGTTATTTGGACTTAGAAGAAATGTACAATCCTATTTTATTTTGCATATAGATTTAATTTTTTATTTATGACATAATAAGGATTACGTTTATTACTTGGTTATATAAAAAAAATACTATATTAGAAATAATATTTTTAAAGGATTTATAACTTCTTATATATGTTTCTCATTAAAATGAAAATATTATATTACAAAAAAGAAAGAAATAAAAGTAAATTAAGTGGACCATTCACAAATAATTATAAGTCATATAACTTTCCCTCTCATAATATAACATTATCATATTAGTATATAATTCGAAAAATTAAACATTATTGAAAGTTGATATTATGTTAAAAGAAAACTTTGCGAAGTCTACCAAAAAAAAAAAAACAGAAAACTTTGCGAAGGATTTGTATCTTCTTATATTACTTATCAATATGATAATATTATATCTTTTATACGAGAAATACATAAAAATAAATAAATTAATGAACTATGTGTTGGGATTTCAAGTGTGATGAGTCCCACATTGGTTGGTAATGAGCTAAGTGAAGAGTATATAAGTGAAATGACCCATGAACCTAATGCCTTAAGGTTTTGGGTTGAGACATGGTGTCGGATTCACTTGCTACGGTTGGTGTAGCCTTAGCTCATTAGTGGTGGCCTCCGCCACGGGCTTCCCCCTGGACCTGCCTAACAGTGGTATCAGAGCCGGATTGGGCTCGAGCTAGCCTAGTGATTGGCTAGGAGGCGGGTCGAGTACTTTGCGCTTGGGGTACTCGGTTGAGGGGGAGCATACCAATGGTGGGTTTCACACTTGAGGGGGAGATTGTTGGGATTTCAAGTGTGATGAGTCCCACATTGGTTGGTAATGAGCTAAGTGAAGAGTATATAAGTGAAAGGACCCATTAACCCAATGCCTTAAGGTTTTGGGTTGAGACATGGTGTCGGATCCACTTGCTACGGTTGGTGTAGCCTTAGCTCATTGGTGGTGGCCCCCGCCACGGGTTTCCCCTGGACCCGCTTGACATTGGAGTTTGAGGGAACGAATTTCCCAACACTATGCACAAATAATGATGAATCTTATTGTCTTTAAATTTTTAATTTCTGTCTCATGACATGATATTGTTATGTTAATAAGTAATATTTGATATTATATGAAAAATAAGCTTTTCAAAGGATTTTTATTTTCTTATTTAATTTGCGAACTGATATGATAATGTTATATTAAGAAGAAAAAAGACATAAAAAGTAAATTTGATTATGAAAAAAATAATATTGTCGGAACCAAATCTACTAAAAACATTATATTTTTTGAACCGATTTAAGAACATAACTAATTTTTTAAAATCAGTTCGATTTTTGAATTGAATTACTAAACTGGTTCATTTTGGTTCTAGCTACAATTTGAATCAGATTGAACCAAATTATAGAGAAAAAATTAATAATCGAACAGAAATATATTTTTTAAACCAGTTTAAGAACTGAATTATTTTCTCCAAACCGATTCATGAATCAGTTCATTTTTTAAAACTGGTTTGATTTGTCTGAACTGAATAACTTTTCTATTCGGTCCAGTTCAATTCAGTATAAAAAATTAAATAGAATTGAACCGGGACCCCTTAATTCATATACAGATAATACTGAGTCTTATTATGGTTAATTTTATAACTTTCTTTCTCTTAACAGAATATTGTTACGTTAATAACAAATATGAATACATCTCATTTACTTATAAAAAAAAACTGAATAACCCTTATCCGATATAAGGTGTAAAGCTAATAATTTGCAACTCACTGTGCTGAGAAATTATGAATAATTTACATGAGATGATGAATATTTTATAAAAAAAAATAGTTAATCATTTTGTAATTTAATTCGCTACAAGCTAATGGACATTTGACCCAAACCTAAGCAATCTAACTCGAATTAACACTGAAATCGATAATTTAGATAGCATACAAATCGCAAATGAAAAGAGAAAAAGAGAGAGAGAAAATTAACACTGTAATTTACCCTAGTTAATCAATATAGGCTACGTTCAGCTTGTCTGTACTATATTTACATCATCGTCATCGTCACTCGTTACAAGTCACTCATTTTATAAGGAAAATATAAATAGAATTAAAAAATTCTATCAACAGTTATTCTTGGACCTACACTCAAATTATTAAGAAAAAATTACAATAAATCAGAGACCCACAACTATACTTGGCCTCTATACGGGCATGGGGACATTATCCCTCAGACCCCACCCGCTCATCTGGGAATGGGATCTAAGTTACTTTTTTGCTCTGACAACAAAAACACTTATCAGTATACAAAGTGTGAGTCATACCCAACTCTTGACACCGTATGTTTTGCAGCAACACTCAGTCTCAAAGTTAGGCATGTGCCAACACACAATCTTCGCATTAGATTTCAATCTCATTTTCAGTGTGTTCTGGACGGATCGGAATTTTATTCATATGGCGTAGAAAATGATAACTATATGCAGTTTGAAACATTCAATTTTGTCTTTTCTTTTGGCCTTACTAATAAAGAAGTTAAGATTGAATAGTTTACATTAAACCAGATAGGGACACAAGCTACATGAGAGTCAGCTAATCCTCTTAATTACAGATACGCCTGGATATAATATGACAACCCCACTTCAGATTTCACAAGATTTTTGTCTCCTGCACGTGCATGTAGCCCTCATTTATTTCATCCACATCAAACTTGTAGGAAGTTGTTGTCACTTTGTATAAGTAACTTGTTATTTTTATTTTTCTTCCTTTATTTTTCCCCATAGATAGTAACTTGAATAATTAAGGGGATAGTATTTGTTTAAGGAAAAGGATAATCTATCTTACGTTATCATCTCAATATTAAGTTTATTTGTATCTTTTTTGTTCATCCATTATGTATGGTTTACTTTATAAACCACCGTCTAGTTTCTAAAATTTCAAACCAGTGATATATTCAATACTAAATTTGTTTTCCCATTACGTATTGGGTTTTGACAAACTCAAATCTTAATTTCCCCGTCTTTTCATAAGCAATATATCTTCAATCAAGTGAAATATACTACAATTTATTTCAGTCAAAGTTAAAAAAAAAAAGTCACAAACATACGCAAAGAAAAAATCTTAATTTTGTCTTTATGTTGCGTGGCCAAGCCTGATAATATCAAGCGTGCAACAATTATAGGGTAGTGAGACCGTAAGAGCAAGAACCACACACGTGCAATAGTTTAGTGTTGGCATGTTATGCAAACTGCAATAATTGAAGAAAAACATTAATATTTTAAGGGTTTGATATTGACGTGAGAGTTGGAAACAAAACTTACATTATGTTACATAACACTAATAAAACCCTTTTTAATATTATAGTAGATAAAATTATTTCTTTTATATATATATAAGTGTGTCTGATCCATGTTGAGTCATGTGACAAGAAAAGAAAAAAAAATATGAACCTCATATATTTTTATGTATATATAAAAAGAGATATGTTATTCTATCTATCATTTTTCTTGCCTATTTTTGCCTACCACCATCCAACACCGTTAGATTAGAATCTCAAGAAGAGATAAAGATAAATGTTAGTTAAGATTCTGATCTAATAGTGTTTTAAATTGGTAGACAAAGATAGGCAGAAAAAATGATAGATAGAATAATCTATCTTATATAAAAATAATTCTATTTCGATATTAAATCTATATTTTAATTGGGATGTAGAATATAGCTACGAAACAACCTATATAGTAGCTACATGCATCTATGTATGTGTTTTCCTTTTCTTTATTCTATTTTTGGTTTTGATTTTGATAAGATTGTCTTGATTTGCATGCTGCGTGCAGTTCATTCAACCCATCACGGCCACGGAACTAGGAATTCGACTGATGAGAGACATGATAACATAGCCACAGCGAAATGAAAGCAAGAAACCAGAATCTGCGGATTTTATATAATAATAATGTTTTATTGCTGTCTACTTATGTACGTGTTATGTTCAATATATCTGCCTCTGGTCAGAATTGTCCTGTTACAAAGTCCTCTCTTGCGGCTCACCGACACGTACACACCCAACATGCTAATATCTTTTGGATCGTACATGTCTCTGCCTAATCTCTCTTTTATTTCATTTTTCTAATGTGAAAAACTAAGCCAAATTCATTTTTTATCTTATGCGCAGTGAAATATTGGTTCTATGTTAATTAGTTATTTTTCTCATAAATATTTTTAAGTGGATATCTATACGACAATTTTCTACTACTTAGAATTATAAACTTAAAAAAAAAAAAAAATTGATATTTTGTAGTAATAAATAAACATAAAACATGTAAACATCTTTATATATTTTAAAAAGGATATATATACACACACATTATTTTCACATTTTTCAAAATTTTAAATTGAAAACCTTTTCCCATCATATAATTTAAAGTAAAATAATTACGATGGATGGTTCAAAACTGTTTCAAACTTGTGGTACGCGAAAAAGGTAATTTTAATAATAAAAGTAAGGGGAAGTATCCATACTCGCAAGTTGGATTAAACGAGAATGATTTTTTTAAAAGTAAGGAGAGGATTGGGGATATATTTACAAACATTTCGATTACAATTTTTTTGTTTAAAAACTTTACAAATTATATTATGTACTATGAGAAGTACACTTACTTAAAAATATATTTTTCGAAGTATATAATGTAGTTTGTAAAAGTTTATAAACAAAAATTATAAATATAACCGATCCCTATAAGTAAATACACAATTCTTTTAAAACTTTCTGCTTTTTTTTTTTTGGTACATTGGCCCTCGGGGTACGGCCCGTTTGGGCTAGCCCCTCATTGTAACAGTAAGCTTCGCAAGCGGAGAAAGGACGAGACTAATCCCCCAACCGAAGATTTTTGGCTTATCCTCTGGCCCCCAAAGATTTTCCAAGAAACTGCTTGAGGCAGAGTTTGATCCCTGCACCAAGCAATCCCTTGGGAGCTCAGCTGCCAACTGAGCTACCCTTGGGGGTTAACTTTCTGCTTTTTATTATTCAACTAAAGTGTGTTTACAAACGCACGCACGTATATATGGGCATATCTTTTTATATCGGTATAAGAGTAATAAATTTTACATTCAATTTTAACTGTTGATTTTTGCATATTAGATGGTTATAATTTATTGTAAATTAATAACTAATTAATGAAAATAATCTAATTGATTACAGTAATTTGATCGACGAAAATCAAATGTTAAGATTGAGTGTAACATTTGTTATTCTTTCACGGTATATATATATATAGAGAGAGAGAAGAATCCGTTTACAACCTTTTTTTACAAATTACACTAAGTATTTGTAAGAATTTGTAAACAAAATATTTATAAATGTAACATTCCCCTATATATATATATATATATATATATATATATATATATATATATAGGAAGGTTATACTTACAACCTTTTTTTTACAACCTCTTACAACCATATATCATAACCGATGATTTCCGTCAATCAACAATTATGATTTAGGGTGAATTAATAAATAATTAATGAATTTAATTTGCAAAAATCATAACCGTTGATTGGCGGAAATCAACGGTTATGATATATGGTTGTAAGAAGTTGTAAAAAAAAGTTGTAACTATAATCTCTCCCATATATATATATATATATATATATATATATATATATATATATATATATAGGCATGATCATCTTACACCGGTGTAAGATTTATTATTCTTACACCAAATTTTAATCGTTGATTTTTCGTATATTTTAACGGTTAAGATTTTCGTACATATAGGGATAGAATCCTTTGACACCACTGTCACACAAAAAATTTGACATTTCATCTGAGAGTCGTTGATTTTGTCTTGATATAATAATTCTGATTTATAAACATATGATATCGTTAATCTGCCTTAATCTAACGACACTAAATAAAACATTTGATACCGGTATCAAAGAATCATGCCTCATATTATTTCACAGCATGTATAAGGAGCAGATATTCAAAATCTCTTATAGTGCAATTATTAAGGTCTATTTGGTACAAAAACAAATTAATGCATTGTCGTAGTCTGAACGCACGTTTGCAGTGTCTATATAAACATGGTTCATGAATTCAATGTTTGTACACCATAATCAATCCATAACTTGCTAATCAAAACATAACAAATCAAAAAAAGAAAGAAAAGAAAAGGACAAATTATATACTTCTTACTTTCCTTAAATATCACAAACAATACATATAGTGATCGATCTGTGATTGGAAAAGATTGTTAGCGGAAAAAAGAAAAAGAAAGAAATAACATATGGTCAGTAGGTAGAAAAGCAAATGTATATAGATAAGTCCATATTTCTTCATCTATTTGTTTGTTCCTTTCGGTTGGTATGTATATTCGGAAAAAAATAAGAACACGGTTGAGGATTCTCAATGTTGATTGGTCACCACTCACCACCGTAATATTATATATAGGTCTGCACTGCAATTTCTACACGATTCCTTTAATTAAAACCATAGATACGACATCAGGAGGTTTAATTATCTAGGGTTGTTGATGTCCTTCAGAAAACTGTCTTTTGTTGACCCAACACTTAAAGTCATTTATTTTATAAAAGAAAAGAAGACAAATTAATAGGAATAGGATAATGGGATATACAAATCATTGCAAATTTTCAACAGTTGAATTGTTCTACAAAATAAATAAATTTAATATTGACGCGAATTTATCAGTATAACTTATAAAAGGATGTTTCCTTTTATTTTTCGTTTTATACTTATTCGGCGGAACTAACAGTTTTTGACATGACCATAGAGGACGAATCACAAATTACCCTTTATAATATAACGTAATCCTATGTTTGACGCTGCCTGCAATAATGCAGCCAATTTTGTGCTATAGTTAAGTAGTATGTTATTTTTTCATGTATGTGGGGATTCTTTCCCTTGTCGGGATTAAAAAAAAGTAAAGTTAAGCGTGTGTGTTTTTCAATTTTAATGAGTGATTTATTGAGTTTTTAATATTATAGAAATATGGAAAGTGAGAACGTTCTATACTCTCAGTATCATCTTTGGAAGAGATTTAAAACTTTAATCCCTGGACCCGCCCAAATCAAATTTATTGCCAAACAATAAACCGATTGAAATATCAACAACAAAAAATACAGAAAATAAACACTCAACTCAAAATATAAATATCACATATTAACAATTAATGTCAAGATTTATTTTTTGAAGATTAATTTCTACTAACATACTTTTTATTTTTGTATATACAAGTTATTTTGAAGTCGTACAATTTATTCATGCAAAAGTAACAATAAAAGCATAACTTTTTTTCTTTTTAAAACCAACTTGGAAGAAGAGAAAATGAAGTAAGATTGTGGAGGTTCAAAATTCTTACTTTTGTATGTCATAAGTGACACGTTTTACGTACATGAAATTGGCAGGTAAATCACGATCATTCTATAATTTAAAACGAACGAACTTTTGTGTAGTGAAAAAAATTAAAATAAAAACTTTGTACTACAAAAAAAATAAAATTAAAACTCTTTGCTACTCCTAAAAAATTGTATTCAGTGAAAATTAAATCCAAATTTGATAGGAGTGAAATCCAAATTCTTTCTCAGCCACTTAATCTGTGTTATTAACTGAATTATATCTATTAATTTTTTTTAACCACATAAAATGGCTTTTAGAAAAATAATGTAGCCGTGGGCCCCCTATGTCCCCATAAAGGGATGAATCCAGCCAGTGGCGGAGCCAGCATGACATGTTAGCAAGTGTCAAAAAATTTCAGCTAGTGCCCAAATAGCTACGATTGTATGACTACGACCAAAACGTAGCTAATTTTTAAAAAAATTGAAACAGAATTTGCTACGTTTCAAATGTAGCTAAACGAACGTGGCTAAATAAGCCAGTACCAAAGCAACCGCTGACTTCAACGTGGCTCCGCCACTGAATCAAGCTCGAAAAATATATATTTTTGTTGAAATTAATCAAAATAAAAGGATCGGAGTTCACATAAGCATGATAATTAAAATATTGGAATTTATGTTTGTCATATTATAAAAAATAATTTTATCTTATATATATACACAAAAATAGGTGGTGCATATGTTATTTTTTTCTCTCTTTTCTTTTCATATACATGATATCATACGAGCTTCATATATTTTTTATGTTACGTTACTTATGTAAGAAATAAAATTATCGTCAATAAAAATAATATTTTCTAAAATGGAAAATAATTATCTTATGACACATAAGATAACTATCTTATATTACACACTCATAGAAACTTGTATCTATTTCTTTCTTTCAAAAAAAAAATTATGAGCTCTACAACTTTATTTTATCTACATAAAATACTTATATTACGTAAGATTAATAACTCCTTTCTAAAATGGACTTTAATAATCTCATGCAATAGAAGAGAACTATCTCATGCAATAGAGATAATCATGTGTGAGACTCCCTTATTATAGAAAAGGAAAAAAAGAATAAAAAAGTAACACTAAAATTGATGTATGTGTAAGAAAAAAATTCTCTCCTATAACATAAGAGTATATTTTCCATCGAAAATATTAGGGAGCAAACTTCCGAAACTTTTACTGTGACAGGTGAGATCCTAAAGCTAGGTTGGTCCTGCCAGAATTACAGAAAAATGATTAACTAGTTTGAATAATTCGAGCTTTACCTCATCTTTTGAGCGGTTTGTCACGCTACAACTTCTCTTTTTTCCTTGAAAGCAACGTCATTATCAATCGGTACTACTACCTTTTCAAGTGTGGGATAATAGTTGTATGTCCCTAAGAAAATGCATCTTTTTACCCTAGATTTTTATGTAACATTATTTCATTCAAAACAATAATTTTTTTTTTAATTATCTATATAAAAATCTCAAGAAAAAAAATATTATCCACATAGGGTTGACCAACCTCATCCAACCTTATAGTCCCGTTAACCGTGATCTCAATTTGATTTTCAAGTTTCCCTCTTTATTAGTCCATATGTATTTTTATCATAAACCCTTTTTAAAGTTGATAATCTTTCTTTATGTTAATGTAAAATTTTACATAATATAGAAAGGGGTAACAATTCAATTGAGATAGATAAGTGAAGATTAAGAAAATTGTTAATCCTCCTTTTAGGCTTTAGCAGACCGTGTGAACTATTCATTCCACAAAATCAGAAAACTAATATAAGTATAGGGCACATGAAAAAGTTGTAACTAGAAGAGCCTCTATGCTTCTTTGGTTAAAGTCTGTATCTGCTTTTGTAATAATCGAAGTAACTTTACCTTTTGAAAATCAAACATGCACCTTTAGACAAGCTTCAGGAAATTTGAGAGCCATATTTTTTATGCCAAAAACTCATAGGGTTTAACGCAGATGGCACTGTATATCAATTTGAATTCAGATATTCATAGTCAGAAAAATTGTTCTTACGTTTTTAAAATAGTGTACGGCTTTGAAAACTTTCCTCCACCTTTGAACTACGAAGGTTTCTCAAAGTTCACTCAATGTGTGTGTGTGTGTGTGTGTTTTGAGGTGGAAAATGAGCATGCGAGATCTTAAAGGCTGCATGGTCTGGCTTAGGGATAAGCATAAGCCCTTTAAAATTTGTGACAAAAGACAATAAATCTAGAGCTTGTACTTAAAGGGCATGTTCTTTTGGGTATTAAAAAATAAATAAATAAATATCCAAAGTTTAATGGAAGAAGCCTTGTCAGTTATTGCAGATGATGCTGGTGAGGGTCCCCTAGGTGTTAACTATTTATACAATTTTGTGCAGTTCTATGTCTTGTTCCCAAACCACTTTAGGTCAATGAGGGTATTGAAATTCAGAAGCGAATAAGTTTCTTGAATAAAATGAGAGAAAAGCCAACATGCCCGAATTTTATGCATACACACACATGAAAGGAAATAGACAATCTCTGTGTAGAAACCATTTTACACGTTTGCAAGCCCATGACCCTACAGTCTGTATGCAGTCTGCATTCTGTAGCACATAAATGAATTCCCTTTTTGACAAAAATTCTCTAATAAGCTCCATTTTATTTTCCTATGGACCAAAGCCATAACAGAGAAAATTACATGGTGTATTATCAGTTACAATTTCTTTACATAAGCCATTGACATGGTGCAATTGCTAGCTTTGGCTACTGCAGTCAATTTTGCTTTTTGGAATTAAAATTGGAAACTTTGTATAATTAAAAGAAGGGTTATATGATTCTCTGCAAACACAATTAAGGGAGAGAGAAAGTGAAAAGAGGAAAAAAAAAATTATACTAATGGATCCCACCTCTTAACTGTATCTACAAGAAACATAATTCCATCTCTTGTAAGAATCTCAATGTTGGCTTTAGAAAGTTTACAAAAGACCTCATGACAATAAATGTATAGTCTTTATTTGTTCTATTTCTAGTGTATACCAAACTTCATCATTTACACTTAGAATTTTTAACATTATTATTAATAGAGCTACGCTCCATATATTCCAACTCAAGATTACTCCTTAAGCCGGAACAATTTCTTACCAATTAATACACGTACTTAGTGATGTATCTATTTAATTTAGCAAAATATATTACATGCATACATAAAAAAAAGAGAAAATTAATGTGAGAAATAGCAAGTTGAGAAACTGAATTTAAGAATTTTGTCCAAAGAGAGGTTATTTATTTCTACCTTGTTACAGTCAAATCAAACCATATTTGCTTGAACACTCTGATAATGAGGTCATGATACTCATCTGAATTGAGAGAAAGGTAGCAAGCAAGAAGATCTTCCAAATCCTTTGAAGTCTTGATGTTGTTCCCCACAATCATCTCCACCATTGACTCTCTGAAATCCTTCTGTGGGTTGAAAGATGATTTCACAATTGCAAAGCTATCAGAGAGGCTTCTCCGGGAGCCACCGGAGCTGGCCGTCGACGACACACTTTTCCGGCCATGAGAATGAACCTTCCGGTGACCAATTCTCGGTGAATTGATCCGAAGCTTCACTCCTGGAGAGTTCACAGAGAATCTTCTAACAGGGGCATTCCTCTGTTCTTTGATTTGTTCTGTGTCTTCTTCCTTCACAATTTTAACCTTGAGAGATCCTTGAACGTTGAGTTCTTCATGTGTAGTAGCAGTTCTGGTTCTGGGTTTGGGTTTTGGTTTTGGTTTTGGTTCTCTCTTCTTTGCATCACTGAGCAAGTCATTGAATTTTGGAGGCTTGGTTATGATTGGAGGAAGCTCAAGTTGTGAAAAGGTTTCATACCCATCAAGCTTATCATCTTTTCTTGGTATGGAATTCTTGTCCACATCGATAACGATGTCCTTGGTGTTGTTGGAGTTTAGCCTGCAGGCACAAGAGGTGGACAAAGAAACCATTTCATCAAATGACTCAGTGGGAAGAACACGGTCTGTTCTGAATTCTAAGTCAGGAAATTCAGACTCAGAAGAGCTATCAAATGGAGATGAAGAGTTTTCTTGTGGGGAATTGGATTTAGTAAAAACAGATTCAAGGGTGGTGCGGCAGCTACAACCAGCAGATACATATGTGCTACTGATGAGAGGCTTAGGTGAAGAGTTCCTTGGTGTTGTTCTTCTTTTCCTGGTTCTTTGTTTGGATGATTTTCTTGGTGGTTCAGGTGAATTGGTGTCTGGGACTTTTGGGTTGTGTGGTGGTGAAGTGTGGAATTTATTGCTTGTGCTAAGCTCCCTTGTAAAGTAGTATGACTTTCTAGGATTGCATTGGTGGGGTTGCTTTGGTTTTGATGATTGTGTTGTTGAGGTTGATGAAGATTGTTTTTTCTTCCTTGTTGGAGTGGTTGTTTGCTTTCTTCCGCTCCCCATGTCCCTCAGCTTGTAAAACCAGGCATTGGGAATCATATCTGATAACCTGAACCTGTAATTTCCCATCTCTTTGTGTATGTGTGTGTGTACGAGTCTCTCTCTGGTGCTTCTGTTTGTGTAGATGTTGAATGCTTTCTAGTTGTCTATGTAATGGGTGGGGGATGAGACATCAGATGACACCAAAGTGTTTGCTTTGGTAGTCTTTTATTCAGTAGGATAAATAAAAGGTTTTATAAGAGTTATGTTGTAGGAAAAATAATTATGTTATGTGATAGAGATTCGTTTTGTGTGTAGTAATTTTTTTTTCTTCTTTAAAACATGCGAGTTCCACAAAATGTTTTACTTGTAAAAAAAAATTTGTGATCATCTTAAAAAAATATAGAGAGAGGCTTTTGGAATTGGTGGTAAGATGGGGTCCACAGGAGGAGAAAAAGGTTGGCATAAAGGAAAATGAGTGGGGTAGAGGTGGTGAATGACAATGAGGGATTGTGACACTCAATTAACACCCATACCAAACAGCATTTGTTCTTCTTCTTTTTTAATAATGTTTTATTAAATTATCACTGTGATTCCTGTTTTTCCTTGCAGAAAATCTATGTCTTCTAAGCTTTAAGGCACAGCATATGTTCTTATAACAAAACTACAACTAGCCCACATTGATCGTTGCCCCGTTGGAGTTTTTTCACTGCTAATGCAAGTGAAATAGACATAATAGTACACACTTGCATTAACATTTAAAATTTCATTCGGAGGAGAATTGTTTTCTCCAACCAGTTATTCTTCAATGTTTTTTTTGTTTTTTAATAGATGTGAATCCCATATAAAATATGTCTATAATATGAGAATTTTTTCTCCGATTGCATGAGAAAATTGAAATCCAAAAACTAATCAAAGATCAAGTGGTTATTCTAAAATGTAATGTAAAGGCACTATACTTTAGAAAGTGGAAGTAATGTTATTATGTACAAAGCTTATTGGCTCATTGGCTTTTTGCAATCTGTAAAGGAGGAGATTTTGGTTAGAAATTTGTTCTGCCAAGAAAGGGAGAGAGACGCAAAGAGAGAAACCTTGAAAAGAATTCGAAAGGCGTGTGAAAAGAGAGAAGCTTTTGGGAGTGGAAGCTTGTTGTGGGTCAGGATTACATGCATCCAAATGTAGAAAATCTTAGTGGCCCATTTAATAGAGACATTGTGTATATTTGGATTACTCTACAATTTGGTTATGTTCTTTCTTATTATTGATTTTATTTCATGATTATGGAAACTAGAACATGGGTTCGTTAAACAGCTTTAGTTCGGCCCCATGTGTATCCATCATTTTCTAGGCAAGCCCTTGACGTACCATGTCTCTCAGGTAAAGAAAACGAACCAATTTTCAAGCAAAGCAAAATGTCATGAATTCCCACATTGCAAGAGGGGGAAAAAGTACATAATGTTTACTAAAGAAAAAAAAAAGTACATAATGTAAGGAATTCGCATATTGCGAAGGGCAAAGAAAGTTCAAGTACAGAATGGATTGCTCTCTCCTAGGGATCTAGATAAGACTATTACACTAATGTCGACTAAAGTCCCTAGAATTTTCAATGCTATTGGTACCATAGTTAACATGAATCATGCTGGAGAAATAAGTATTCCTGATTATTGGCTACTAAATTGGCATAATTGAAATGGGGACTTAAGAGCAAAAATTACAATGACGTTATGATTATGTATGATGTACACGCATTATTTGTTTTTTTTTCTTCCCCAAAAGCCTGTATAGAAGATTGGGGTTTTCTACTTTGTATTTGGTGGGATGAATAATAAATCAGGTCAACTGGTCCACAATGGCATTTTAACGGTCTAGGTGGTATCTGCGTGTCAAAACCAAAATCTATACATAATCAAGAATGAATTGCATTGATTAAAGAGGGGACCAAAGAGTGAAAGAGTCATGGTCGAAATTTATATTAAGTTTGTATTTTTAGGAAGGACAAAGAATGTAAGTTGTGGCAGTGTTATCCCCCTTGTTTGTTACTTCTTTGTATTATTATATGGCGTTCAACGTCATTTTTGGATTACAAATAAAAAATAAAGAGTATTTTAATAAAATTCTTGATTCAAAGAAGAATATAAAATTATCAAAATACGTTTTGTTTTTAATATTTAATCCCAAAATGACTTTGTTTAGGGACTACAGAAGATAAATTTATTTTCTGTGATAGGAGAAATATTTTTTCCTATAAATATATCACAAAAAAAAAAAAATATATCTGAATGTAGTCCCAAAGCGAAGTCATTTTGGGATTAAAAATTAAAAAACAAAGAGTACTTTGAAAATTTTATATTTTATATATATATACTATAGACCTTGTAAGGGCTTTGAAGAAATTCTGCAACTATATGGGGGTGTTTGGTACGTGGGGATGTTTTGGATTCTTGAAAAAGTGGAATTGAGAATGTTATTTTCCCATGTTTAGTACAAGGAAGAGTAAAAATTTTCCTGAAAATATTACAATTTCAAGATTTGAAATTATACATGACAATCTCAACCAGTGTTGTAAAACTCGGACCGGACAGGTCGGTTCAACCCAGAAGTCGGTAAACCAATGATGTTACTGGTTCGGGTAGCCTAAAGGATCAGACATGCAAGCTGTAAGAACCCGCACCGTTAATTAAGGAAATTAATTAATCAATTATGTGAAATTAAGAAATAATTCCGTAATTGACCTAATAATTATTATGAGGCTTTAATAATTATAGTAAGTGAGTAATAATGTTGAAAGTCGATTTTCTGACGAAAAGCGCATATACCGGTTTCGCAAGTCGGTATAAATGCATACCGAAAATGTATCCCAGAAAATTATAATAAGTGCATGACAATTCCTAGAATAATATATAGGACTTGTAAAACGAGTTTCAAGTTAAAATAATGAGAACTGGTGCCAGAAACTGATACTGGCTATGAAAAGCGCGTACCGGAAAGGTGCTACGAAAAATATAAGAAAAATATGATAATTCTTGTAAAATTGAGTAGGTTCAGAATCTCAAGTTTGAGATTAACACGATAAGCGTAACTATTAGCGCTAATACTGTGTGTTTAATTTTAAGTGAGCTATATATATGACTTTTGGCCCAAAACCCTAGGCATTCTTTTGCTTCTACGTGAGTGGGGCTGATCAGTGTGTGTATACACTGTTCCATTGGGTCTCTTCACCATTCCTTAGCTTTCTTCCTCTTGAAACTTCACCAAAGTGATCTCTTTTGTTCTATGCTCCTTCACCTTTTTGGTAGAGTGTTGTGAGGGCAAGCCTTGTGTGGGTAAAAGGTCCTTGTTTTCTGAGTTTAGGCTGTTGTGTGAGTGGTTTTGTGGGCTGAGTTGGTGTTCATCCTCGGTGAGAGACTTTCCCTTGTCTTTGGAGGCTTCAAGGAGCCATCTTTGAGTAGAAAGGACCTAGCTTTGTTGTATTTTCGTATCTTGAAAAAGTCAGAACCTTGGAGCTGTGTTTGAAGCTCCAAGTTACCTCATTTTCGGAGTTTTGAAGCCTTAGAGGTATATATGACCACCTCTTTGTCATTTTGGAGTTTTAAGCTTGTTTAATCGGTTAATAAGTGAAACTTTAACCATTTGAGTAAAGAAATGTGTTTTTAGGTTCATAACATGTTGGTGGTTATCTGTTTAGGGAGTCATTGGACTCCCAATCGCTTTTGGATCCTTAAACTTGGCGTTATGCAGAAGTTGGCTCGAATTTCTGCATTCTGTTGGAGAAGTATTCGAATATTTTTCGTGTAATATCCGAATACTTGTCCATGGTAATCGAATACTCCTTGCAGGAGTATTGGAATACTTTTCTGGGAAGAAAAGTATTCGGATACCTTTGAAGAAGTATTCGAATACTGAAAAGTATTCGAATACAGTGAGGTTTAGGATTCGGATACTGTGGTATTCAGATACTGGGAGAAAAAGTATTCGGATACCTTGTGGTATTCGAATACTTAAATGAAAGTAATCGAATACTTTGTGGAGAGCTGGAGTATTCGAATACTACTCGTGAAGTATTCGAATACTTCCTGCAGAAACAACATGTAATGAGTTAAAACGAGTAAGAAAGACTTAATCACTTAATGTAATCTGAGCTATGATTATTGATGATTAATTATGGTATGAACAGATTGTGATTGTGCTGTTTGTGGGCCTTGAGCTTGTGTGGACTCTTGGTTTGGATAGCTAGCTTACAAGGTAAGCTTTCGTGTCCTCGATTTAGCTATTGTTTGTTCCACTATGTCCCATGGGGGATGGTTATATGCATGATGTGTTTTCATGTACTGTTTTATTGAAATGCTATGGAGCTGTTAAGTGCAATTGTTGTATGAAATTTATGTGGTGTTTGCCTTAAAGGGAAGCCATGGGGTGGTCCTTTGGGGTGGGTACAACATGGGCTGATACAACATAGGCTGGTACTGTATGGGTAATAGACGTATTCCTGCACTTCTCTGATCAGTAGAATTGTTATAACACACATGACATGAATATTTGTTGCATTGCACTGATTTTGGAACTTATATTGAAATACTTCTTTTAGAACTTATATTGCACATGTAAGTGAGCTTGGGGTGGAAGATTCTTGAGGACCCCTTGTCTTACTGAGATTTCTTGTTTAGAGATCTCACCCCACGTTTGGGGAATGCTTATTTCAGGTTCAGGTAGTATGGGGATTGATGCCTCTGGCGGACGGAGGCCAGAGCTTAGTTGATGATTATTGCTGTTATATTTATGATGGCATGACTGGATTGGATGCTGTTTATGTTTTCTGTCATTTATGGTTATTGAGTTGAGACTTATGTTGGGCTTTGTTGCCTTATTTGGGTGAGCATGGGAGTTTTCCATGCCACTATTTTGTTAGTACTTTTAGCTTGAGTTGTATAAACTACTAGTTGGTACGGTCTACGTGTTGTAGTTTCGTGACTAGAGACATATATCTGTTAGTTCTATTAATGAGGTATTTTAGTTAGTTGTCTTTTGCAATTTACATACAGGCATGGTTTTATTTAAATGAATAATTAAGCAAATTGGTAATGATAATGACGTCATAAATGAAAAGAAAAAGATATTCCTCATTTTTAATTAAGCGCAGCTTAATACGATGATATGATAACATTACCGGATATATACGGGGTGTTACATATTAGAATTACCTTATCCCATTCGGAAGGATATCATTTCATAATTATCTATGACTGTTTTTTTTTTTTATAACATTATCTATGACTGTTTATGTCTCTAGCATGACTACTTGATCAAATGGGGAGGAAAGTGGGATAAATGGGCCAACTGGTGTAACCTGTTGTTGCGAAATCGGCAAGCGTACCGATCGTTCCAAGTAATAAAAGGAGTAAGTAGAGTATCGTCTCCACGAGGATTGAGGCACCGAATTTATTATAATTATTCCTCTCTTGTTGGATTAATAAAAATGGTTTGAAGACAATTTTGGTTTGTGAAATAATGAGAACAATTCAAGAAAATGTAATTAATTCAAAGGTTCTTTTAGAAACTCAAGAACAAAAGATTAAAGATAGAGAAAATATTTGAGAAAATATTGCGATAAAGAGACGACAAACACCTTTATGATCCCCACCTTGCAACTTGGATTACATTTACGTTTACTTATTCAATTGATCAAATGATTCGTCATCTTTTAATTATATAATTAGTTAAACCCTAATTCTTTAGCGACTTTAACCTTATTAACTCTATTAGAATCCTAATCCCTTAGAAATTCCTTTTCAAGTTAAACCTTAGAATCAGTGAATCTTTAACATTTGCTATTCATGTAGCCTATCTCTAGAGCGTACATGAATAGTTATCTTACCTTTTGTCAGGTTTTAGAATCCCAATATCCCTATTGAAAACCCTAACCCTCGCAATACTTGATTGATCGGTTCTAGAAGAACTATGAGATGAAGAATAAAGCAAGATAAATTCAATCTAAATAAATAAACATAAAATTAACCAAACTACAAGGGGTTCACATCAAAGGTTGTGACCCTTACCACAATAATAGATATTAGCCAGACATATTCATGTCTGACAAAATCAATACAAAAGAAAATAAATTTCAAAACCTAAAGAAGAGAAAGAAGATGAAAATCTTCAGTCTTGATCGTTCGAATCTCTGAAACTTCAAGAAGGTCCCAAGAATTCTCACTCTCCTTGTTATCTTTCTTTTCCTTGTCGTCAAAAAGCGTCTCCTTCTTCTGTTTCTGATCCTTTTATTAGGTTTTGAGAAAATCTACTTTTAATTGCTCTCCAATTGGGCCCTTCTTTTGTGTAATTTGCATCAAATTAAAAATAATAAGTATCGCCCACGTAATTTGCACCAGCAGCCACGCAATTTGCGCGGAGAAACAAGAAGAAAACTGCAAGATGGCTCCATTTGCGCCACTCATCGCGCAAATCGCGCGGAGATACAGAAGCATATTGGTCAAAATGGCGCGGTTTGCGCCATGCTCCGCGCAAAACGCGCTAGCTGGAGAAACTTTAGCTTCTCTCCTTCACTTCATTTTGGTGTTTCCTGCTATTAAAATGCATAAATTGAGTGAGAGAATGATTGAAAAGGAATAATCAATATTTTTTGCATTTATGACTTATTTTCACACATTTATGATTAATTCCTTGCCTCTTTTAACTTAGAAAGCATCATATGCTGGACGCATATCACCTGTGTAACTCGGCCGGGTTTTATTAAACCGGTGACCCGTTGGTTCACCGAGTCCGACTGATCTTTGCCCTTCATGACCTGAGATGGAAGGGTTCACTGGTCTAGTAGCGGAGGATGCAAATCTTGACAGAAAAGCAGAAAAGAAAAATGAGTTACAGCAACAAACAAGAAGCAAGCGTTATCTAGAGAATCTGGTTGCCATGTTCACCAAGAGTGAGTTGTCTCAGATGTTTGCTTCTCTTCTTCAGGCGGACTTGGATCTGGTGTTTAGGGGCTTCTGCACTTTTCATCGTGACTCCTCTATACTGTGAGCTTCGTGACCTTGGTCCTCGTCAACTCTTCTTCATGGGTTTTAAAACTTTCACTAATTTTCCAACACCAAGTGCTTCTGATTGACAAAATTTTACACCTACCCAGTGAGCACAAGGGAAGGTAGATCTAGTGGAGCAAAGAATGGAAAAGGTAAAGTACGTAAAATGAATATGAAAATACAAGTCACGAGAGAGAAAAAAAAATATGCAGGTATATGAGTTTCAAGAAAGTATGCAGAGTAAAAATTGATTGAGAGATTTGGAAAGGGCTCTAGGTAGTTCAAAATTAAAAAGTGATTTTTTTTAGAACAATAAAAACTGATTTTGTTTGTCACTTTTTTTTGGCCAGATTTCAATTTTGCAGGCTTTAATAAGTGGGCTAATTAGCTTAGCCCAAAACAAAGAGCCATAAGTGTATGTGCTAAAACATAAAAAATAAATCATGAAGAAAGAAAAATATTGTTAGAGGCTGGGCATCATTTAAATAAATTAATGATTTATTATTTATCATATTATAACTTTTAGAATTGATATTTTTTTATATGTATTTAAGAATGTTTATAATTTTTTTAATATAATTTATAAATTTACATATACTTATCGGGTCATGCAGTTCAACTAATGACCCACTAGTTGAACTAGTGACCCAGTACCTCGACCGGTTTAATGACCGGGACGAGTTTAATAACATCGATCCCAACCTAACATACCATCGAACATGTGGTATTTTACAAATCCCACGTGGTGGGAAAATTTATCAATTTTTCGGATAAAGTTTGCCCTTGTCTCTTTGTCCCCATTCGTCCCTATTCACCTTCCTTTGATATGGCTCGATCATTTTCTTCAGCTACATGGATCAATGATTTTTCTTTTTGCTCTAGCAAAATGGATGAATCAACGAACTCTTCCACCAACCGTGACATCAGCATGAGGAGCTTGATCTAGAACTCCGCTTGGGGCATATATCAACACCAACTTGAAAAATGAATGATTTGTTTATTAATTTGTGTTAATTACAGTTGGTGCGTGCGTGTAAGGAAGATCGAAGTCCAAAGAGAACTGTAATTTGCTCTCTTTTTTGCACTTGCGAGAAGACTTTAATTTATTGATGTTTGAACATCATGTTCAACTCTCATATACACTATTTTGCACAGAACATGACACGATACGCCGACATGTTAATTCTAAAAATATTAAATTTCGACACATTTTAATATTAAATAATATTTTTAATATATATAATATAGTTATAGCAACCCATAATAAGTTATATAACCAATCAAATATTCAAATTTCATACATAAATATAAAGCAAAAATAATTTTTCATGCCTTGTTAATTTTTCAAGTCAAATCCCATTACAGAAAATATTTGATTTATAAATTAATTTTTCATATTTAGTTAAAAAGATAAAATAAAATAAATTTTGGATCTGAAAAAAAATAACATGTCGAAAACTGTTGATCACATGTCGGAATGTGTCAGAGCGTGTCGGTGTCTAACACGCATTTTTCACTCCAAATAATGTGTCTATGATTCCCAGCATATACATATAGTTGAAGCTGCTAGTTTTCTGTCTGCGTGTGTGTGTTTTGTTATTCGATTTTTCATTTCTTGGTTGATTATTTTTATAAGTATGTGATGTTTTGTGACTGAAGATGTACTAGGAAGAGGAATTTGGGGGTTAGGAGATAGCAAATGAGAGAAAGGAGAAGGCAATAATTTGGGGTTAGTTTTATAAAATGACCACATTCCCAACAATATTTTACAATCAACCAAATGTAGCATAAGGAAAATTAACCCAACATTACTAAAAATATCTTAGTCTAGCAAACAGTTTTTTTATAACATTATGGGGAATTCACTTTTTCACCATATTCTTGCGAATCATGATTTTTGAGTGAAAAAATTTCTTCCTGTCACATGACTTACTGCTAGGGGTAAGCCAACCTACGAGTCTCACCTTGTTACTCACATTCGGGCATGGATGGAGAGAGATTGGGTGGTGAAGATTAATCACACGTATAGAGAAGGGAATTGTTGTGCAGATTGATTGTCTAATCTCCCGACTAGAGGACCTTTGTTATTTCTTGAATCCCCTTTAGTATTTATTTTTTGTATTTAGCTGATTTAGGTGGTGTAGATAGACCACTTAAATCCTGTAATTGTTTCATCTTAGCCTATTGGGGGTTCCTCCCTCTCCAGGATACCAAAAAAGAAAAAGAAAAAGAAAATCTCTACCAAATGCCTCCATAAGAAGTTTTCACTACGAAACCCGAAAAGGGAGAAGAGAAATAGAAAATTGATACTATATTAGAAAGTATTGAACCCCTTATTAATAAGTTTGTCAAGAAAATATCCTAATTAATGGACTGTCTAATAATATTTGAATGAATAATACAGGTGGAGGTGAGAGTATGTGTTTGAACCTCCTCAGTACCATCTTTGGGAGGGGTTTAAAGCCTTAATTCTGGACCCGCCCCGAATCGGACTAGTCGCGAAGCGATGAATCGATGAAATATTTTCAAGAAAAAATAATCTAACCCTGAAAATGAATATCATTTCGTTCTCTCAAAGTGTTGCACATGCAAGAAGACTTGTCCTTGGATAAAGAAGGGAAAGATAAGCCCAATTATCTAATATTTGAGGCCCATGGAGTTCTGAAGTCATACATTGAGCACTAGATGTTGGGCTTTACAAGATTAATATAAGCCTAAACAGAGAATTAAAAAATAATTAAGTTGACTCCAAGATAGTAGTTAAATTTAGTTGACTTTGATCCTAAAGCATGGATCTTGACATGGTTGTTTTGATAATTTCCATCAAATGACGCCGCACGACATGATACTTCTCGAGTTGAAATGCAGGATGTTCCAACAACAACATCAAGAGTATTTCAAGTTTACGGAAGGAATAGGTCACACATACATGCAAGACCAAGCATGAAGCATCTTATTTCCCACCACCCCAAAAACCTCTCCTCTGAAGTTATCTTCCATTTTCATCTATTGAAGCAGTGTTCAAAGCACGTCATATTTTGATAAGATTCCATTTCAACAAAATTGATTCAACTGTAAAAATAAAACCCATTTCACAAAGTTTTTGAATAATGCCTACGCCGTCTCTTTCAGGACAAACAAACCAAGAAGTGCAATATAGTGGACAATGAGTCAATCACAGAGCTCAAAGTTTGCATTGCTATTTATTACAGTCCAAGTTTCAATTAAAAAGCCATGAAAATTCAACTATCACAACATGAAACGATACTCTATTCAGCAACTCAATTTTACCATTCACAATTTCCAAACACAAACGATTGAAAGAATGGAAAAAAAATAATATATAATTCTTTTTCTTAAAAAAAAAAAAAAACCCTGCTCGGTGATTACATTTTACAGGAATGTCAAAATCAAAGAAAAGAAAGAAACAATGATACAACAAATTTTGAGAAATTTACAAATTTTGAATTGAAAATTAGACAAGTGTTACTGTGCGAACGAAGTGGAAGTTGGAACAACAGTTGTAGTTGTCGAACTGATCATGGTAGTTGAGAATCCTTCAGTCTCTGTACCGTCCAAACCCGCCGCCCACCGCCGCAGAATCCTCAACAGCGTCGCCGCCTTCCTTCTCCCTCTCACACTTCCCACCGCCATCAACTCCCAAATCACCCTCTCCACCCCCGGAATCGCCGCCAGCTCCGCCACAATCTCCGAACCCCCCTTCCTACACATCGTCACAAGCGTCGCCGCCGCACTCTCTCTCGCCCTCTCCGTACCCTCCCTCAAGACCGTCCCCAATTTCTTGATCCCAGAGTACGCCGCAGCCACCGCCACCAACCCGCCACGCTTCACCACCGCCTCAAGAATCGTCACCCCCTCCTCCGGCATCGCCGCCATGACCTCCGCCGTCATCTCCACCGCGCCACCCTCCACCAACCTCGCCACGGTTTCCCTATCCGCCGCGAGGTTCAGTATTGCAACCAAAGCGTCCCTCTTAGCACCGTCGGGCCCACACTTCGCCAGCTCGATCAACCCGCTGACGACACGTGTCTTCTTCCCGAGCCTTTTCCTGTACGCCGGCACACCTGATAAACTGAACACCGTCGCCGCCGCGTTCGCCTTCGCCTCCCACGTGGCGCCGGAGCGAAGCACCTCCGCGACGCCGTTTAAGGCGCCGTCAGTTTCCATTATCCTCGTCTTGTTTGCTTCGAGAATAGAAAGGTTGAGGATCGTCGTGACGGCGTTAACCTGGAGACTCGGATGGTGCAAACCAACGTCGTAGCTTAGGTACCGAACCAGAAGCGGAATAGCTCCTGCTTCGGCGATGCAGGCACGGCTGTCCGAGTCTGTTTTTGCCAGAACCCGAAGCTCGTAAACGACGGCGTTTGAGTCCTCCATGAATTGAGAATTAGAGTCAGAAAAGGAAATAGAAACAGCTAAAGGGACCTTGAGCTTGTTGACTAAAAACGACGCCGTCATTCGTGTGGCTTCTAATGCAGCTTTGTTGGTTACGCCGCCGTTGAGTTTTCCTGAAACGGTTTCCGCTTCGAACGGTATTCTCTGCTCGCGGCACCACAATGCTATCATGTTCCTGAGCGCGTGGTTAGGGATGAGATCTGTGTGGGCCAGGCTTTGACCTGTTTTGGGACACGTGTTGTGTCCTGAATCCATCCAGAGCTTGATGGATACCCGATCGTACGTCTGTCCTGTTGCCACGACGACTGGGTCCCGCATCAGGTCCAAACTAATAGGGCATCGATAATCCGTCGGAACCACCACCTCCAACGACTGTTTCCGCCGCAGACTCTCACTTCGCGGCGAAGGTGTAGATGCACCGAAGAGAACACACTTGGCGTATCGAACGAGCCCGATCAAAGCCACGATCTCAGCTTTCGATTGTTCGTCGCTCTGATTCTGAATTTCTTCTTCTAAATTCTCAATCTCCGCTCTGCAACTCGAAGAATCGCGAATCTCCAATTTCTCGAAAATCGAAGCTAGGTTTGCCTGATCAGGAACAATCTCCTTCTTGATCCGCTCGAGCACCGAAACGACATCGTTTCTGAGCTCAATTTCTTCCTTTCCCAGGAGAGGCTTGGATTCGGAGCACTGTTTTCTGATAAGGAGAACCAGTTCCCGAACGTCGTCGTTGAGGTGGAGCTCATGAACGGGGAAGATATCCAGAAGCGTAGATAATTCTCCGGTGAGCTTGTAGAAGGTGTCGGCGATGGTTTCGATTTGCATGAGCGTGGAGAATTTGCTTCCTTTGGAGCAATCTTCAACGAGGGTTTTGATCCTGTGCAGCACGATGTACATTTCCTCGAGGCAGAGGATGAGAGAGTAGGAGCTTAGAGGGGTGGAAGTGGAAGAGGAAGACGAAACGCGAAGAAGGTCTTCCAAAACGACGCCGAGGAGCTGCGTTTTGCGGATTGTGGAGGAGGAAGTGCGGTTGAGGAGGAAGTGGGTGGTGGTGTCGTTTGGGGAACATATCTGGTGGGTGAGGTGGAGCAGAGAGTTAAGGAGGTTGATGTCGTTCAGCTTCGGAGAGATAAACGACCCCGCCGAGGGTCGTCGTTTTCTAGGTGAGAACGATTGAGGAGAAATCGCCATGCTTGTTGTTAATACGCAATAGTCAATTGGTGATTGGTGTTGAAGGGTGGAATGGAAGTGAAGGAAGATGGAAGAAGATGATGACTTTTCATTAAAGATAACGGAACAGATAATAATTAAAAAAAAAAAAAAAAATTAGATTTATATTATATATATTCTTAAACAACTTGGGTTTCTGGTTTGTACGGGTAAAACTCAAAGTCTTGTTCAAACAATGAAACATGGGTCTGCTGGCTAGCCCATCAATAAAATACAACACGTGGTTTTTGACTGCGTTTTGCTTCTTTGATTTTTTTCTTCTTCTTAATTTTATGTGTCTGACAAAAATCATTGATATTTATGCACACGGAATTATGATGTACTTCTAATCTTTTGGTATTATATCTGTTGATTGTATGATACGGTTGAAATCTTGATATTGTTGTGTGCGTAATTAAAAGTATACAGCTGCCGTTTATTCAAGTTTTAACAGCATTGAGTTTTCGGTTGGAAACAAAAATGGGAAAAAAACAATAATTGAAATTTTCTAAGCATAATATTTTGTAATTATTATTATTGGCATTTTCTTGACTTTGTATGAATTGGTTGGCACTGATTTCATTAAGTTGGTGAGGCTGCCAATTGGCAAGGGTTGTTGTGGACTTGGTTGTGAATAATATATGATGATCATCCACGATTGTTTTAAAATATTGGCTAAAATACAACTTCGCCTAAAATATTCGTTGAACCAATCAATTATTTGAGGATCACTCTTTCATTTGGTACATATCCAATTCAAATTTAGCAATTAAAGAAATTTACTTCTTTTTTTAGTAGAAAAACAATTTTCCTTTTATCATAACTTACTTTTATTCTCCTTTGCAATGTTGTTAAAATTGAGATATTAAGTAAAATCAGAAGGGATTCAAAAAATCATAAAACGTAAAATCGTAAAGTAAAAAAATCGAAAAAAATCATAAAAACGTAAAAGCGTTTGGAATATTAGTAAAATCGTTTTGATGGGAAAAAAAATCGTAAAAACATAAAATTATAGTGATAAATTGAGATTTTAACAACAATGCTCCTTTGTTAAAGTTTTCATTTTAGAACTTTATCAGGATAGAATAACGTACATGACTACAAGATACGCGTATTAAACATGTTTTATGATTAGGAATGATTTAGTCCCAGCTCAGAGCTCTCTTGCAAGGTGGAACCGTGTCATTTTAGTTTACAATATCCGTTCTGGAGAATTAATGAAATACTTATGTTAAAAACTATAAAGTTAATTTATAGAGGTTACTTTGTTTAGGACATACCATTTACTGCTTTTAATAAGCTTACAAACATTAATTGTATGAAGATAAACATTTTGATAACTGTCCGGGTTTGGGACATCCAAGCATGGGTTTTAGTTTACTAACTTCACTGTTTAGCCGCCAAAAGGGGATGAACCTCAAATGGATTAAACGAAAATGTTGACTTTGCTGCAAATATAACTTTGATAAGCACGCAATTGACATAAGATTATGCAAAAATTAACATCCCAATTCTAATGTTTCTTAATTGGATAAGATCTCCATTTCGCTTTCACAAATTTCCTTAAGAAATCATTTGATTAAATAGTTTTTTTTTTCTTTCTCCTTCTCTTCTATTTCACTTTATGCTTTTTTTTTTGGGCCCATCTATAGAATACGAACCCAATTTTGTCACACTTTTATAGGAACCTGAAAATCTCAGCATGTTAACAGGGTTGGTGACTTTTTGTGGGCTATGCCTTTCACCACTTAAGGGGTATTATTGTATTTGACTCCATGTCTCTTTTGTCGCAGTGACACACCGTGTATGTTGTTTCCTTCCATTTTTATGTCTCTAATTAGAGTAAAACTTAAAGCAACCTTTTTTTCTCTCCGTTCGTTGAAGATGAAGCATTCTTCCACTATAGTTCAAGCAAACCTGCCCACATGATATGCACGAAAACATAGTAAACCAAACATTTTTTCTTGGGTACCCATGAATTTAACATCTGTGTCCCACATGGATTCAGAAAAAGAAAACAAAGCATAATTGACCCTATCCAAACACAAATTATATATTTTAAAATAAGTATCATTATTAAAAAAAATTATCTTAAAAAATCATTTATGTAAACTTTTATTGATACATTAAATTTTGTCCATGCTTTTGGTGCTCAATATGAGAGCATCATTAATTTTAGCAAATACTTAACGCACGTGGAAGTGGGGCGTCACTTGGGAACTTTAATTAGGGTTAGTTGTAACAAACATGCATGATTGAGAAGAAGCCAAGCCGGCCATGGTATATTATATATATATATATATATATATATATATATATATATATATATATATATATATATATATATTATGTTGGTTTGGTCTCTCCAAGAATCCAACTAAATGACAAGTTTGTAGCTTAGGTATAGACTAATGAAGAATCTCAAGAATATTATACCAAATTAGGATTTTACTAATATGAAAAATGTTATCAATGTATGTTTTGACACACTATTTTGTTTAACACTTTACCATTAAGTATGTTTTGCCCTTACGTGAGCGTTGTCAAGAATTGAATTGTTTAGCAATCTCATTTGTTCCAACGCAATTGTCGTGTGACTACTACAAGTGTTTTTCAAATTTTCCTGAAAGATTCTTGGTTACTTTCAGAAAAAACTTTCTCACATACCCTTTCGTTCACTTATTAGTTTTCCGTAAATGCTTGAGATTGGTGTCTATGTAATCACTAGTTGTAATACCAACGCTTTGCACGGGGTATTTGTGAACAAAATGAATGTTGGAGTTTTGAACTTCATCTTCAATTGTAAATTAGCTACCATATACATTTTAATAATAGAATATAGTAACAGGAAGATGATTAGTAAACTCAATGCTAATTAAAATATTGTTATGGATTTAGGTAAAAAAAATTAAAATATTGTTATTTTAATAAATAATTACGGATATATTACTGTTTTGAAACTAATTACGAGTATGTAGCACTCATTCACGTTCAAATTAGGCAAGACAATTCACGCTCAAAGCAGGCGTGAATGCCACATAATTCACGCTCAAATTAGGCATAATTAGTCACGCCCCATGCAGGCATGAATACCTTGGTTATCCAGTCTAATTTGGGCGTGACTCACACCACTATCTTGCTTTTTTTGGGCGTGATTGGCATACTTCTTCCTTATTTAAACACCTATCATCTCTACATTCTACACAACTCTTCTACATCATAAACTCTTACTCTTTGATGCAATCTCACTTGCTTATGCATACTCTGTTTTGTGTTTTTTGTTAATATAGTTAAGAACGAGTTCACATTCTGATTCTGTTTGTATTGTTTTATATTATAATGGTAGTAAAATGGAAGGTCGACGTAGTGTAGTTTTTGAAGGCGAGAAAAGGCCAACACGCTGTTGGATATATGCTCTTTTGGTCACTAAAGTCCTATTGGGCTTCAGTGACACTTGAGCCCATGAGGCTTAGGGTTGAGTTATGTCTAAGACCTAAGCGTATATATTCATAGTTTTCTCCTCTTGTGCCTCCAAGGTGAACAGATCATCAGAAACAAATCAAAGAGGCAGACGTTCATCATCTGAACGAGTGCCCACACACTTCCCCTTCCTCCTCGAGAGATAGTTTGGAAGATCTGCCACAGTCCAGCTTCAAGGAGGTTGTTCGTGCTGCGGCGCTGAGGTGAGCTGTTCGTGAAGAGAAATCCTACAAGGGAAGATTCTACACGAGACCTGCGCACCGAGAGGTAATTGTGAAACAAGGATGATTCGGTAAGCATACCAATGTACTAGGTCCTAAACCGCTTCCGCATAAATCTAAGATTTCCTACAATTGGTATCAGAGCCTTGGTTGTACATTGGTATGTGAATCTAGTTTCACTATTCATGTAATTAGTTTTGCTTCTTGAAATGTGGCACCTAGGGTTCTAGGATTATGGTATGAATCTAGCATGTGTATTTTATAATTCATTTTCATAAAAGTTTAAATTTTAATAGGTAAAAATGCTTTAATCCATGATTAGGGTCTCTCGTGTATTTCTCGATTTGTAACAAGGAGGCTAATCCCATATGATTAGGTTTCATCTTTGCTGTTTTTGTTTATTTTTGGAATTTCTCTGTATTTTTTCAATATTTTGTAAAAGTTCAAGATCGAGAAATCGCGAGGAAGATGCGCAGTCAGCACTGTTGGAGACTTTTCGAGGACTTAACGATCTCGGAATGGGGCGATCTATATATGGTTGGAAAGAGGACGGAAAGACGAACGCAACGGCGGGTGGATCACCGCCATCGGAGGTTCCACGCTCCTCCACAAGCGTCTGAGAGTGGCCTCCACTCTCCGGCAAAGAATGGGAGAGTGAGGGAGCGTCCGGCCACCTTTTTGGGTGGTACCGGCGGCGGTGCACTCTTCTGTACGTGGCGGTCCTTCCCCTGGAGTTTCAGTCTGATTTGACTTCGGGTGACGGCACGGCAGACCTGACGGCTAGAGTTCCTCTTTCGCGTCCTAGGGTTTCTCGCCAAAGGATTGGGTCTTTAGGCTTTGGGCCCATGGAAACCCTAAAGGGGCTTGTGACAAATACTATGGGCTAGGCGAAATTTGAATTCCAAAGTTGTAACATTTTTTTTTATTTTCTTTAAAATAGGAATGTCATGGATTAAAGTAATTATGATTTATTATTTAATGCTTTTATTGATTGGTATAAATTATATGATTGATAACATGCTTTATTGCGATAACATGCCATATAGAATAGGTGGTGCCATATTGTTGCATAACTTGTATGATTGCATGAGCATAATAGCTATTATGTCTTCAGCGACTAGTATGATAGTTATTATGGGATTATTTTGATTTTAAATCATCCTAAGAAATTAATTAATAATTATTATGATTTTTATTAAAAATCTAGATTAATAATTGAATTAATTAATTTTGGATAATTAACATCAAGACAAATAATCGTTATGGAAATTATTTTGATTTCAAATTATCCTCATAAATGATAATTATTATGATTGTTGCAATCTAGATTAATAATTAAGTCAGCTATTTGGATGATTTAAATCTAGAAAAATAATTAGAGAAAATTTCCTAAGAGAATTCTTTTATTTTGCGAGTAATTTGTGGGTTTTCTGAAATTGTCATGGAATAACACACGCTGCATACAACCTTCATGTATCATGATTGTTTGGAGCACACGCTGACGTAAAGTGACCGGATTTCAGGACCTTAATGCTTTCAAAATTATGTTAAGCTTAGTGCACGTTTATCGACGCTCTTACTTATATAGTTTTTGAAATCAAACAAAGGATACTCTCAATTAAATAATTCTTGGAAATTAGAAAATGTTGCTTATGTTGAATGGAAGGAGATTTAAATTAAGAGATTAATTTAATCTTCAAGCGCATTATAGGACCATTAATAAAATAATCATGTAAAGTCCCATCGAATAAGCATGATTGGATTTTATTAGATTGGACTTAAATATCTATGGGAGGAGATTTAAATTAAGAAATTAATTTAACCTCCAGGCGCATTGTGGGCCTATCAATAAAATAATCATGTGAGGCCCCAACGGATAAGCATGATTGGATTTTATTGAGCCTTAATAATTTTAAAATTTTAATAAAGTATTGTACGGCCCATCGTCGATAATACTAAGTTATTAAAGATAATTTTGAAATTAAACAATGAATTCGACTGGGCTTATGAAAATTCTCAAACAAAAATGTTGAATGGGTGAAGGTTTTAAAAATTAATTAATTTTAAAACCTGCGGGCTCCATTTGTGGGTTTATTAGTGAAATGGTTATCGCTGAAGCCCCATCGGATAAGGATAATCAGATTTCACTAGATTAAATCTTAATAATTTCAAAATTTTAGTAAAGTATTGTACGGCCCATCGTCGGCAATGCTTAGACTCTAAGGATAATTTTGAAATTAAACAATGGTTAATTACGTTCAACTTTGGTAAAATTGTTAACCCCCCCCCCCCATTGAGGCTCTGGCAACGGCACTGAAGGCCCAAATAACAATTTTGATTTTTACAAGTGACTTGCCCATCGTAAGCCTTGTAAAGATAAACTGAAGGATTTTTAACAATAAACAAGAGTAGTTATGAGAATCTACTTGCACTTCGTTTGTTTATTGCATTATTTGTTTGTAATTGTGTGCTTTATATGTTTTTCAGAAAATATCTTAGAAATGATTTTGAGTCGAAAACCTCTAGATGGTACCAACTATGAATAAGTGAAAAGCAAATTTTTGATATTATTCTAAAACATGGAAGCTAAAATTTGTCCTGACAATGCGAGGGCCATAGCAACCTGCAGAGAATGCGTCTAAGGAAACTAAGATGCATTTCTCATATTGGGAAAGGGCAGATATGGTAGTTCGCTGCTATATTATTGTCAGTCTTTCCAAATACTTGCAGAAGCAAGTGTACATGATTAAGAGTGGAGTAGAAATGCTTCAGACTCTTAATGACATGTTAGCTGCGTCTAGCAGCTCTGCTAGACAGAATGCAGTCGGTGCAGGTTTTGCTAAGAGTCTTGTTGAATCCAAAGGGAAACCCAAGGGTGGTAACAAGAACAAAATGACTTGGTTATCAGTTGTCAAACCAGTTGCTATGAAGAAGCCGCAAGGCAAGTTCTTCAAGTGCAGACTGAAAGAAAACTTGCCCAAAAGAGATGAAAAGAACCTGACATGGGCATATCAAGGCCTGATCAGTGAATGAATTATTGATTCAGGAATCACTGATTATGTTTGTTACTCTTTGTAGTAGTTCAAACATGGCATGCCTGTTAGCAATGGACATAGATATTTTAAGCTTGAAAATGGGAACTTGTGTCTGCATTTGCAGTAGGACAAGTTATTTATAAGACTATGGTTTTGGGTGACTGTTTGTTTGTTCCAGATTTCAAGAGAAATTCAATTATTGTTAGTTGTTTTGATTAAAACATGGGTTGACAATGCAATTGATTCCTCAGTTACATTTCGAAGTTCATCTTCATCTTGTTTTGTTCTGGTACATTGTTTAAATAGTTTTTATTACCTATGTCCTATACCTTTTTTTTTTTAAATTTGTTATGTTGAATGGAAAGGATGATGAACAAGAATTTTCACCAAAGAAATAAAAGTTTCAAATGAAACAACTTTGGCCTTTGTGATTAAGTCACATTATCTCAAGTAGAAAATATGTTTTAGTTAAAAGAGGGACTGAAAGTTCAAGAATCTTTTAACTAACAGCTACATGTTAGTCCTATTTGGAAGGTAAAATGGCCAAGCAATCCTACAAGGGCCAAAAAGGTTTGCGCAACTATTCAACTGGAACTGGTACATACTAAAGTATGTGGACCACTTAGCGTTCAGACCAGAAGAGGTGATGTGTACTTCATTATATGAATGTTTACTCTGGATTTGGACAGATGAACCAAATGCGCTATACGTCTAAAGCTTTTGGAAATTTCCAAGAGGTTTAAGACTGAGGCAGAAAAGCATGTAGGTGTTCAAATCAAAACACTTTGGTCTACTAAAGTATTTGGCTACCTGTCTGGTAAGTTCAGGTCTTACCTGATTTAAGAGGGGATAGTTTTTGTAACTGTGAACTCTAAGAACGCGTTAGTTGAATGAAGTTGCAGTATGCAAAAATCAAACATTTCTAGACTTGGTGAAGATCATGTTCAGTTATTCATCTTTGCCAATGTTGTTCAAGGGAGATGCCTAAGAGAAGGAAATGTACCTTCTTAACTTGATTCCGTCAAAGTTTGTTGTAAAGACACCTAAAGAATTATAGAAAGGGTGCAAGCCCAGATCAAACCATATTCGGATTTAGGGTGCTATGGCACACGTCCTACAACAGCAGTCAAATGAGATGGAATCTTGTATGGAAGAGTGCATATCTTTTGGCTACCCTAAGAGAACTAGGGATGATTTCTTATTTAGTCTTAAGGACAAGATAATCTAAGTGAGCACTCACATGATTTTCTTAAAGGAGGACTAGATAAGAAATTATAAGCTCTGAAGTTAGGTTATTCTTGATGAGATTTATCTCAGATCAAGAATTTCCAGAATCTCTAGAAGCTTCATCCACTGTTCCCTTGATTGTTCAAGAGGGGATAGATATATCTCTAAGTGAACAAACAAGAGAACCATGATTGGAAATTCAACATGATAATATATAAGTGAAACTAGTAGAAATATTAGTATCACATGGAAAGGAACAATATCAAGGATAAGCAGATCCTCAAGAAATTGAAGATCCATCATTTGACCCACTCTTTGTTTTACCTATAAATACACAAGGTCTAGTGCAGTACATTCGTAGTGGGAGAAAACCTTGTTAACTCTCAAGTTGTTTCTTGTTGAGTGACATTGATCCTACTAGTTACGATAATGCACTAGAAGATGTTGTTGATCAAGTGTTGCTCAGGCTATGAACAATGAGATGAAATACTTGTATTTCAACTCCGTTCGGTCCTAGTAAAGACACTATGAGGGGTAAAACCCACAAGGTGCATGTGGACATAAAAGGCAAAGAGAGGATGGACAGGAAGGTGAAAACCTTCAAAGCTAGCTTGGAGGCAATTTTTTCCAGACGCCACGCTTGAGTCTATCCAGATTCTCTTAGTTGCTATAAGTCTCAATTATGAGATTTCATTTTGGGAGTTGGATGTCAGGATATCTACATACAACAACCAAAAGGGTTTATAGCAAATGGGTAGAACACACACGGTATGCAAGTTGTGAAAGTCTATTTCATAGACTTAAGCAAGCATCTAGGTCTTGAAACATCAGTTTTGATCAGGTTATCAAAATTTTGATTTTGAGAGAACCTTGATGAATGATGTGTATTTGTATGTAAAGCATCCAACGGAAGACAGTAGTTTTTCTGGTACTTTATGTAGATGATATGCTCCTTATTAGAAACAATGTGGAGGTAATATCAAGCATAAAGAGTTGGCTAAGTTAGTG
The DNA here is from genome assembly GCF_033153095.1 of Gastrolobium bilobum. Classification (NCBI taxonomy): domain Eukaryota; kingdom Viridiplantae; phylum Streptophyta; class Magnoliopsida; order Fabales; family Fabaceae; genus Gastrolobium; species Gastrolobium bilobum. The sequence goes on from NW_026898163.1 coordinate 380,663, forward strand.
TTTTGGTATGGAAGTACTGGGGAAGCCAATTATATTCTTGGTATAAAACTCTTATGAGGCCGGAAAAATAAGTTGTTGACATCACCTCAGGCTACTTACATTGACAAAACTCTTGCCAAAATTCAACATGAGAATTCTAAGAGAAGAATTATAATTCTCAGATGTGGAATTCATCTTCCTAAGGAGTGACCAAAGACTTCTAAGAAGGAAGAATGCATGAGCAAGATATCTTATGATTTGGCAAAGGTAAACTCACGCATATCATGTTGGGCGTTAAACCAGACATCTGTCACGCAGTGGGAGTAGTGAGATAGTACCATTTTGAACCTAGAGGAATACTAGATTATTGTTAAGCATGTACTCAAGTATCTTTGGAGAACGAGAGATTATATGCTGGTATATTCTAGTGGGAGTCTTGAAAAGCTGAGTTTTCAAAAATTCAGTTATTTCAAGTGGATATTGACTCAAGAAAATCAACCTCGTGCTATGAGTTTTGCACTAAACTCAGATAGCATTAGAGGTGGATCTTGCAGACCCAGTTACTAAGAGTTTGCCTGAACTTGTGTTTGAGAGGCATGTTACTTCTTTGGGTCTTAGGAGGATCCCAGACTTGCATTAAGCAAGTGAGAGTTATTGGTTTCATTGTGCTCTTGGAGTAAGACGATGAAACAATAAAATAATTTTCTGAATTTCATAAATAAGGTTTTATTTATTTATTTTGCGCACTATTTACAAACATAAAGGTCCGGATCAAATTGTGGAGTATATGATCATATGGATACGTTCATGGAGGACATGATCATAGGTTTTCACAATTGATGAATGAAGTCACAACCGTTAAATAAAGTTGGGCACTTTATTCAGGCTGCAATATTTTATGAAATGATTTTGTCCGAATCATTGGTATATTGGTGTGAATTAACATTCACATTGAAAGGATCAAGGAGAGATTTGATTAAGGTTGTTTTTCTGTCATAAGGTATCAAATCTCCAGTTAACTATAGTTATGTGATTGCTCTTAATCCTGAGTTTATTATAAATAGGTAATCAAATAGTTTTCATTCTTTGATTTACCAACGGGTGAGGTTCGATCTATTGACGGCAATAACTCGGTATTTTGGGAGTGAGATTATTTGATTATCGGTATTTATGAGATAAACAACATGGAATTTGTAGGATATGTCCCCTTGATATGTTTTGGTACTTGGATATTAAAGACACTGGCCAGTGCATGTAATCCATTAGAGAAACTATCATAGTCAAGGGAATAAATAATTGATTGAGTTACAGAAAACTTGTCAATCAATTATAGACATTCTACAAAGGGGCGATGCATATTCATGTTATAAAGGTCATTAATCTTGGAGTTCACGTTCGGGCTTTTAGTGGAGTAGCGCCGAATTAGATAATCTTTCAAAGATTATCAGGAGCCTTGATCAATGACAAATGGTAGGTCCCCAGGCTAGCTCGAGACAAGGGATAGGGTATATTATCATATGATGATAGCTTATGGGCTACATGGCCTTGGGTTTACGAACTCAAGTTTGTATCTTAAAGAGCAAGTGGGAGATTGTTGGTTATATGCTCTTTTGGTCACTAAAGTCCTATTGGGCTTCAGTGACACTTGAGCCCATGAGGCTTAGGGTTGAGTTATGTCTAAGACCTAAGCGTATATATTCATAGTTTTCTCCTCTTGTGCCTCCAAGGTGAACAGATCATCAGAAACAAATCAAAGAGGCAGACGTTCATCATCTGAACGAGTGCCCACACACTTCCCCTTCCTCCTCGAGAGATAGTTTGGAAGATCTGCCACAGTCCAGCTTCAAGGAGGTTGTTCGTGCTGCGGCGCTGAGGTGAGCTGTTCGTGAAGAGAAATCCTACAAGGGAAGATTCTACACGAGACCTGCGCACCGAGAGGTAATTGTGAAACAAGGATGATTCGGTAAGCATACCAATGTACTAGGTCCTAAACCGCTTCCGGATAAATCTAAGATTTCCTACACACGCATCATGCGCAACTCAACAGTTAACGAACTACATCAAAAAATTCGTCAAAAATTAGCTCTTGAAGGTAAGCAATCTATCAATGTGGTCATTGCAAGAATATGGTGAGAATCACAATACATTAATATGCAAGTTGTGTGCGATGAAGACGTAGAAATGGTAATTGGAGAATTTTTCAACCAGTTAAGGAAAAAAATTTAGAGTTGTACGTGGATATTACCGAAGCAGAGGATGTTGCTTTACCCATGAGGTCAGTTGGTTTCAATTTTGCACATAATGCATCATCATTTGTTGCTTCAGTTGTTAATCTGTCTATGGAAGGAGAAAATGACCCTGCCTGGGTTATGGAAGACGATAGTGATGATGACGATGAAGAAAATATCGCAATGGAAGATCATCTTCTTGCTGAGGATACTAGTGCTTCGGACCTATGAGTTGCTCCCTGATCTCCCATCTATGTATGAATGGTCTCAGCTTAACTGCCTAGTTATCAGGCCATTTACCTTGAAACGTGTGATCATGAACCCCTTTGATCTTTCTAGGCCTCAATGGTATTGGCTGTCCAAACCAAACTATCTCATGTATCTATCTGGTTGGCAGTACCCAACCGTGTGAAAATATATGACGGGTGTCCTAGCCAACCACAAATATCGCTCTTGTGCAGATGCATCTAAGAAATGATAGTCGCCGTATGGCTGCCAAACCACCTACCAAAAAAATAAAAAATAAACGCACACTAAGTATCTACCACCCAGTCAAAATAATAATAATTAATCCAAAAATATAACATACCTCGTCCCTACATAGCGTGTCTAGAGTCATTATAAAAGTTGGTTCTGTGGTTTAAAGTGGGCTAAACCATTAAACCTGTTGTCCAAATTAAGCATAAAAAGTATTGATAATTTGTAATAAAAAAGATAATGAATGAACATATACAAATGACACATACCGGTGCCCGTAGTGCCACTCCGGTGAGTAAGTTGAGGAAGAGGGGGAGCAATAGGTGGAAATCTGAGCCACACCCATATCTGAAGTAGAATATGGCACCCACCCATGTCTGATCTGTCTGGGTCAGTGAGCTCGTACAACTGTCTAAACAAATGTGCGAGAACAGCCGACCCCCAGTTTTACTATCCAATCTCTCCAAAATCTCCTGCAAGCAATGCAATATATCGACATACAGCAACGCTACCTCCCGATCTGTCGCAAAGGAGTCATGATCCCAACATACGCGAAATGTGCGACTTAGTAAAAAATATAACCTGCTCTGGATGAACAGCAAATGCACCCTAATGAAAAATAGAGTCTATCTAAGTACGAGAGCTTCACATCCCCAAAAGGGAGATCAGCCTCGATTGGAGCATGACTAAATACCTCATGGCATACGGCTCGCCTGTAACATCTGGGCGCTGACGAGGACAGGGATTGATCGCCGGTGCGAAAGGGCATGGACAAGGAGCTGCTCCTGGCAGGCTTCCAGCGACGGGGATACACGAATGAATCGAATCAACACCCGAAAGAGGGATTCCAGAGACTGTGCTGGTATGGGACGGTACAGTTGGATTGGTACTACCTATACTAACAAGATGCATCTACTTTTCGGTAGCCCGGAATGGAAGAACTCCACAGTAAAGCGTGTTTGACTTGGAGCAATTATGGGATGGGTGACCTCCTGGAAAGTTTTACCGGGAAGTGTGCGAGCTGAGTGAGGACAAAGCACGTTGAAAAGTCTCGTGTTAGTGTGTGGGGACAGTCATTGATCATTGCAAGTTGTCAGGCGTTACACCGTCAGTTCAAAGATGTACCTCTAGTGACCACTTTCCCGTCAGTCGGCAATCCCGAGATAATCGTCACATCTTGCAACGTGATGGTCATCTTGTAACACCCTGTGTATACCCGGTTTGTTATCATGTCATCGTATTAAGCAACGCTTAGTTAAAATGCGGAATAACTTTTTCTTTTCAATTATGGCGTCATTATTATTAACTAAGTTGATTACTTAATCACTCTCAAAATGTTGCTTGTATGTAATTACAAATAAACAGCTAACTACACTGAATAACCTCATAACATAAATAGGTGAGTATCTAAGTCACGGAACTACAACACGTAGTCCGGACCATATTCCTGATACATTAATATAACTCACATTTAAAATAAGACATAGTCAATCAATGTGGCATGGACAACCCCCCATGCTCACCAAATAAGACAACAAGACCAACAGAGTCTCAGCAACAAAACCATAATAATAACATAAAGTATGTCAGCAGCCAAGCATAAAAGTATAACAGCAGGCCTTTCACATCAGCTCCGGCCTCCTGCCGCCCAAGGTCTCAACCCCCGAGTTACCTGAACCTGAAAATGTGCCCCAAATGTGTGGTGCGATCTCTAAACAGAAATCTCAGTAAGGCAAGGCGTCCTCAAGGATTTATCCACCACAAGCTCACTTACATGTGCAATATAAGTTCCAAAAGCAGTAATATAATATATGTTCCAGAACCAGTGCAATGCAGCAGAATAATCATGTCATGTGTGTCAACTATTCTACTGGCCAGAGAAATGCAGGATTTACATACGTCTATTACTTACATTAGTGCAAGTCACTACTTACACACCCACTCACAGAATCACCCTATGGCATGTCTCATACATACACAGGCTTACCGTCTATGTGGAACAACACATGTATATTATAAGCACTTGCACATAACAGCTCACAGCATTTCAAAATCAATACATAAAAACACATCATGCATATAAACCATTCCCCCATGGGGTATGGTGGAACCAGCAATGGCTAAACCGAGGACACGAAAGCTTACCTCGCAAGCTAACTATCCAAACAAGAGTCCAACCAGCTCAAACTCCACAAACAGCAGAATCAAAATCTGTTTTAGATCAGCAATCATATCAACAATCATAATCTACAAGCATATAACATAAAGACAACGCTTTCCTTTTACGTTTCATGTATTTAGGCTTCTCATAAAGCCATAAGCCCTTAATCACTTTGATTCTGACTTAGATTAATTATGCCAGAGGTTCACTTAACCAAACATGGGTTCATGAACCCATAATACATTTCTGTCAGAACAGAACCGTCACTGTCTCGAAATTCCCAGAATATCCGGATATTTGTCGAGGTCATATCCGGACATCTCCAACCCCATATCCGGATATTTCGCGACAAAATGTAGTTTCTGCATTTCGCGAGATATCACTCTCAAGGTTCCATTTTTAACACTTTAGAATGTTAAAGCATGCATCTTTAAGCCCCTTTAGACCAGTTATCATGTTGGTTACTTGTTCATCTTATTAAGCATGCCAAGGCTTGATATTTATCAAAGAAACTCATGCTTCAAGTTGAGAAATGCATACCAAGCTTCCAAGACAGGGGAAAGGCAGTGGCTTGGAGCTCCCAATGTCACTCCACAGTGCAGCAACACCAAGCCACGAATTTGGCACCTCAAAGATGGTTATTTCCCTTCAAAGATCACTCCTTGAAGCTCCAAAAGCCAAGACAATGGCTTCCACAACACCCAATCAAAGTGGCAGCCCCAAACCACCACTAAGTAAAGAACAAAACGCAGAAAATGGCCGACTCTACCCTCACAAAACACTCTATTAAGTGTTTACAATGTATAAAAGAGAAGAATCAATGGAAAAAAGAGGTGACTTGAGAGGTTTAACATGCAAGAATGACCACGGAAGAGGGTGGCAGCAGCACACACTCAGAACCCACGTAGAGAGGCTGATTATGGCCTAGGGTTTTGTGCAAAAGGAGTATATATAGGCGATTTAAGTTTAAGCACACTGTATTAGCACTAATAGCTACGCTTAACATTTTAATCACAAACTTTGGATTCTGAACCTAGACATTTTTCTAAGATTTTTCATATTTCTATTTTATTTTTCGCAGCACTTTTTCGGTACGCGCTTTTACTTAGCCAGTATCTGTTCTGACACCAAATCTCATTATTTTAACTTGAAACTTGTTATGCTCGCCCTATATATTATTCTAGTGACATATACATAATTTTCATAATTTTCTGAGATACTTCATCGATACGCCTTTATATCGTGAGGCAGAATCGGTATCTGCACTTTTCGTCAGAAAAGAGACTTTCCACATTATTAACCAACTACCATAATTATTTAAGCCTTCTCATAGTTATTAGGGTCAATTATGGAATTATCTCATTAATCTTATAATTAATTAATTAAATTCCTTAATAAAAGGTGCGGGTTCTTACACATCTCGCCCTACGTCATGTGAAAATTATGTGTCTCTAGTCTCCACCTCTCTACCAGAGCACTGATCAGCTTTGGATCAATCTAAAATAAATGCAGACAAAAAATAAAAATAAACGAAACTGTCAAGTACACTAATTTTTTCACATTTGTTATTAAAATTAAAATATTCTAATCAATTACTTTCTTATATGCATATCTGAATATGTCGCATGCGTACGACATGCAGGAAGCCAGCCTGTGACAGGTAGTCTGCCACAATGTCGGGAATATCGTCAGGAGATGGTTCCCCTGCATCCTATTGCGTCTATTCTTGCACTGGCGAACCTTCTCTTCGTTCCTCATAGCCTGTGAAACATGTGTGCGCTGCGTGCGCCTTCGAAGTACTCCCCACCTGTATGGTCCTGGAAGCACGTGTGTCGTGGGATCCGAAGGCTCGAGCTCGGTATCAGATGTAGACCGAGGTGACTTGAAAATGACGAGTCAGCCATAATAATGTACTATACACAATTACAAATTAATTGGTATCATTAATTTCATTTTCAAATAATTTACATGCCTAAACCAAGGGTTAAAATATATATTAAATTACATGTATAAAATATTCCTAGGTCACTACCAATTTGTAGGTCTCAAACATATTCATAAGTCACTAATATATTTCTAAGTCACTAATATATTCAAAAGTCACTAACATATTCTTAGGACACTAGTTTAACATATTCCTAGGTCATTAGAATAACATATTATATGTACAAATTCCTAGGTCACTAGTATAACATATCTACTGCTGTATTTAAAAAATAAATATACCAGATATGAAGACTTATTTGTCTGACAGGGCTTCGCTGCACAAAAATCTAGAGAGAAGTCATAGAACAATTTTAGAGAGAAGGTAGAGAAAATGTATGAAAGTGAAAATTTTGGGATTTATATAGGCCAAGGCATTCATGCCTGGCCCGGGCATGACTAATCACGTCTAATTTGGGCATGAATTATGTGCAATTCACACATGCTTTGGACGTGAATTGTCTTGTCCATTTTAGGCATGAATAAATGCTACATACTCGTAATTAGTTTTAAAATAATTTTAAAATAGAAATATTTTAATTTTTTTTTAATAGCAAATATTTTAATTTTTTTCTTATGGATTTATAGTTTTTTTTAAAAAACAAATAGTAAGAGACGTAAATAGATGCAGTGTTGAGAGAATAACTTTTGATTTAATGTGGCTAATATTATTTAGGAGGAGACAAGGTGCATAAAAGAGAATAATGACTTTTACACATTAGACAAAGAAAAGCTATGATGTTTTTTTTTTCTTTTAAGTACAAAAAGCTATGATTTTGAATGACAAGGAAACAGAGAAATGGTGAGTAGAATTTTTAGACAGTAGGCAAATTGTCGTTTACATTAGATGGATAGTTAACTTGCAATGCATTTTGGTGACAATGCCTATTTATAGGTAAAAAAATTAATATATTATTTTTTAAATAAAAAATTATGAATTTATGACAATTTTGAAAATATCACGTTCAATTTGGACGTCACAAATCACGTCTAAATTGGGTGTCACTCAAGAAGCAATCACGCCCAATTTAAGCGTCACTCATCAGGTGTTGACACGTGTCATATTTTTTTTCCAAAAAAAGAGTTAACAATTTAATCGTAAAACTTCTGAAGGCCATAACTTTTGACTCATGGTATCCAAATCAGGTAATTCTTTTTTGATTCCACATAACTTTTCGAAATCTACGCAATAACATCTCATTTGACATATTTTATTTCTCGCAAACACAATTTAAATTTGAAAGAATGGTATTATAAGAGCAATTAAACCCAGAAGCCTCTGAGTTATTCTGGGTTTGTGATTTAATATAAATAAATAAATAAAGATTTGATTTTTGATTAAAATTAAAAAAAAAAACTTTTTTTAAATTTTTATTATAAAAAAATTTATTTGTGATTTAAATAAAAAATAAAAAAATTATTATTTATAAGGAAAATAAAATAAAGATTTGATTTGTGATTTAAACTCAAAAATCATTTGGAAAAATCTGTATTAATAAAAGAAATAATTAAATAAATATTCTAAATCTCTAAGGAAGAAGGATTTTTTTAAAAAAATTAATGATTAATGCTATAAGATTCTGGTTTATTATTCGTGGTCTGAAATTAATGATGGCTTATGAATGTTTTTCAAAAATAAAATCCTTCTTCCTTAGAGATTTAGAATATTTATTTAATTATTTCCTTTATTAATACAGATTTTTCAAATTGATTTTTAAGTTTAAATCACAAATCGAATCTTTATTTTGTTTTCCTTATTAATAATTATTTTTATTTTTATTTTTAATTTAAATCACAAACCAAATTTTTATTTATTTTTTTATATTAAATAACAAACTCAGAACTCAAAGACTTCTGGGTTTAATCGCTCTTATAATTGTGTTTGTAAGAATTGAAATATGTCAAATGAGATGTCATTGCGTAGATCTCGAAAAGTTATGTAGAATCAAAAAAAGAATCATCTGATTTGAATACCCGAGTCAAAAGTTATGGCCTTCAGAAGTTTTATGATTAAATTGTTAATTTGTTTTTGGAAAAAAAATATGACACGTGTCAACACATGATGAGTGACGCCTAAATTAGGCGTGACTGCCTCTTTAGTGACGCCTAATTTAGACGTGATTGGTGACGTCCAGATTGGGCGTAATATTGTGCAATAAATGTGTAATTATTTTTAAAACAGCCATAAATTCGTAATTTTATATTTAAAAAACAATAAATTAATATTTGTCCCGTATTTATAGGCTTACATAGCCGGCAGTTTTTCACGGACTCCATGGAGCCAAGGCTTCAATTTGAAATCGGGATAAAAAGTTATATGTGTATTTATTTTGTTTAATTTTTGTTAGTTTATATCGTAATATATTTAAATTGTATTAAATACAGAGTATCTGAGCAGGCATCATCAAGAAGAATTATAATTTTATTAAATATTTTTTAATTTTACTAAAAATATTTTTTTTATACAAATGGAAATTGAACACATAACCTAATACAATTTACCAATATCTCTTACCAAAAATATTTTAAATTTTAGATAGGGTCAAATTACAAATTATATCCCGAGCTAAATTACAATTTTAACCCGGGCCAAATTATAATTAATTATATATAATAAGATTAATTTGTTAAAATTTAGTCCGGGCCGAAACCATATCCAAATTGTGCGTGGCTCCGTCACTGGACTCTACCTTAGATTTTTTTTTAGGGCCACTTGGCAAATGAAATATTTTCTTTGATCGAAAAGGCATTTGTTAGGTTCAAATTTTTTTCAGGAATATTGGATTAAGTTTACTGATGCTATAGGAAAATAAAAATATTATGTATCCGATGATATTTTCGTTTGAGAATATCATGTGTAAAATAGAATGAGGGAAAAAATAAATTTCTAAATTTTTTTAATTTCCTGAGTTGAAAACAAATTTGCCTCACCCGGATTTCTAGAAAAATCATCATACCAAATTTCCCACATTATTCGAGTACAACTACATAGTTCTAGTGACTCCTTCAGATTTGTCTACCAATTGTTTTTAGATTCTTGTCATTTCCATAATTTGGGCTTGGGTTGTCCAAGATATGGACCATAACTTCAACACGGATAGCTAACCATATGCCAAATGTGGTGTTTTCTATCTTGAAGATATTCAAAGTAACTATAAAAATCTTTAAGTCCTGCACATAGATTTCAAAGGTGAAACGGTAAACTTATTCATAATAGGTATTGCAACTAACTATCATACTAATACTAATGTTTTCAGCCTACTCGTTCTGCTCAAGTCTAATTGACCACATTGTATGAACTGCTCAAGTTTTTTATTGCTGACATCACCATCTATAATCACAATTTTTTTATGCAACAAAAGGTCACATCCTATTAAATTATACATTACTTTATCTCACAGAATAGGAACTTTCAGGAACATCATAAGTGAAATTATTGGACAGACACCTATTGGAGTCGCTGAAATTTTTCTAATCCGCTAGCTAGTTGTTACTGCAATGAGATTCTATTGCATGAAACTGGTTTTCCATAGGACTCCAAAACCTGAGAATCTGCAAGTTTCAAAATAGAAGACAAAGCTAAAATCATGCATTATAATAAGAGAGTTCATACTAATAAGTCCACACCTATCAAATTAACTTGATTGAACTTGAATAAAGGAAAATGATTTGAGATCACTTAGAGGGGACCTTGTAAAATTTAAGATTGACAAAGAACTTTTTAGTGACCATGTTGTCTGTTCAGCATGTTTCCTATGGAAGAACAACCATGCTTTCCACCATTTATATCCGAATGATAATAAAAGTTTGACACAAATCAGAAGTTCAGTGTTCATCATATAGTACAAAACAGGGAGAACTATAGTGGACTACTTGACATACATACCAGAAATTACAAAACATAGATACAATCAAATTAATTAGTAACAACAGACACATACTAGCTGTGGAATTAATAGGTATGAGGTATCTAAAAAATGTACTCAACACCTTCATTTCAAGCTATGAGAGAAGAAAGGACAAACTGAAATGTACTTCATTCATAGATACAACCTAAGTAAAGGGACACAGAACAGAAACAGAACACATAATTGATAACAAGCAGAACCGAACTGAACATAAAATTGGAAGCAATTTAAATAGTCATAAAGAGAGTGACACAGATAGCAAGCATCAAGTAAACTCACAAGAAATAACTGGTAAAAATTGAACAGAAAAATATATGATTTTTAAGCTAAAGACTACGAGTGGGGATATTCTTACTGCTAGAAAAATTTACTATCAATCCACTACTTCCATAATCATCATTGGATCAATATTTTCTCTATCTTAAAAAACTTTTCAACATTATCTCTCTTTGATCCAATGATAATTGTGGAGTTAGTGAGTTGGTAGTACATATTTTTGGTAGTTAGAATATCTTTCCTCAATACTATATATCATTGGCTCTCTGACAGCCATCAGATAACTTTGATTTTTAAAGAAAACTAACTGTCAATAAAAATGTTTTTTTTTACGAAATCAACATTATATATAGTTATAGACTAATATACAAAAAAAAAAAAAAAACTTGGATTTTCTGTTGTCTTGCACAAACATTGATTCAGGTAAAAAATATACATATAAATTTAATAAAAAAAATTTCACCCGCTATTATAAATTTTTCACACAATCAAGGTTTGGTAAATGGTCTTAATATTTTCAACCTAGCAACAAATTCACCTTCTGCGTTATTTGAACGTGGCACATGTGACATTTTAAGGCTTGCTAATATATAATACTGTACAATAAAATTTCAATTTTCAATTTTCACGTCTTCTATGATTATTTATTTGATTAAAAATTCAAATTTATAAATTTTTTAAAATGTTTTTGTTTTTAAGAAAAAAAAGCTCGGCTTAATTTCCAAATCAGTACTCAACAATGACATGACAAGATGGGAATAGTGGTATAAAACTTTCTATCTTCGGTATTTTTGCCACCTTATGACATGCACATTGAATAAAAAATAAAAAAAAAGTAATCAAAATAATGAAATCATTAAGTAATACTGTACATTTCCTCATGACGAATCATTCCATTATAAAAGAAGTGTGTAACAATACACAACTTCAGCTTGTATGATCTTCAAAGTTGATGTTTTCGCAATCAATTTTGCAATCAAACATCAATCCATTACGTGTTGCCGACAACTTAATTAGATACAAGTGATTGTTATATATTTAATAACTATTTACTATTATTTGAATACACACGCGCACACACAATATATGTATATATATTCACTTGTAATAATTAAATACAATTTGTTTACCAAAATAAATAAATACAATTTGTGGTTAACGAAAACTCTTATCAAACAATAGAGACTTAAGTTATTTGGACTCGTGATAATAACATGGCTAAAATGTAATCCATCTCCATTTTGTTTATTTCGTGCGTTATTATATTTTCGATGAATCTGCCTGCAATGACTAATGGGAAAGATAGCAATAGATCAATTTATATAACGTTTGATATAACACATCATATTTAATGCAAATTATTGTCAAAACGTGTCCAAGACAAACAAGCTCCATTTCTTAATTAAAATTGCTTATACCAGCTGGGTCTCTGCGTTTGGATGCATATTAAAATTTATCAAATGTAAAAAAAATCCATCCATCGAAGGTAGGGCCAATCAATTTAAAAATTCGGTGGAAGCAGACCATGGTTCCGATCCGGGAAAAATCCAAAATGTCCTTTTTTTTCTTTTCAGCAAAATTTCCTTTGTTCATATATAAAATAAGGATTTCGATTTTCTCATGCGGTGGGAGAGAGTTTTCTCACACATTTTATGTGGGCCCACATCTATAAAAAAAAATAAAATTACACAAAAATCAAAAAATATAAGAAAAAACAACTTTTCTACGAAATGAGAAAATGTTTTCTGATAAAATAATAATGGCTGCTCAGTTTATAACTACGGTCTAAATCAAGGGTACAATTTATGTTAGCCGCTGTGTCCTTTATGTTGTAAGTAAATTATTATTATTATTATTGTTGTTGTTGTTGAAAACTAATATTTAACAGAATATAGACTAGGAAAGCATATTAATATGAAAAAGAAAATAAAAGGAATTTTTGAGAATTTAAATGTAAACATGAGTTTGAATAAAAGAATCGCATGTGGAATAAATATAAACAATGTAAGAATTCTGTACATAAAAAAATAAGAGTAAATACATTTTTTGGTCCCTAACAAAAAACACGGTCCCCACTTTAGTCTCTTAAAAAATAAATTAGTCAGTTAGTCCCTGACAAATTCAAAGTTGACTCATTTTAGTCCTTTTGAGGGACTAATATGGGTCTTTTTTGAATTTGTGAGGGACCACGATTTCAACTAAATGGGTCCACTTTGAATTTGTTAGGGACTAACTGACTAATTTATTTTTGTAAGGGACTAAAGTGGGGACCGTATTTTTTGTTAGGGACCAAAAATGATATTTACTCAAAAAAATAATAATATTGACACGGTTCGTCCTTATCCTCGTTTCAATGGTTGTTGGCAATAGGTTAGGTATGAAATGAAACTCTAATTTCGGGAATGGATTCTCTAATGTCACAATTCTCTTATGTCTTTTTTAATAATCAGAGAAAAATATTGAAATAACTAGCTAGTTAAAAATTTGACACCACTGATTTATATTTGTGATCATGTCATGATAAATATGATCCATTTCCTCCAATTCCCAAGTCAATTTGTACTCCAAAAAAGTCTTCTTTAAAATAATGGCTTCAGTAGGATTCTAAATTTCAAACACATGTCTGCCCTTGCTGGTCACAAATGGCTTACCACTTTGACCATAACATATTGGATAAATTAACCCATAATTTTATGTAAAATGTTCAAGCTAGTTACCATTAACCCAATTCTAATGATTTTAATAAATAATAATAATAATAATAATAATAATAATAATAATAATAATAATAATAATAATAATAGTTGTAGACTATTTATTAAGGTGAAATAATATTTCGTTCTCAAAAGCGCTAATAATCTTAAAATGGAACAAAATACCAAGAGAATAAATACTTTTTTATTGAAAAGTAATAAAAATGAGATTCAGATTGCATTAAAGGTTGATGAAATTAATTCAGCCGATTGCTCTATTTTTTTTTTCTCAATTTTTAATGTGTTGTAATTGAATCTTTTGGTATATGATATAATTGAATCTTTAGTACTAGTTAGAGAGTTATTAAAATTTTGATTTATCATTATGATTTTATAAAAAAAAATCATTAAAATGATTTTATTAATATTTCAAACGTTTTTATATTTTTTATATTTTTTACGATTTTTTATGTTTATAATTTTATGTTATACGATTTTTTTTATCATTTTTCCTATTTTACGTAATATCTCGATTTTAATTACCTTGGTGATGACGATATTTTCATTAGATAGTGGGATTATATATGATTGAGTTTTAAGAAGATTTAACGTTTTTTTAAGGTTTAGAATTAATCTTCTAAATTACTTAAATAGCTGAGAAACGAAATAAACAATATTTTTTTTTCTCCTCTTTCAGGATATAGTCAGGAAGATTGTTAAGCTAGTTTTTTAGAATATTTTACAGTTTCCTTTTTTTTTAATTGTTAGGTTCACAGAAAAAATAATTTAAATATTAATTATTTAGAAGATGTATAAAATTATTAAAAATTCTTACTCTTGCTTTTTAACAAATTAATATAATTTTTAGCCTATTTTTATAAATCCTCGTGAAAAAAACCCAGATAAAACCCTTATTTGTAGAACCCCGCAAAAAAAACTTCAAAGAATTTTAAAAGTCTAAAAACATTAAATGTACGTGCATTTTAAATCATTCGTTGTTTATTATTTACACAGGATAATATTTTTTTTCTCTAGAAAAAATATAGAAATTACTTGTTAAGAATTGATAAAAATCATTGCACAAGTATCAACAAATTTTACATAGAATTTAATAAATTATTGCATGCACTGGCGGACCCACGTTGGGTCACATGTGATTTTGGATTTTTTTTTTTTTTTTTAGTTATGCAGGTTATTATTTGTCTCTTGGATCAATATTTATAGTAGGAGCAAATATTATTTTAAGTCCCTAACAAAAAATATGGTCTCCATTTTAGTCCCTTATCAAAAGTTAGTCTCGAGGAGGTCCCTAAAAAATTCAAAGTGGATCAATTTAATTAAAATCGTAGTCCCTCACAAATTCAAAAAAGACATACATTAGTCTCAAAAAGACTAAAATAGGTCCACTTTAAATTTCATAGGGACCAAGTGACTCTTTTTTGTGTAATGGACTAAAGTGGGGACCAAATTTTTTGTTAGGGACCAAAAATGATATTTATTCTTATATTAGTTAGCAACGTACAGAGATGATTAAAACAACATAGTAACACAAATTGATTAGAGAAAACTTATTTTTCCTCCCTTGTCACGTACCCATTCCCATGATTTCCCATTCTCATGATTTCTTCATCCTTTGTTATGGAAGCAACTACATTATAAGCGGGTTCAAGCGTTAATTTAAACTTTTTTTACAAAAAAAAATTTGGCGGCGCTGCCCCCGAACCCCCACCACTAAATGTGCGGACATAGAGAAATTTTTTTGGGTCTGCCACTGATTGCATGACAATAATATCAAGTCACTTGTTCCCAGGAACAGTGACCATTTTGCCACTGTTGGCCAAAAACATTACCAGACTGCCACGCCAACAGTAAATTTTGCCAAAATGTCACGTGGCATATTTCGCTACACTGTGTAGCGAAATATGTGTTCAAATAATTCGCTACACGGTGTAACGAAATATGCCACGTCAGAACCAAAAATGCCACGTGTCAAAATTGTAGAAATTCGCTACCCTGGACAGAAATCAACGGTTGATATTTGTAGTGTAATTATTGATTAATTAATATTAATTAATTCGTATGACTTCTTAAATTATAACTGTTGGATGCACCAAAATCAACGGTTAAGATATGGTGTAAGACTAAATGATCCTGATCCATATATATATATATATATATATATATATATATATATATTATTTTTCTCATGTTACATGAAACAGAAATCTTTTCAAGCACACACAAGTGCAATGTGGATTCCACTTTGTGTTTTTCTCTCTTCTCTATTTAGTGGGATCCATATTGTATATTGTGTGTGCATAAGAAAATTTCTCTCATATAATATGAGAAAAATAATATCTATATATAACAATTATTTGATCAATCCAATAACAATTAAGTTAAATCACACATGGTTAAGCCTGATCCACTAGGGGTGTTCGCGGTCTGGATTGGATCGGTTTTGGAAGCAAAACTCATCCGATCCAATCCTTTCGGCTTGATCATGTAATCATCCATTCGGTTTGGATTTTTTTTCAAATCTGATCCGATGCAATCCAATTTTTTTCGGTTTGGAATGGATCGGTTTTCAGTTTTTTGAAAATCCTAAAATTTGTTTCATAATTATTGTGCAAATAACATCTTTTGTATATATTGGCTTTGCCAATTTTATTTTATTTTGAAATACAAAAGTATCAGTAAACGATAATATAGTTTTTTTTTTTGCATTGAAACATGAAGCTCTATATAGATGAAATTTTGTTGATGAGATGTGACTAAGTTTTTTCTTGGGTTTAGTTTATGGGTTAATGGGTCTTGGGTTTAGAAATGTTTGAGCTATGGTTGGGGAAAGTCTCAAGTAGATAAAGGGGAATTAATATATTGGATCGGTTTGGATTGGATCGGTTTTCATCAACCCATCCGAAAACCGATCCAATCCAATTAAAATTTGCGGTTTTTTTTCGGTTTTCGGTTATCGATTTTTCGGTTCGGTCACCGCGGTTTGAATCGGTGTGGATCGGTTGATGAACACCCCTATGATCCACTGGATGTTTGTGTCTTTGTTGGGGTTGGTATTGCGAGATGGAACCTTGGGGAGATGCTCTATGGGATGGAATGTTCAAGGCTAGATCGATCTTGATGTTGAGTAGGGGACTTGGGGAGGTATCAGCAAAACACTTTGATGCTCAAGTCAGTAGATGAGTGATATGTTCAAGTCTAGATAGATAGGATGATCATATATGGGTTCTAAGCCTCTCTTTATATAGTAGTTGATCGTCTTACTTATGTTGCCTTAATATGGTGACATTCAATCTTATTGGTGCACAGAGATGGCTCTTGCAAGTGATCCTATGTTCGGGATGACTATGTTGGAATTTATATTGATAATCCATTGGTTATGAATAAGAAGTGGGTTAATAAAGAAAAGAGAAAAGGAAAGTTGAAGGGGTGTGTGGGTTTTAACAAGTCATACATTGGACAACTAGTAGAAAGTGGAAGAGTTTATAAGCTCACGCCTCACTCTCTTAAATTGGCCCATGGGTCACTACACATTTTGTAAAAGGGGAAGAGCTAGGTGGGCTTTGGTCCACCACACACGCGCATGCCGCCGTTCATCCAGCCAGCTCGGATCGGTTTGGTTCGGTTCATATATGTGTAATAAAAATAATTTTTATTAAATAATTTTTTTATTTTTTGTCCAAAAAAGTACCCGTTGCTTCCCTCCAAAATTTAAAATCGAAATGTTTCTACCCTCCGGTTTTTTGAGCAATTTTGAACCGAACCGGTTCTTTCCTTTCACGAACCTGTCACGGGTTGTGTCTGCTCACGGACCGGTCACCGGTCACCAGTTGTTCCCGTTCGCCGAATCGGTCACCGGTCACACCCATTCGCGGCCGTCAGACACGGCGGTTCGTCGTCGGCGGCGGTTCATCCTTCCAGTTTTTTCTGCACTGAAACTCTGTCGGATTTTTTCCCTCCTTCTGGTTTGCATATTCCTGTTCATACTCCGGTGTGATTTCCTTTGGCATTTTGTTGTGTTCATTTGGGCTGTTGACTGGTAGTGCCGCCACTCTTCAGACGAAATCCGTTCTATCCTGGGAGACAAGTGTCCATCTACCTTAGGCATCAGTGAGGGGGCAAATTGTCTTAAGGAGACACGTTCTGTGGGCTCAGATTTTATTCCTCTAATTCTGCATTTTCATTCCTCTGATTCAATCTATTTCATCATCTGACATCAAGTAAGTCTGTTTTAATTTTTTATAATTATACAATGATATTTCTGATCATCTATCTCTTCTGATTTATACGTTGGGTCAAATCTTTTAGTGATTTAATATTTCCCATTGATGGGCTACATCCTATAGGTGTAACTGGAAGCATATATCTGTCCTTTAGTTATTGGCTATTAAAGAAGTTATAGAGTCATGTGATGTTGACGACGTGTAGTCGCATTGGACTAAGTTGTTGTTATCAAGTGTTAGTGTATTTGCGAGATTGTCAATGTATGCATATGACTGCATTTCCTTAGCTTGAAGTTTTGGATGTTGGGCCTTTTGAGGAGACTAAGCCTACTATCCTACGTTGAATAGCTGCAAGATAAGTATTCAACAATGACATGACAAAATGGGAATAGTAGTATAAAACTTCCTATCTTCGGTATTTTTTCCACCTTATTACATGCACATATATAGAATTAAAAAAAAAATCAAAGTAATGAAATCATTAAGTACTACAGTACATTTCCTGACGAATTATTCCATTATAAAAGAAGTGTGTAACAATACACAACTTCAGCTTGTATGATCTTCGAAGTTGATGTTTTGTGCAATAAATTTGCCAATCAAACATCAATCCATTACGTATTGCCGACAACTTAGACATGTGATTGTTATATGCTTATATATCTAATAACTATTTAATATTATTTGAATGACAGCGCACACACAATATATGTATATATATTCACTTATAATAATTAAATATAATTTGTGGTTCACGAAAACTCTTACCAAACAAAAGAGACTTAAGTTATTTGGACTCATGATAATCATGACTTGGCTAAAATGTAATCCATCTCCATTTTGTTTCTTTCGTGCATTATTATTTTCCACGAATTTGATGGATTTCTATAAAATTTGATATAACACATCATATTCAATGCAAAATATTGTCAATGCATGTCCAATTCAAACAAGTTCCATGTCTTAATTAAACTGCTTATACCAGCTGGGTCTTTCCGTTTGGATGCATATTAAAATTTATCAAGGTAAGAAAAAGTCATCCATGAAAGCTATATAGGGACCACTCAACTTTGAATCTTCATATTCTTCTCGTCAATTACAAACCTCGAAGAATTTGGTAGAAGATGATGATGGTTCCCATCTGGGAAAAATCCAAAATGTCCGTTCTTTTTTCCAAAATTTCCTATGTTTATATATAGTGGCTGGCTGGCTGCTCAGCGCTTATAACTACGGTCTAAATCAAGGGTCCGATTTATGATAGCCGGTGTGACCTATCTGTGGCCAGTCAATTATGAGCCACTCATTATTATTATTATTTTCGAAAACTAACATTTAACAGAATATATGCTTTGGCTATCTTATACTATAACGTAAGAATATGAAAAAGAAAATAGAAGGAAGGTTGAGAATTTAAGTGTGAACATGAGTGTTATAAAGTCTTAATCCTGGACCCGCCCCGAATCGGATTAGTTGCGAAG
The DNA here is from genome assembly GCF_033153095.1 of Gastrolobium bilobum. NCBI lineage: Eukaryota > Viridiplantae > Streptophyta > Magnoliopsida > Fabales > Fabaceae > Gastrolobium > Gastrolobium bilobum. Next base: position 400,087 of record NW_026898163.1, read on the forward strand.
CAATGAACCGATTGAAATATTTCTAAAAAAAAAAAAAAAATCTCATCTTGAATAAGAATAAACAAGGTAAGAACTATATATAATAGAAGGGCTCTAATTTAACATTTAAAACTTTAAATTGAAAAATTATATAAGTTGACTTGTGTAATTTATTATTTAATTCATTTAAAATAGATTACTTCGATGTTTGAAACTTTCCGAGTGACCCAACACAAATTAGGTAGCTATTGCCTATTGGTTGTTGATGAACAGAATATAACTTTTCATACGTATCTTATTTTTATAAAGTGATTTTGTAAACATTTAGGGCTTGAACAGAATATAACTTTTCATTCCGAGTGACCCAACACAAATAAGGTGGCTATTGCCTATTGATATTAAGATAACCAAATAAAACTATAAGATGTGGTCTAATCATATAAAATTAGGGCTTGAAATGATTACCATGAATAAGAACAAAAAATCTAACTGAACGTTGGACTCCACGGTTAACTTTTCTTGTCTAAAAATTGTTTTTGGTGAATTCTTGTTTAATAATTTAATTCAAGGAAAAAAAAATGGTATTATTTATCATATACGAATAATATATAGACTTACCCCTATGGAGGTTTTCATTTTAAGGCTTACTAATATTTATTATATAACATTATAAGATAAAACTCCAAAAATTAAGGAAGTTTTACTCTTTTTATTATATAAAGTTAGAGAGGTGACAAAAGAAATACACAATATCTACCCAATGGGTGCAGCTCAGTTGGTAACTTGGCGCTGAGTTAGTGGGGTTAGATATGTGTTCGATTTCCACTGAATTTTGGGGAGGGGGCTGAACCTTTAGCCATCACTGTTCCCCCGCACTCCGGATTAGTCCCATAGCCGGCTCAAAGAGTCGAAGCTCGTGGGGATACCGGAGGGAGCCAACTCGTCTCAAAGAGATAATTAGGGTTGGGTAACTTCAAAAAAAAAAAAAAATACACAATATCTTTTTGCTCTTTTCTTTCATCCGTGGATAATCAGGAATGTTGTTAAACTAGTTTTTAAGAAAAATTTAATAGTTTTCTTTCTTTTTTTAATTGCTAAGTTCACCTAAAATTTAATTTCAACCTTAATTACTTAAAAGATGATTAAAATTTTGAGAATGCACATGACTACTTACGCTTTCCTTTTAACAAATTAAGATGATTGTTAGTTATTACCTAAAAGAAAAAGATGATTGTTAGCTTATTTTTATAAATCGTCGTGAAAAAAAAAACTCATAAAACCCTTATTTAAAGACCCTCCCAAAAAAAACTGCAAGAAACTTAAAAGTCTAAAGACATCAAATTAAGGCCCATGCATTTTATTTTAAATCATTCTTTGTTTATATATACAGGATACTATTATGTCGCGTAAAAAAGAGATAAAATTACTTGTTAAGAACTGATAAATCATTGCATAAGTATCCAAAAATTTATGCATAGAATCAGTTTGTATTTGTTTCGAATTTAATAAATCATCTGCACGACAAATATATTAAGTCACTTTATTCCCACTTTGCAGAGATGCTGAACAGTTCAGAACATGCAACTGTGATAAGTGTTAGCTCATGGAATAGCCACTTTGTTGTGAACATGCATGCAACTGTGATAAGTGTTTGACGGTGGAATAGCCACTGTTATTGGGAATAGAAAATGTTAGAAAGACAAGACTGTACTTATTGCTCAGCTGTCCTGTCACTATTGATACCATAGTTGTCTATATCACGTTCCCTCTTACATCGAACGTGCATTTATCGCCCTGCCACATGATCAGAGTGACCATAGATGGATCTTCGGTTTTAGACAAAAAAAAAAGAAAAAAGAAAAAAAATCCGGACTATACTCCATGGGCTATGTCCCACAAAGAAATTCAAACATATACACATAAGATGAGTAAATACCATTTTTAGTCCCTGTCAATATCTACGAAGTCCTTTTTAGTCTCTGGCAATAAAAAAGGACCAAATTGGTCCCTGAAATTACAAAAAAATGGCCATGTTAGTTCTTATGTCAACTCCCAAATATGTAGAGTGGCCCTTTTCTTGTACTTTCAGGGACCAATTTGGTCCTTTTTTATTGCCAGGACTGAAAAGAACTTCGTAGATATTGTCAGGGACTAAAAAAGGTGTTTACTCCATATAAGATTTTGGGAGTTATATTCCGGGGGTTATCCGGCAAAAAGAGCCAAAACATATATTTCTAGGAGTTGTTTCTCGCAAAAAAATCATATATGATAATCCATGGGCTATATTTCTATGGATTCACTTCAAGAGCTGTATCCCATGGAAGATCACATATATATGCGTTCATTGATTAGAACCGTTATCCATCTATTACATTATGTCATACCACTACATATCATATAATCACATATCACATCATATTATATCATAACTATCATATCCTAATACATCGTATCATAACACATGCGTAAGCTACATGAATGCAATTTTATTATATATCTACATTCAGTGGCGGGCCTAGATAAAGTAATTCATGTCCGTACATTTAATGGCCGGAGTTCGGGGGCAGCGCCTCCGAATTTTTTTTTAATATAACTTTCACATGGAGGAGTTGACTTATCAATGCTCCTGCATTGATAAAAATGATATAACCTTTTTCCACCAAAACCAGCCTACCCTGATTTGTCATAAGCAGCCCAATGATTTTACAGACAAATACTTAGCAACCCCGGACTAAAAATGTCAAGAAAGAAGGAAAAACATATAGGGTGAATAGCAACTCTAGGCAGATAGAAACATAAACTAGTAAAAATGATACATAAATTAAATGTTACCAGTGAAGCAAGTATCAAGTCATCCTATCTCTTCAGTTACTACCTGAAAAAGAGTATACATCAGAATTAGTGACATTTAATTTCAATACAAAAAAGGTATTTAACATTTGCATTAGCATAATTAACAGTGACTAACCTCCATGAAAAGCTGGTACACTAAAATGGAGGAAAATGCAAAAAAGTTCCAAAGTGGCCAAACTATCTAATTAAAAAAAAAAATTAAAGAAAATTTTAAATGCATTAAAAAACAAAATAATATAAACAAGAAAAGAAAATAATCAAGAGTAAACTAAGCTATTACAATAGAACAATTACAAAAGCATTCTTCGATTCTTCTTGCTTGAAAATATTGCATTATATCTTCATCATCAATCTTCTCAAATATATCACGTTCAACATAAGTTAGCATGCATGCGTTAAAACAATAATCACTTATCCGATTGTGCAACTTATCCTTGACAAAAGTCATTGCAGAAAAAACTCGCTCAACATTAGCAGTTGCGACCGATAGAAGGAGAGTCAACTTTATCAACAAATAGACCATTAGATAAACAATATTCTTTCTCTTCTCAACCATCTTCAAAGCTAGGTCAGAAATGCTTTTCAAATTGACAAAATCAGAATCAGCTCTTACATCAACAATAAAATTACTGAGACTTGAAGAAAGAAAAGGAATATTTGCAAGCTCATCAAACTCCAAAGGATAAAATCTAGCAAACTCAATCAACTTTTCTTTGTTAAAAGTAGAAAATGAATCATGAGGATGAAGACAACTCAAACACTCAAGCAACTTGGTATTGACATTATCAAATCGATCACCCAACTCTTGAACCTGAGTATTTATCACTCTATTAAATAACTCTACCTTAAAGTAGTGCAAGAATGTGAATGATTCCAATCTCCGTCTTGATCTCCCTTTAGGACAATAAACATCCTCCATATTTAGAATCTTAATATCATATTTATTAGCAAAAATGTTCGTTTCTTGAAGCAATTCATCAAAATCATTATCTCTCACCTCTTATAAGCGAGACTTGACTACCTTCACTAAATCAATTGAATTTAAAAGGTCTTGATCTTTTCTTTGTAGTGCTTGTGAGAACTCATAAGAAATCCCCAAGATAAGTTGCATAAGATGCAACAAGAATGCAAACTCAAAATCCTCCATAGCATACAAAATGCAACCTGCATCAGTTCTTGCAACATCATTCTTGCAGCATCATTATCTCTCACCTCTCTCTCTATATGATTTGATGTCATTGAATAAATAGAAGGTCTATTTCCCGGATCCGCTTTAAGATTTTCTATATTAACTTTTGCTTGAAATGGTGATTGAAAACTTTGAAATTGAGAAGCTTAAGGTGGTACACTTTGTCTTTGATCTTGAGGAGAATTTTCCATAATTGGAACTGAAATACTATTTGAAACTTGTTCACTTTGAGATTTGGGTTCTGTATTTGTGGGTTTTAGACGTTTGAAATAAAATTGCATCCCTGACAAATCATAATTTATACTTAAAACAATTATACTCATTATGTTAGTGAAACAACTACAACATAAAAATTGAAAAGTAAATATCAATTATACCATTTGTTGATATTAAAACATTTATAACAAATAAATAAATATAGAAAGTTACCTTTCATTGAGACTTGTCAAATTACTACGAACCCACAATTGTTTGTGCTCTTAATGTTTCAACATCTTACAAACTGGCTTCCTCATTAGTACTTCGCCTTCTCCAACTTCCTCTACAAAGCCATTCTCTCATTTCTTAGAAGGCAGATGCTCAAGTTCAATCTCACGTATATTTATCTAACAAACTGAACAATTTGCCACTGCTAACCGATTGTGCCCTTAAGTAAAGAAGAATAATAGGCTGAAGAGGGGTTTGTTTATGGGGTCTTTGAAATAAAGAAGAATAATAGGCTGAAGTACTTTGAGTAATGTGGCACTCCGTCGTTACAAGGCCAAAAAAACCATGTGAATGCCATTAATTGATGTGACTCAGAAGCAAGCAGAATAAATAAACTGAGAAAAATTTCCAAATTTTAGCTCTCATTTTTAGTAGACATTGTCCAACATGTTTCCTCACCTTCCATATAATTTCATCCAAGCACAAGAAAATTCTTCCATACTTGTCATTATGTGGAATAATGACACAAGCAAATTATTCCATACTAGGTAATCGTGGCTGTCTAAAGGGAACCACTAGCAGAAAGTGGATTTTGCTAATCTTTTTGTGTTGCCACTAATTATTTGTGGGGTTGTACTTTTTTCTCCTTTAGAAAAAGAAGGTTTAAATAAATTAAATAGAATAAATCAATCAATAATAGGCAATTTGGTATATAACACAAAGATTTATTCTATAATTTAATATATTACAAAGATTTATTCTATAATTTAACATAACACAAAGATTTATACTATAAGCTGATGATAGTTGGAAAGTTCATGGTTTAGAAGTCATAAATGTATTCTTTTTATGCCTACATTAAAATTACAAGAATTGGTGTACTAAAAAAAATTACAAGAATTGTAGATGTTTGTGGACTACCTGTAGTTATTTTGAAAGCAACTTTCAAGTTTTTTTTACCTTTTCCTTTAATCTCACAGAATTCATGTGTAAATGTTCAGTTGCATTTATTTAGTTATTGGGTTGTTGGTGATGATGTAAAAGGAATTATAACTTGTAATCTTTGGCAAAGGGAATATTGGAGTTCTCCCTTTCAAATCCATAACAAACAAGATCCACGGTATATAATAGTATAAATTATATAAAAAGACACGATTAACTTAAACCTGTTTAAAAATAAAAAGCATTACTCACGTATCAGTATCATTAGATATGAGTGTATAAAATAATATATAAAAGGAATGAAAGAATGAAAAAAATGGGTCATACTGGGATCGCTTTGGGCAATGGTGGCAGTGCCAGAAAAATCACAAGAGCCAGGAGCTCTGTTTTTGCGCTAATAGAAGCTGTTGAAGGCATAGGAAGCATGAGCTTGAATAGTGTTTGGAAGAAAACATAGTCCATCTGGTTGAAGAGGAAAACAATCAGTCAAAAATAATAATATTAAATGCAAGAGCTTGTTTACTTGCCATTGCCAACACCAATAATATCCTGAAATTTCTTATTTTTATGAAATTCTGAGCAAAAATTGCAAGCAACAAACTAAACAGAAGAAACAAGTATTTTGGGGGAATAAAAACCATACCTTTGAACATTTTTGAGGGTCTGGTTCACTGGCGGACCTCAAGGATTCCTATGGTGGTGTTTTTGTTGTGCGTCCCTGTTGTGGTCATCCTTGTACTTCAAGCTTCATGGTTGATCGAAGAAGAAGGAGCCAAGGGTTTTTTTTAATCACCTTCAGTCTTCATATAACATAGATAGAAGAACCCAACAACAATTGCAAACTCAATTTTTTTTTGATATTTTTTTTCAAATTTTTATGTCGCAAGTGCAGTCACGTGCGCCTACCTACGTCCGCCATTGTCTACATTCATCACAACACATACCATGTGAACCAGAATTCTATTCGACCATGTAGAACAACATACAAGAGAAAATTCATAAACCAAGAGCTTACGTGGAACTAGCTTTCCTGTAAACCTTACTCGTACGTCAGTAAAGCTATCCGTATATCTGTAACAGTCAAGATCACATATTCAAACATGATTTTTATGTCAATACATAATTACTTGTACTTGAAGAAATCCTCTTATATATATACATATTTCGAAATTCTTCTTCAAGTTAGTTCACATAATCCTTTTCACATTCCTAATTACCAAATCATGCCAATTCATACCAATTCAAAAGTCAAACTCTATTTTAGACATATTCTTAAAACCTTACATAATGACACTTTCAACATAAATAACTTAACCTATAGTTTAACTTAGGTTTCCACACTTTCACTAACTTAACATACACTTGATTTTATCTGATTTATACAACCAAGTATTTAATTGAATTAAAAACCATACCTAAGTCACATAACCACATAGTGGTCGAATGATACTAGTAAGGTTGCCATTTATTTTTTCAAACTTCACATAGCCATTTACCACACCAATCATCAACTTATCATTATTTAGCCCAATGACCATTTAAGGTGCCAATGACCATTTCATGCTTTCAACTAATGAGCCAACTAATTCAGTCCAGTATAATACATTCATTTAGCACCAAAAATCCCTAAAATATCAGCCAACAAACTTCCAAGTCCTTTTTCTTCATTATGGCCGAAATGATAGTATAAATGTCCAACATGGACAGTCTGAACTAATTAATTCACGAAAAATCAATTTCTGATTTGATTGCCCTAAATTTTGGATATGGTAGACTAGACATATATAGCTTTAATTTAGTATAAACTACACTCAATTTAGAGTCCTATAACTCCATATATGCCTTTTTCAAGAAAGAGGTCAGATTTGCCTCTTATAGGGTTTATCAACTTCTTTTCAATTTCCAATGGTTCAAACATTATTCAATCAACTCCACAACCATTAAATACCATCATTACACATCAAAACAAAACATATAAACATGATTTAACATCATCCATGTTCAGCCATGTTCATCCAAAAACCTAAAAATTATAACTTGAAAACTAACCGTTTAAACTTGAATTTCTTGACACCAATAAACTCCAAATTACCTAGAGATTATTCTCCAAGCTTCAAACCATAAAAAATCTGAACTTTTCCTTCATAAACAGTACATAGGTTGAAGGTTTTAGAGAAGAAAAACAAGAGATTGAAAGCTTCAAAGAAGAAACTAAAACCATAGAAAGATTCCTAAGGTTGTAAGGAAGATTTCTTGTGAAATAGTCATGATATTTTTGTGAGGTTTTCTAAGAGATATGAGCTCTCAAAGTTCTCTGTTGGTGGTTGGTCTATGTAGAGGAAAAAGAGCATAAATTTCATGGGTTAGAAGAAGAAACAAGACGGAAAACCACCTTGAAACATTTAAAAGCTTACTAGCCATTTTTGTTGACTTTCTGTGATTTTTAAACCAATTGAATTTGCTAACCTATTAAACACACTCCTCCTTTCTTCCTAAGTTCATATTTGTGTGGATAGCAAGTGGAAGAACCGACCTTGACATATAGATAGCTTAAAAGACATGGTAACTTAGTTATTAAGCTTGGTTTATTAACTTAGTCATTACTTTGACCTATAATTATTCTTATTAGTTGATTTTAACATAACTTTGACTTAATTTTCATCATTATTCTAGACATAATTAACTTAAATTAAACCCACTTAAAACCCTTAGAATTTTTTAAAAAATTTAATTACATCATCTAATTAAAGTTTAGGCCAAGTTTTGCCTAATTGAAAATTGGTCCCTAAACTTTCATATACTATACTTTGACCTCTAAACTTTTCAGATATTACTTTAAGGGTCCTAATTAACTTGTTTGACATGAATTATATTTTCATAATTTATATCATGTCAATCAGATGATTAATAGATCAATTCTAGCTTTCGTAACATATTTATCTTAAAATTACACAATTTAACTATATAATTCCTTAATTTCCTAAACTTATGTAATTATATGCATAAAAGGCCATACTTAATCAAATCTTAAAGGTATGGTTTGTTATATAAAGCTATTTTCTGATTTTGTGAGAATATTTCAGAACTAATTTTGTAATTTAAATCATAGATTGTTCTTCTAAAATTTAATATATACTTAATAAAGAAAGTATGGGGTTACAAATATTAATTAAACAAAAAAGAGTGCATAACACACGAACACATAGTTCACTGTCTTAGGTTCGATTCTTAACCTTTTGGGTTTAGGAACCGCAACCTTAACTAAGCACCCTCACACTTTCAAGTATTTCAAGGATGGTTTCTTTCCTTTCTATACTTCGTTTGACATGTTTTGTCTTCTTGTGGGACACTCTATTAATAATATAGTTAGTCGTTAAAATGGGTTTCCCTCATAAGTTCTGTGATAAACTGGACGTAATTAACATTTCATTTATCATTTTTTTCAATGTTCGATTTTTCCTTTCTGCAATCCCATTTGATTGCAGAGCATAAGGAGCAGTCGTTTGGTGTATAATACCAGACTTTATACAGAATTCATCTAAGGGGCCATCATATTCACCCCCATGATCGCTCCTTGCTACTTTAATTTTCTTACTGAGTTGATTTTAACTTCATTTTTATATTGTCTAAAAGAAATAATAGCTTCATCTTTACTATTAAGTAAAAATACATAACAATATCTATTGCAATAATCAATAAAAGTAATAAAATATTTCTTATTATACCTAGATGGTATAGATTTCTTATTACATATATCGGTATGCTATTAATCTAATAATTCAATTAATCTTTCATTAGAAGAAAAAAGTAACTTAGAGAATTTAGATTCAACACATACTTGACATTTATTATTATTTAAACAATCAACCTTAGGTAATAAATCTAAATGAATTAAACTTGTAATTGATCTAAAATTAACATATCCTAGTCTTTGATGCCATAAATTAGAAGATTCAAGAAAATAAACACAAGAAACATTATTATTATTAACACCATCATCGGTTACAGTCATTACATTGAGTTTGAAAAGGCCCTCACTAAGGTAACATTTTCCTACATACATATCATTATTAGAAAGTACAAACTTATCAGAAACAAATACGAGCTTGAAACCATTCTTGCTTAAGAGGAATCCAGACATTAAATTCTTGCAAATTTCAGGCACATGGAGCACATTATTGAGTGTCACAGTTTTTCCAGAAGTCATCTTTAAGGCCACCTTCCCAACACCTTCCACCTTTGAAGTTGAAAAGTTACCCATATAGATTTTTTCATCTGGCTTCGCAGGGGTGTAGAAAGAAAACATCCATCTATTGGCACACACATGCGTGGTGGCACCAATGTCCACCCACCATTCCTTGGTATCTCCAACCAAATTTCATTCCAACAGAATTGCCGACAGATTCATATCTTCAACCTTTTTAGCTATATCAACCATGTTGGCTTGAGTAGTCTTCTCTTGAGTTGTCTTCTTCTTCCTTTTGGAGTTCTTTGCCTTCACGGTGGTCAGGATTCCAACAATTATAACAATTGCCTTTGAACTTCTTACCTTTACCTTAACCTTGGCCTTGCTTAGATGATTCCTCATCAAAGTGTTTTCGTATCTTGGACTTTGAACCAACTTCAACAACATTGGCCCTTGCAGCCATATAACTACTGCTAAGTTTCTTTTCAGAAATCTTATTATCTTCCTTTATTCTCAATCTCATGATCAGATCTTAGAGTGACATTTCTTTGCGTTTATGCTTGAGATAACTCTCGAAATCGTTCCAAGATAATGGTGATTTTCTATAAATGCAGCAACTTGGAAAGACTCACTAAGGGATATCCCTTCAGCATGAATTTCATGCAAAATCACTTGAAGCTCTTGAACTTGCAGGACCACATATTTAGAGTCTTGCATTTTGAAGTCCAAAAATTTGCCAACTATAAATTTATTTAAGCTAGCATCCTCAGTTTTGTACTTCTTATTTAAACTATCCTATAATTCCTTAATTGTCTTAAGATTATTGTTTATGAAGACATTTAGAGATTGGAATATATCTGATTTCACAAGGGTCAAAATCTGAGAAGTCAAGATGGATGTATATTATGTAAACAAAAATCTGCACCAAAAAGAAAAGTAGTATAACTCACTAAATATTGAAAGAACAGATGCAGAAAGATCGAATAAATCCAAGCCTAATAGAAGTTGTCTCCTTAAGACAATTTGTTCCCTCTATTAATGCCAAGGGTTTGATGAACAATTGCCTCCTAGGTAGAACGAATGTACGTCTCAAGAATGATGGCACTATCAATCAGAAGCCCCTACGAACACAACAAAATGCAAGATAGAATCGCATTTTTCTAAGCCTAAGGCAGTGTGTATGAGTATGGATGCAGGAAGAACTTAGAAAGAGTTAGGCAGAGTAATGACTCAGAAAAATTCGGATAGATTTTTTGAAGGGTTTAGCATCTATATATAGAGACCGATCGGACATGATGAACAGTCGTCGACGAACCGTCGTGACTGACGACAGCGAGCCATTATGACCGATTACCGATTCGGTTCAAAACTAACCGAACGCAACAGTTCGGTTCAAAAACGAAACCGAAAGGAAAGAATCGGTTCGATTCAAAATAGGCGGGAAGAAACGTTTTGGTTTGAAAAAATTTGAAAAAGAAGAGGAAAAGAGAAGATGAAAGGGTATGTAACACCCCGTGTATACTCGATTTGTTAACATCAGAATGGTATTAAGCGCAGCTTAATATTAATTACTTACAGCGAAATTAACGTTAGAATTACTAAGTGAAAAATACGGATAAACTTTTTCCTTTATCCTACGTGTTACAATTTTCATGATTAATCTTACACTTACCTATTATCCTAATCATCGTTAATTATTTACTTGTAATGTCCATCGATATTAAAATTATCCACTAATTACTTTATTGTCATACCTAACCATCAAAATAATTAATTATTCATTTCATGACAATCTTATCAAATTCTTCTATTATCTAGTTAACCATGACATAGTAAAAAAGACACACCCTAAGACATCCGTTTACATCTAAATTATTTATTATAGCTACTTGCCTTTTAATTCACATTTACTAAGGCACCACACTCCTTAGAAGTGGATTTAAGCCTTGCATATTTAAGTTCCATAAAGTCACAAGCCTTTCTTTTTAAAAATTTATTTTTATTTTTGTTCGCCCAGAATATCCAGATGAGCCTGGGCCTGAGGCACCCCCAGTCCAGACACAGCCTGATCCGCAGTTGTCGTTGGAGGTTTCCCATAATAGACAGAAGGGACGCGGATTAGGACGTACCCGTGAGCGAGTTACAGTTGTACCTGTTCCGATTATGGCACCGAGACCAGTGGTCGAGACTCAGGGATGGTTCAGACCTCCAGTCATTGGGACTACTTACGGGTCACAGCCGATGTATCATCACGGATCGCAGGATCCGGGTGGACCTAGCCAGCCGGAGTCTTACCACCCATACATGGATTCACAGGAGCCAGTTTTCCAGGCCAGTCCCATGGCTATGGCGGGGGCCGATCAGGCATACTCACAGCCTTCCTCACAGACATTTTCACAAGGACTTGATGTTGATGTGTCGGGTTGATCTGCAGAGGATACCTTTAACACGTGGTCAGAACTAGGCCTTATCCCAGAGAGCCATGACAGTGAGAAGACTCTAGCAACAGACACCCATAGTCAGGGATTCACGTCATCCCACATGCAAGGGAGTACTTCAGGACATGTTTATTCACATTATCCATGCCAGTCTTCGGATATTGGAGGGACCGCACCGGCAGATGATTTCATGCGTGCGACGATGTATGATTTCCAGACTCTGCCACCACTGGCACATTAGGGCGACCCAGCATGGGACAGAAGTATCCAGCCAAATAGGGATGCACATCATAGGCCATGGCACCGTGGTCGTAGTTTCATTGCCATATAGGGTTTTTTTGTATTTGTTATGACTTTATCATTTGTTATATTTAGAACTATACATTATTATATTATTTGGTCATTACTTGTCTTTAGTATTTATGTTTTGAACGTCAACTTAATGCATGTATGATACGGGAACTAATAAAAGACGAATACTACTATGAGAAAAAAAACATACATAAAGGAAATAGTCCAACATTGCAAAGTCCACACCTGGACATACATAACTACTAAAGGAAACATAAAGAAATAGTCCAACATACATAAAGTAAACATACATAACTACTAAGTATCTCATTCGTTTCTCCCACGATTTGGACATGCTTGCCGATTATGGCCGTGCTCCTTGCAAAGTCCACACCTGATACGACTTTGACTTGTCTCGACTTCGTCCATCTAGTTGCGTATGCGAGTTGACTTTGGACGACCTTTTGCATGCAACATAGTGGTATCAGGAATAATCTTTGGACCTATACTTGGTGGTATTGCTTCCTCGTTTTCGATTGGCTCCCACAAAAAGAATAAGCCTCGACCAAGTTAGTTGTCAAGAAGACATCGTCTACGTACGTGAAAGGACTCTGCCTAACACTTAAAGCAACAGCAGCGGCGTGACTACACGGGTACTTAAAGGCCTTAAACTTTCCACATTGACAAAATCTCTGTAGGAGTTTGACAGAATATGAACGCTCCCAACCTGCGTCAACCTCGAAGACAATATGATCCACGTTGTATGCACGAACATGGTGGCGTGTTGCATGTACCTGATTCTTCTTGACCAGTTCAACAACAATTTTGCAGTGACGATGAGATGATTGAAGTTGCGCAACGGCAGATGTACCCCTCTCAAAAAAATAATGAACCAATCTGCTATATGTGTTCTTAACCAATGCAGTTATCGGCATATTTCTGGTCCCCTACAAAACATTGTTCACAGATTCTGCCAAATTTGTTGTCATATGCTTGTACCTCCGTCCTTCAAGATCGTAGGCACGCGACCACTTTTCCTAAGGGATGGCATCAATCCACTCAGCAATTTGAGGACTACTTTCTCGGAAGCTCGCAAGATTCCTTTCAAAATCAACCATGGCCGGAGTATAGCCTGCACAAATTGGACATCATCGAATTAATCTTAAAATGAGACAAATAATGAAAATAAATAAATAAGGATCTATGAATGAGTTTACCTAAGTTCTTTAACATCTGCTTCAAACCCTAATTCCAAAACTTTGATTGAAGTTGCTTGCAATATGACGAATACAAAAGACGTGATATGCATTTGGTGGCAGCCAATTAGGGTTATTCTTCACAGCAGATATTATGCTACAATGACGATCGGAGATCAGGCATATGTTTGACATGGCAGTAACATGAGCACGAATATTAACAAGAAAATAGTCCTATGCTTCCAAGGTTTCACCTTCAACGATGGCAAAAGCAATCGGTAAACATTCATCATTTCCATCTTGGGCTGTGGCCACCAACAATTTGCCTTTGTACTTCCCATATAAATGCGTTCCATCAATCTGGATGACTGGTTTGGCAAATTTGAACGCCTCACAACACTGTCTAAACGTCCAAAACATTCGAAGAAACATTTTTTTTCGAATAACTAACCCATGCTCCGCATAAAAATCATTTGTTTGGATATGATAAAATGAACCTGAAGAAAAGAGAAGCATGTATTCGCACCACCTTGGCAAAAAAGCATACGATTCCTCCCAATCACCGTACATAATTGCCATCGCTTTCTGCTTCGCATACCATGCCTTTCTGTAGGAAACTTTAAAGCCATATTTAGAGGTTATCCTTTTTTGAACTAAAGAAATTGACACAGATGGTTCTTCCCTTATCATCCCTGCATTGAAAAGGTCACAGACTCGATAACATAGAACGAATTTAATTACACACCAGTATGTAAACGTTGACATGTCATTAAAAATAAATACGTACCTGTAACGAGATCCGCAATAACGTTCGCATCGAGCTGTCTATGTCTCTGAGATATGTGCTCATTCAAACAATTGTGATCTCCACCCCATCTCGTAATCTTCTAATTTTCACCAAACACTGGTTTGATCGCCCTAACGCGCCACGAGCAACCTTTATCATACGCACAACATTTCATGGATGACTTTGCAGGTGTGCTCTCAACTACAATTGCTTCTTGATGCTCCCTAATCAGGTTGTGCTTAAGTGCCATTGGACATCTTTTTTGTTGCAAATTCTTGGTTCACAAATAACTTGTCACCCAGTTGCCACGGACCTTGTATTGAACCCGATCCTGAAACCGTACCATCAGTGCATGATTCTTGTTCACTCCGATAACTCCAATAAATGTACGAATAATGCAGAATTCCTTGCCAAAAGGGAATAACAGCTTTGTCACCTGCATCTGATAATTAAAACTTTTTAATACAAACTTCCTAAATCAGGTATTAAATCAGGTATCAATTCAGGTATATACAAATTATATCAATTACCTTGATGATGATTACCTAATGGGGCAGACACAATGTCATGCAATTGCGGCATTTGTGTGACCACTGGTTCATGGTTGACTGGGATTTGAGACGCACCCATCTCACCACCTTCATCTCCATCTGAAGCACTAGCATCCTCCGCCAGAAGACATTCTACCATTGCGATGTTTTCATCATCGTCGTCGTCGTCTTCGTCGTGCATTTTCCAAGTCGGATCATTTTCATCTCCCTCAGAAATGTTACCAACTGGAGACGCATGAGCAGCAGACATTGATGGAAGACGGGGATAATTTAAATCAACTGACCTCACCGGTAATGGAACATTCTCCGCTGCGGCGATGTCGACATACAACTCCAGAAAATCTGTCCTTGACTGGTTGAAAATTCTTCCATTGTCATCTCCACGTATTCATCGTCAACCACTTGCAAACTATTGTATTTATCACATATCCATAACCTTGTCGTGGTCTGAGTGATACATTGGTTGCCTTGAAGACTTAACTTCTGCCGAATTCTCTGATGCAGTTCGCCAATGGTTGCGTTGCGTTGGATACGTGTCGGCCTTTTTTCACCTTCAAACATGACACCTCTCGTCGACCTTCTACCTTCCTACCATTGTAATATAACACAACACGAACAAAATTAGGATTTGAACTCATTCTTAATTAGAATAAGAAATAAAATTCAAATACTAAAATAAAGATGAAGAATTATGTATGTATGATGTTAGGAATTTGGTAGAGAAGAGATATAAGGTGAGAGAAGAGGTGTGAAGAGTTGTGAGAGTGGAAGGGGAATATATAGGGTGCACAATATGACGCCCATTTTGGGCGTCACATGGGGCATCACATGTGACGCCCAAAAGAGGCGTCACATTATGCAGTAGATCCGTAATTATTCTTAAAACTGTAATAAATGCGTAATTATTTTATTAAAAAACATTAAATTAATTTTTTTGCCAGGTGCACACACTTAAACTAACAATATTAGTTTAATTAGTTCCACTCTTCCTTTAACTCTAAAATTTCATATTCTTAACCTAGACATTTTTCTAGGAATTAACATATTTTTATATTAATTTTTTGCGACACTTTTTCGGTACGCACTTTCTACTGTGAAATAGCTCGTATTAGTTCTGACATCACTGCTCATTATTCTTACTCCTAACTTGATATCTGTGACCTAGATATTTTTCTAAGAATATTTATATTTTTTTATAATTTTCCGGGATACTTCATCAGTATACATTTATACCATGAAGCAGAACCGGTATTCACACTTTTTATCAGAAAAGCGGTTTAAGCTTTATTTGACTTTTTAAATAATTATTCTATCATAATTATGCATAATCTTTATCAAATTCATGCTCCTGCATCGATAATCTTATTTTATTAATTATTTAGCAGTGCGGGTTCTTACAGGGTGTGTGTAAGAAGTTCCATATTGAACAAGTAAAGAGAGGCGAAAAGGTTTATAAGCCACCATATCACCTCTTATAAATACGCACGCTGCCGTCCGGCTCGGCTCAGTTTGATCGCTCATGTTTCTGAAATAAAAATAATTTTTTTTTTAAATTTCAAATATATTTAGTCTTATGTTTTCTCTTTTTTTGTTCTCGGTCTATTTTCTTGTTTTTAATTTAGACATATTTTATTTATTTTATTTTTAGTCTTTTTTATTGGTATGATAGATTTTCAACATATTTGGTCTTATTTCTTCTCTTAATTTTACGTTTTTTGTCCTTTGTCTATTCTTTTCTTCTAAAAACGGTAGAATAGACAGGTTTGTATAGTTTTTAATGGTGCTAAGGATGAGTTTGGTTTAAAAAAAATATAGGATAAACCACTAGGATTGGTCTAGTGATAAGGGATTTTGGTAGTTTGTATTAGGTAGTGTGTTCACCTCCCACTTATATCCAAAAAAAAAAAAAAAAAAAAACTATAGGTAATAAGTGATTAAAAAATATAGGGGTATAAGTAATTAAAAGCAAAATTATTGGGGGGGGGGGGTTTGAACTTTTCTCTTAAAAAAATATTTTCCTTTTCATCAATTTTTTTAAAGATGTTTATGAAAATTATGAGGAGCGTTATACTTACAATCTAAAAGTTTTACAATTTCTTACAAGTTATTTTTTTACTGTTAATTTCTGTCGATCTAACGGTTATGATTTATCGAGTCACATTTATTATTAATTATTAATTTTCAATAAATTATAACTGTTAGATTGACGAAAATCAACAGTAAAAATAAAGGTTGTAAGAGGTCGTAAAACTTTTAGGTTATAAGAGTAACATTGCTAAAAAATTATTATATGAAATAACTTACAGTAAATATATTTATTATTATTTGATGGATTATAAAATAAAAACTTTATACAATTGTTAAGATTTTATGCTAAACTTGTAAATTAAAATTCGTTTGAACGTTTATGTGCATCGAATTTAGAGTAATTATATATTTTTTATACAGGTTCCTGAATGTTTTTATAAAGATTCATAAAAAAGTTTATCTATATGTTGGGACCTAAATGTTCATGTAAGAAATTTTTAACAATTTTGAAGACGGTTTAACTTTTTTTGCTCTAACTTTTTGTACAGTAGAAAAGTTGTCTACCACACATTATGTATTTTGGAGAATATAAAGTATAACTTTTGAAATCTAAACAAAAATAAAGATTATTTTTTTTTTTTTTGGAGTTACCCAACCCTAATTACCTCTTTGAGGCGAGTTGGCTCCTTCCGGTATCCCCACAAGCTTCGACACTTTGAGCCGGCTATGGACTATCCGGAGTGCGGGAGTCAGTGATGACTAAAGGTTCAGCCCCACTAACCAAAAAACCAACTGAGCTACACACATTAGATAATAAAGATTATTTCAAAAATTACATTATATACTCATAAAATATATAATATTATAAGAACTGCAGAAATATTTTTGTCTTTTAAACAACTGCCTTGCATTTGGAAGCATTGCCAAGTGCATCGCGCTCCATTAAGGGGTAATGACGAAAGAAAGATATAAATGTTTATGATATTTAGAGAGTTGAGTATTTTCTACCATGAAAACAATATAAATTAAAAAAAAAACTTAAAAGTAAATCTTACAGATATTTAGGGGTTAGAAGGTTTTTTTTTTTTAAGGATTCTTGGAAAATTAAGAGTGATAATTTTATTTACTCATATTTGATACGAGATTTCTAAATTTTTTCCAAAATCTAATTTTTTCGAAATATTATTTTGTGTGTAATTTTTTTTTTGAAAATATCATCCAAAAATATCACTCATGAGATAGTATTCTAAGATTCTCATAAGTCATAACAAGGAAAATTTTAACACAATCAAACATAACGTCAAGAAAATTAATTTAATATTTTCAGAAATATTTTGATCAATCAAGTAATTTTTTATAATATTATCATGAAACTGATTTTCTCATCATACTGTAAATCATAATTTTCCGATAAAAAATATATTTTCCTATACCAAATACTCCTCAAAGTGCTCCGGATTGCTTACTGTCCTTTCCGTGGATTCCGTACTCCGTACTCACTTTTCTCACCCAATACGTTATCCAATTATATTCAAGCATTTTTTTATTAGATTCAGCGATCAAAATTATGTTAGTATAAATTGACAAGAGCACTTATATCGGTGTCAAATTTTTTTATCTTAATAAATAATTTTCATCAGGTTTTGTGATTACAATTTATGGCAAGTTATATTTATAAAAAAAATTTGTTTACAAACTCTTACAAAATACATTAAGTACGACCGGTCATACTCAGTGTAATTTGTAAACGAATCTTATCCTTTATAATTTATTAAAAATTAATAATTAATTAATAAATATAATTTAATAAATTATAATTATTAAATTTACGAAAACCAATTATTAAGATTTGGTTAAAAAGATCTTGCCCCTATAAATTCTAAGTTATATGTTTGATAAAATAGTGTGGTTAATTATATAAAAAAAATTATAATTATAAACATGTAGTAAACCAAAACTTACTTTGATTAGCCACTTTGAAATTAATTGATATTTAATGAAATTTTTAACTAATTTATATAACTCTATGCTTTTATCTTTTAAATATATATTTATTAGATAATACTGTCAAGTAGCAATATTAGTAGCCGAGAATTCTTACTAAATTATTATCAACAGTAAGTAGCTCGAGGTGAATGCCTGAATGAAAATCTTAGATTTTCCTTAAATTTTACATTTTTTGTTAATTAAATTGAATTTTATTTATTTAAAATTATTTCAAATTTTTATTTTATTATTTTTTATAAAAATAATACCATTATTTTAATTTTTAAAATTCAGACTCTTTTAATCTAACTTATATACTCATTTTTAATTTCACACATCTCTCTTTAACCAATAGTTTTTGTTTTTTTTGTTTCCCTATACTTATTTTAACAGTAGTTACAATTATAATTATATTTAGCCATTATACCACGGTGGCTAATTTAGTGGTATTTAAAAAACATTATAGTTAGTATGGTCATTTTTTTTTCGAAAGGAAAAAAAAAAAACCACAGTAGCGCAAAAACGAAAAGTACAGAAGCAAATTACACTGAAGAGGAGGTTGAGAGAATAGAGTAAATTATATAGATATAATGGGAAGGTTTGTTAGTTTAGTTGGCTTTGAATAAATGTTAACTTGTAAGGAACCTGTTTCAAGAAGCACGCACAAAGATTTGAATGGATTTAAGTGTTTATTGGGAGACGGAAAAAGAGAAGCAAGATATATAATATAATGGGTACCATACACGATATTGGCTATTTAAACATGATCATGTTTAAATCATATGTGTAAAAACCCAATCTTAATAGTTTTGATTATCTTTTACTAGTTTAGTGTTGAAGAATAGATTTGTTAATTGTATTTTAAATGTTTGTTGTAATCTGTTGCTATCTAATAGAGATAAGGAACATAGGATTTGGTTAGTAAAATTGTTGTTAGGTTGTTAGAGCTGTTTGTATCTTCTGTTAGTTGTTTATATTTTTTGTTTCTTAAAATTAGGAGTAGTTATTTTATTTCACTATATATAATTCCCTTAAGGCTGAGGATGAAGAATCATCAATAAATGAGAATTCAGCAATATCCATCGTATTCCTAAAATTTGACATGGTATCAAAAAGCCTACACTGATCCTGGGCAAAACACTCCTCTCTTTTTTTTTCTTTCAAAATCTCAGTTTTTTTTCTATTACAAAACCCACCCACATATTTTTTCATCCAAATTCTCTTTCCATTTTTTTTCTTCCCAATTCCCTTTCCGAACCCTAACCCCTTCTGCGCCGTCATGGACAACACATCCCCACTATCTGAAACCGAACCTCCGCCGCACACCACCCCTCTCCCACCGCAAAACATTGTCATCCACCAAGACCACTCTCCTTTTCCCCTGACCGTCATCCTTGACGAAACCAATTATCCCCTTTGGTCCCAACTCATGGATATGAGGATTGGTGCTCGCAACAAAACCGGTTTCCTCACCGGTGATACTCCCAAACCGAACCCTGATGACCCCTCCCTCGCATCTTGGATCACCGACAATAAACGAGTCAAAAGTTGGCTGATAGACTCCATGAATCCCAGCCTTATGCAGCGCTTCCTCCGGTTGGAGACCGCATCTGAAATCTGGGAGGCTGCCTCCAAAACCTTCTATGATGGCTCAGATGAGTCATGCCTCTTTGATTTGAACCAGAAATCCTTCACCACACGGCAACACGGACGACCCCTTGCCATATACTACTCCGAATTGCTGGCTATCTTCCAAGAAATCGACCACCGCACCTCTGCCTCTGCAACTGTTGCTCATCTAGTTCACCAACACTCAGCCCTCTCTCGCCTCCGCGTCCATATTTTTCTTGCTGGTCTTGACCCTGAGTTTGATCAGGTACGTAGTGAAATACTCCGTAAAGATCCCAAGCTCGACCTCGAAAGCTCCTATGCGTATGTGAGAAAAGATTCCCAGCAACGACAAACCATGAACAACCCCAAACCCTCACCTGATACCTCTGCCCTCCTCACTCACCAACCCCGTTTTAATTCCTCTCTGAACCCCAAGCCTCGTCGTGACCATGGAAACCCCAAACCTCCCTCCTTCACTTGCTCCCACTGTGGCGACATAGGCCATTCGAAGCAGCGTTGCTACGAATTGATTGGATACCCGGATTGGTGGGATTTCACCAAACGTCCACGGAAGAAGGTTCTTTCCAAAGCCACTGCCACTATTGCCGATGCAGTACCAGCACCTCCCACGGCCAACGTCGTCCAGAGCAGCATCCTAGGTAAGCCTCTTGCCTTCTCTACACATTGTATGAATACTAGTTGGATAATTGATACTGGTGCTTCTGACCATATGGTTAGGGAAGCTTCTTTACTCTGTAATTTCCAGTCCTCCTCTAAGCCGTTTATGTCTACAGCTAATGGAGGAACATCTCCTATTACCGGACAGGGATCTATTTCGTTGACCCCTGAAATAACCCTCTCCTCTGTATTATGTGTTCCCTCCCTGACATCTAATCTCCTTTCTGTTTCTCGTCTCACCTCTGATATGCCATGCTCTGTTATGTTCTTTCCCTCTTATTGCCTGTTTCAGGACATCCCCCAACAGAGGACGCTTGGCTTTGGAATTAAGGTTGGTGATCTCTATTATTTGGACCTCCGTTGCAATTCTCATACTCCGGACTCTCGGATCTGCACTTCTCGTCAAGATTCGAAGACTACCTCCCAAATTTGGTTATGGCACCGTAGATTAGGTCATGTGTCATTTGGTTACCTTAATAAATTGTTTCCAAATTTATTTTCTTCTGTCCCTGTATCCCACTTTAAATGTAGCACTTGTGAATTGGCAAAAAGCCACAAAATTACTTATCTTCCAAGTTTGAATAAAAGTGCTATTCCATTTGAAATTGTACATTCTGATATTTGGGGTCCCGCAAAAATTCCAACTCTTTCAAAAAATTTGTATTATATTAGTTTTATTGACGAATGCACCCGTATGACATGGATTACCTTGTTACCAAACAAAGGTGGTGCCTTTCCTGCTTTCACAGCCTTCTGCAATATGATTAAGACTCAATTCCAATCCTCTGTTAGAACCCTACAGTCTGACAATGGAACTGAATATATGAACTCTACCTTCACTGAATATCTTACTTCCCATGGCATTAAACACCAGTCTTCCTGCCCTTACACACCCCAACAAAATGGCCTTGCCGAACGTAAAAACCGACACCTTCTTGAAGTTGTTTGGGCATCCTTATTCGAAATGAATGTACCCAGATATTATTGGGGTGAGGCAGTCGTATCTGCTGCCTATTTGATTAACAGAACTCCTTCTCGTGCACTAAACTTTCTGACCCCTTTACAGAAACTCGAATCATTTTTTTCAATTCCCCACTACACCAACCTTGAACCTCGTGTGTTTGGCTGTGTTGCTTATGTTCATATCCCTAAAACCCTTAGGAATAAATTGGACCCGTGTGCTAAGAAATGTGTTTTTGTTGGTTACTCACCTGTTCAAAAAGGGTATAGATGTTATGACCCTTCTCTTAGAAAAATACATGTTACTCTTGATGTTTCCTTTAGAGAATCCGAACCATTCTATTCAGGGGGAGATTTGTCTTCTTCTCCTCAGGGGGAGATTGATTGTGGAGGAGAAGTGTCTGTCCAAATCCAGAGAAACTTACAAAATAGTCAGCCCCCTACCTTCGGACTCAATGACACAGAACAAGAGAACTCAATTCCTCAAGACTCATCAACCTTAATACCCACAGCTGAGCAACCCTCTCTGGATGTCCAAACCACTGCGCAACCGATGGAAACTGAGGTAATTTCTGACCCAAACACTTGTGCATTTCATCCTTCTAGTCCCATACAGCCTGCTCCTAGTTTAAGGAGGTCAGAAAGAACTACAGAAGGTATTCCAAAAAAATTATATGAACCTGATCCACATTCCACAGTAAAATATCCAATTGGAAATTATGTGTCAACAAGGAAGCTATCCAAATCATATGCATTAGCTACTAACCAATTATCTAGTATATGTATTCCTACAAGTGTGCAGGATGCAATGGCTGACCCCGAATGGAAGAAGGCTATGGAGATTGAAATGGAAGCCCTTGTAAAAAATTCTACTTGGGATATAGTCCAACTACCTACTGGAAAAAGGAGTATAGGATGCAAATGGGTTTTTACCTTGAAGCTTAAGTCAGATGGCAGCTTGGATAGATATAAAGCAAGGTTGGTAGCAAAGGGGTACACTCAAAAGCTTGGAATTGACTACCAGGAAACTTTTGCTCCTGTAGCCAAATTAAATA
The DNA here is from genome assembly GCF_033153095.1 of Gastrolobium bilobum. Classification (NCBI taxonomy): domain Eukaryota; kingdom Viridiplantae; phylum Streptophyta; class Magnoliopsida; order Fabales; family Fabaceae; genus Gastrolobium; species Gastrolobium bilobum. The sequence goes on from NW_026898163.1 coordinate 423,243, forward strand.
CCATCAGAATTCTTATATCCATAGCAGCTCATAAAGATTGGCCCTTAAAACAATTTGACGTGAAGAATGCCTTCCTTAACGGAGACTTGGAAGAAGAAGTCTACATGGATATTCCTCCAGGCATGAGTTGCGGTCCCTTGAAGGAAACCTTGGTATGCAAATTGAAAAAAGCTCTGTATGGACTGAAGCAGTCCCCAAGAGCCTGGTTTGGGAGGTTCTCACTTGCTATGAAGAAATTTGGATACAAACAGAGCAACTCTGATCACACCATGTTTATCAAACGGCAGAACAGCAAGGTATCAATATTAATTGTGTATGTTGATGACATTGTGTTGACTGGTGATGATATAGAAGAGATGCAAGCCTTGGAAGGACAGCTAGCAAGAGAATTCGAAATGAAAAACTTGGGGCAATTGAAGTATTTTTTAGGCATTGAAGTAGCCAAATCTGATCAAGGTATATGCTTATCTCAAAGAAAATATACTCTTGACTTATTGAATGAAACTGGTATGTTAGCTTGTAAACCAGTAGACACTCCAATAGAAATGAATCACACTCTTGCTATTTATCCTGACCAGAATCCAACTGACATTTGTAAGTACCAAAGACTGGTTGGAAAGCTTATATATCTTTCACATACTAGACCTGACATTTCCTATGCAGTTAGTGTAGTGAGTAGGTTCATGCACTCTCCAAGTGATGCACACATGGATGCTGTTTATAGAATTCTAAGATACCTGAAAGGGACTCCTGGAAAAGGGTTGCTGTTTGCTAAAAACCGAGAAATATCTATTGAGGGGTATACTGATTCTGACTGGGCAGGAGATAAAACCACAAGACAATCAACATTCGGATATTTTACTTTTGTGGGAGGAAACTTGGTGACTTGGAGGAGTAAGAAACAAAAAGTTGTAGCAAGGTCAAGTGCTGAAGCAGAATTCAGAGGAATGGCTCATGGGATATGTGAACTATTGTGGATAAGAAATATTCTTGAAGATATTGGAATCAATCGTGATGAACCAATGAAACTTTTTTGTGACAACAAAGCTGCCATTGAAATAGCTCACAATCCTGTACAACATGATAGAACCAAGCATGTGGAGGTAGATAGACACTTCATCAAGGAGAAATTAGAGCAAAAAATCATACAACTTCCATTTGTCAAATCTGAAGAACAGGTGGCTGATGTCCTAACTAAAGCTGTATCAAGCAAAGCTTTCGGAAAAATAATTAACAAGTTGGGCATGATAAATATTCATGCACCAACTTGAGGGGGAGTGTTGAAGAATAGATTTGTTAATTGTATTTTAAATGTTTGTTGTAATCTGTTGCTATCTAATAGAGATAAGGAACATAGGATTTGGTTAGTAAAATTGTTGTTAGGTTGTTAGAGCTGTTTGTATCTTCTGTTAGTTGTTTATATTTTTTGTTTCTTAAAATTAGGAGTAGTTATTTTATTTCACTATATATAATTCCCTCAAGGCTGAGGATGAAGAATCATCAATAAATGAGAATTCAGCAATATCCATCGTATTCCTAAAATTTGACATTTAGTTTAGTTTATCTTTTAGTATTTCAGTTTATCTTATCTGTTTTTATTTTAAAGTAATTATCTTGTTTTTAAGTATGTTATTAACTTATTATATAATTTATCTCATCTCTTGAAAGGTATAAAGGATTATAAAATATGTAATTAACCAACCACAAAATAAATTAATTCATCAATTATAATTTTTTTAATTACTTCTTTGCAAATTATTTTCTAATTCTTCATTCTCTCCCCATCAAGCCTGTACAATCTTTTCCTTCTTACCTATTTTCTCTTTGTGTTTTTTTAAAATATTATAATAATTAATCAACACCAATGGGAAGAGGCTAAGGAAGGATGTGAATATATATATATATATATATATATATATATATATATATATATATATATATATATATATATAGGGGCAGGATATTCTTACACCAGTGTAAGAATTAGAAGTCTTACACTCAATCTTGGTCATTGATCCACTTGTATCCAATGACTCACATTACTAAAAAATTAGAGCCCTTAGATATTATATATATATATATATATATATATATATATATATATATGGACAGGATATTCTTACACCAGTGTAAGAGTTAGAAGTCTTACACTCAATCTTGATCATTGATCCACTTGTATCTAATGACTCACATTACTAAAAAATTAGAGCCCTTAGATATAAGTGGGATTAATGGACAAGATTGAGAGTGTAACTTACTCTGGTGTAAAATGATCCTGACCATATATATATATATATATATATATATATATATATATATATATATATATATATATATATATATATATATATATGGGCAGGACCCTTTGACACTGATATCAAACTTTAAAATTTGATATCAAATTCTAATCGTTAATTTTCGTCAATCAATTATTATTATCTATTGGGAATCAAATTTATTAATGAATTATTAATTTTAATAAATAATAATTATTAATTGGCAAAAATCAACCGTTAGAATTTGACGTCAAATTTTAAAGTTTGACACTATTGATAATAATTAAGTAAGAATTCTCGGCCACTAATATTGCTACTTGACACTATTATCTAATAAATATATACTTAAAAGAAAAAAGCATAGAGTTATATAAATTATTTAAAATGTTCATTAAATAATTTTTTAATAAATTTATAATTTATTACATATTTTATCATAATTTTTATTTTTTAAATATATAATTATCACTTTATATTTTTTTAGCATTCCCCTAGTTAAAAACATCTGAAAATCATATTTTCTCTTCTTCTTTTTTTCATATATCCTATTTTTACGTATTTGTTTTGTGCAATATGCAACAGAAATTCCACATTTTTTTCCTTTTCCTATAAAAATAAAAGTAGCTGTGAGTTATGGATAATTGGATATTGACAGTTATTAATTTTTTTTTATAGCCTTGACAGTTATTATTTTTTTTTGAAAATATTTCAATCGGTTTATCGTTTCGCAACTAATTCGATTCGGGGCGGGTCCAGGATTAAGACTTTAAACCCCTCCCAAAGTTGGTACTGGGAGGATTCGAACACATGCTATCTCTCTCTACCTGCTCAACTCTCATGCACCAACTGAGCTATCACTATTTGATTCACCGTTATTATTTTAACTCAGCTTGTTTAACACAAAGCAGAGTGACAGCATTTGACTTGGACTTATTGCTTACCTGTCTTCTCACCATAGATTCCATTGAAAGGAAGTAATTAAAAAATATATATAATTGTTCAATTAATTTATTTCGCGATTGGGTGAATGATTAGATATTTTATAATGGTTTATATGTTTGAAGAGATGAGATGAATTATAAATAACATAATTATTCATAAGATAAGATAATTAATTTAAACATAAAAAATTAATAAGATAAACTTAAGTAATAAAATATGGGATAATTTATATTTTACTATTATTTTTTTTTTATTTTTTTGATAACAACTATTATTTTTTCTTATTGTCTCTTACTACTAATTTTATTATTATTATATCAAAATTAAATCAATGATTATAAAGCAACATCAAGTAAGAATCGATGATTTATTTTGATCCAATAATAAAAAAATTAATAATAAAAAGTAATAAAAACAAAAGGTAATAAATATAATCTCCTTCCATGAAATATAAGAAAGAGAAAAATATTTCTGCAGAGATAAGTTATCTGTATTTATTCTCAAAACGACGTCGTTTTGATATTGAAATCTTAAAAAATTATAAATATAAAGACTATTATAACTCTGAAATAAATTAAAATTACAAAAATACCATAATTTTCATCTCAAAACGACGTCGTATTGACTTACTGCAGATAATTTATCCGCAGTAACCGAAGAAAAAATGAACCGTATAAGAAAATATGTTTCTCTGTGAAACAATAGGCAAAATGTGAGTGAGGTTCATTTATTTATTTTTTCTCTTCTTTTTAATAAATCTCATTAAATTTTTTATTTTTTGTGTGTTGTATCAATCAATCGAATCAATCATGAAAAATATAATTTAGAGTAGTATAGAAAAGAAAGTAATATTTATCAATTTAAATTAGCACGTATGAGATAATAAACATGATCCCCTAATTAAAATATAAACAAACTAAACTAGTAAAAGATAATCAAACTAATAAGAATTGGGTTGTTACACATATAGTTTAAACATGATCATGTATATAAATACTACCTTGCTTCTCTTCTTCCTTCTCACAGTACGCACTTCAAATCTTTGCGCGTGCTTCTTGAAACAGGTTCCGTACAAACACTGTACGGTTTTCCCTCTAAAGTGTAACGGCTTCTGTACTTTCCGTTTTTGCACAAAAGGGCGCTGTCGCAGACACAGGGATGGAGAAAGAGTGCCCGACGACGAAGGACGAGGCTTCAGCAGGTGTCGTTTTGTTCGGGAAATACGAGATAGTGAAGTTGCTGGGCGTTGGCGGGTTCGCGAAGGTGTACCACGCGCGGAACGTGAACACGATGGAGAGCGTGGCGGTGAAGGCCGTGAGCAAACGCAAGGTCCAGAAAAACGGTTACATGGCGCACGTTGAGCGCGAAGTCTCTATCATGCGCCGACTGCGCCACCCGCACACTGTGGAACTCTTCGAGGTCCTCGCAACCAAGACTAAGATCTACTTCGTCATGGAGTTTGCATCCGGCGGCGACCTCTTCGGAGTTATGGCCGCCGAGGGACGCTTCACGGAGGATCTCAGCCGGAGATATTTCCGGCAGCTCATCTCCGCCGTCAAGCACTGCCACTCCCGCGGTGTCTTCCACCGCGACCTCAAGCTCGACAACATCCTCGTCGACGAAAACAAGAACATCAAAGTGTCGGATTTCGGGTTGGGCTCAATTAAGGACCCGACCCGACCCGAAGGTTTGCTCCATACAGTTTGTGGGACCCCTGCCTACGTGGCACCTGAGATCCTCGCTAGGAAGGGCTATGATGGTGCGACGGTGGATGTGTGGTCTTGCGGCGTCGTTTTGTTCGTACTCACCGCTGGGTATTTGCCCTTCAATGATTACAATATTACGGTTTTGTACAGGAAGATCTATAGAGGACAGTTCCGGTTCCCGAAATGGACATCGAATGAACTGAGGAACCTCTTATCGAGGTTGTTGGACACAAACCCAAATACGAGAATAACCGTTGATGAGATCATGCGGGACCCATGGTTCTGTCATGGCGGGTATAAGGACACATGGGTCGGGTCGGACCCTGAACGGGAGAAGAATTATCAGGCTGTGACTAAGAGATTGAACGCGTTTGATTTGATATCTTTTTCATCCGGGTTGGACATGTCGGGTTTATTTACTGACCCGGAACATTCGGATTGCACTGAACGGTTTGTCACGGAGAAGTTGCCGCAGAAGGTGGTGGAGATGGTGGAGGAGGTGGCGGAGATGGAAAGACTAGTGAGAGTGATAAAGGGTGGTGAGAGCGGTTGTGGAGGAGTGAGGCTAGAGGGGTTGAATGGTAATTTTGGAATTGTTGTTCGGGTTTACCGGTTAACGGATGAGCTTTATGTGATTGAAGTGAAGAGAAGTGAGAGAGGAGTGGCAATTGGTGAACGGTTTTGGAGAGATGCTTTAAAGCCACGGCTTCTTGCATTGGCTCTTAAACCGGATGTGCCTGTCTCCCGGTGACTTCAGAATGGATTTATGGTAAATAGTTTTATTTATTTATTTTTACAATAAAATTAGTTTTATTTTACATTTGTAACTACTGATTGCATCAATGATCGGTCATATGACACAATAATACCAACAATAAACATTATATTACATTATTCTTACTCTTTTTTTTTTGTTGTTAAATTTAATCTTCCTTGACAGAAAGGAAGGAAAAAAAAAAACAGTATCGACTGTTTAAAAAGTGAGAGTTTATTTATTTATTTATTTCATTTGGTGACAAAGTAATAGGCTGCTGAGGTTTTACGTGAGATGTAAGACAATTTTGGCAGCATGCAGATGCACTGATGCAGCATGCTTTTACTTACCAATTAGGGTGGTTAAAGGAAAAGGGTCCACTTGCAACATGTTTAATGTATGCCTATACTCTTATACCACTTCATGAAGTACTCATGAACTTTATGAAAATTAACTAGATGCGCATTGATTAATAATTTGATAATTGGAGCACTAACTTCTAAATGAGACACAAACAATATTCTTCGATTTATTTATTTTGTTAAAAAAGTAAACCCTCAATATGATGTAATGAAAAGGGAATATATAATAAGAAAGCCGGATGGAACAACAAGCTGATATGGGAAACGAACATATCAAGCGAAGAACTTTTGGATCAACTGTGTGAAGTTTTTTGTTTAGAATTATTTTGAAAGGTATTTTTTTTTTTTTTTTGGTAAACTTTGAAAGGTATATTTTATTTGTCTTTTTGTGTAACAACTCATTTTAATTTTAATTTTTTTTCCTATCATCATTTAAAGTACTTCAATAATTGAGTCAAACATTTTTGAAAACGTGCATTAATTACATTGAGTATAACGATTACCAAAGGTACTTTCCTTTCGGTTTCCTAACAATTTGGCCAAAAGCTGGAGTTGCACCAAATTGCATAATTAATTTCAAAGAAAATTTATTTGTATTCATTTAATTCATGACTCTATCAAAATTCAACCTTAAAACTTTATCTTATTTTGTCTGATCTTGTATCAAAACAAAGTTTATAATTTTATATTAGCAGTTGAGGTGGAGAGTGGTCTGGCCAGCGACAACACTGATTAGCGACGGTTCTATATATGTACAAACACTGAACAATTTGATAGCATATCACATGATACAGCTAATATAACACAAGCTTATCAAGTATGAATTATCTTAAGAAATCAATGCACGTGTTGATATCCTCATCTATTGAATTATATCTGAAGCGAAGGGAATAATTACTTATCATATAAGCAACTTGCAAAAGCAAATTCAACTTGGAATTTTCTTAGAAGCAACTTGCAAAAGCAACAAATGTTAGACGCAAGTTTTGACGAGACATAGAATTCTAGAAGACAAAAGGTCTAAAAAGCATAACCACCCCTCTTTAACCAATGCGGAAGAAAAGGTAGGTGTACTGTACGTTTCATGCATAATCTGTACTACATGCAATGTACCACTACTCCACTAGTATCAAAGATTCAAAATTGGACTGGACCGGCCAGTTCAACCGGTTAACTCGAAAATTAGACCACCAACCGATTTAATTGGGATTAAACCGGGTCTGTTTAACCGAAGAGCAGATTTTTAATTTTTTGATAAAATGTGGATTCAAATCACGGAAAGAGGACTCTACCAACACTTCATTTACCTCTGTTCCAATGTTATTTATTATTCATTTTGCAACAATTATTTTATTTATTTCATATTAAAATATGATTTTAGTTTAACTGGTGACACATTAACCTAGTATCTTGATTGGGTCATTCACGGGTTTGAGTTTAATAATATTAATTTAAACAACAATAGCCCACTTAACCAGCAAATAATTCATTTAATCGGCAAATAACAGAATATTCTTCAAAATGATGCCTGCTTCATAACAAATATGTGACAGTTATTACATGGCTTAATAGTCACATAAATAATACATTCATCAAAATACCTAATCCAAATATCAAATTAATAGTAAAATTATGTTAGAATTTCCAATACAACATATACAACTCTAAACTAATTATCAATCTTATAATACAAGTCTAAATTGAATGCCCACTCCATTAATTTGTGGTTCAGTTTCCATCGGAATAGTTTTCGAAATTAAAACTAAAATCAATCCAATTAATTTTTTTCATTTTCTAGCTGATCGAGTTTTATTTTCTCAATTTTAATCTACTTAGTTAGGTTTTACATATGTCTAGACATTGAACGTATGCCATAGGCCCAAGAGGGGTGTGGATTGTCTGTCGCCCTTTCCTAAACTTTTTTTTTTTGGTACCCTGAAGGGATAGAAAACCCCCACAAGACAAGACTAACTAGGCCCAATACAATGAGATCGACAAACCCACCCAAATCAGCTAAATACAAGAAATAAATTCCCGCAAGAGGGGAAAGGAAAATACAAAAATCATCCATCTCTGGATTCAACAGAAGGAAGTTAGCCAACCAATCTGCACAGCAATTTCCTTCTCTGTACGAGTGTTTAATAACAACAGACCACTCTCTATTCATCCAAGCCCGTATACGAGTAACAATATGATACTCACAGGCTGGCTTACTCCTTGCAGTAAGCCACGTGACCGCTGTTGCAGAGTCACTTTCAATAACCAATTTCCTCCAGCCATTGTCCCAAGCCATTTGAATACCTTTCAAGATACCCCATAATTCTGCCATAATAGCATTACAATGACCAATTCTGTAAGAGAAATCAGATAGCCATTGACCAGAACTATCTCGAAACACGCCCTCATAGGCAGCCAGACCCGGGTTCCCTTTCGTAACTTTTTTTTTTATTATTGCTATTATAAGTACAAAATATTCTTTTTGTAATTTTTGTAATAATAATAAATTAGTTCCTCCCTAAAAAATTCTTCTAATACTTAGTCTATTTTATCTTATAACTTTAATATTTTGTTTTTACCCCTATTATAAAAAATTCTAAATCCGCCACTGGGCAATGGTGCTTCTTCCACGTTTGGAAAATTTCATACTTAAATGGTCTATCACCCAAGTTTTTCTATTACTACTTATGGCCACAAAATTTTAATTTTAATTTTGCTGCAAAATATCTTTGATGTAGTCGCATACTACATATTTTCATCACTAGGAACATTGGCTCCAGAAAAATTGTCATAAGGAAGCTCTATGACTACATTAAATCTTCTAATGTTGCCACCAAAAGTTTCATCAACATGTATATTATGTTAGCTTCTCCTATTTCGACAATGGGAGCTTCCACTAGAGAAACCAAAATACCTTTCACTCTTGTTTGCTCCACTATACTTATCTTCCTGTTGCTCTGAATGGTGCGTGATAACTCGTTCTTTATTAATTTTTGTCTACTCAAAAGTCTTACCCTTTATCACGTTGATGTTCTTATGAATTCTTTTGTTTAATTTCAAAAACTTCATGTATATTGCTACAGTTCGTGATCACAATAATGAATTTTCCTATTTTTATTTCTCAGTTTATTAGGGGATTGTTCTGCTTCACATTTTCTCTAAACTAAAAAACAAACAAATAAATAAAAAGATTCCGACCTACCGGATTCGAACCAGTGACCTAAGGATATCCATTTGATTTTCACCAACTACAGTCCTCCGCTCTACCAACTGAGCTAAGGTCGGTTTGAAGTTATGTTGCAAATAATTTATTTTAGTACTTTATTTATTTATTTTTCGTACGTATAGCTGTTTTCAGTATTGCAATTGTAAATGCCAAAAGAGAGTTATATGAGCACTTCCTTCTGTATATGTGATGAAAATGTGCCTATCAGTAAACTTTCAATGAAAATCTTAAAATTAGTAGTGTCTTAAAATACCTTTAAAACTAAGTTACTCATTAAAAAAAGTAGGGAAAATTTCACCAATTCAAGCGTGATTTACTCCAGAATCAATTATGTCCCAATGGTCTTATTTTATTATATATGCCCCTATGATTTGCAAAAAGATATTTTTTTTATCACATATGCCAATGTAGTTTTTTACTTTTTAAAATCACACGAGCATATGTGATAAAAAAAATCACGTAAGCATGAATGATTCTAAAGCAAACCACAACTGCATTGATGAAATTTTTCCAAAAAAGTAATTGGTCATTTTGTCTAATATGAAAATTAAAGTTTTTTTGAAAGACTTTGTAATCAAAGTAATTGAAACTCCATGTGTTCTAGGTGAGAATCTTATCAGGTTTTTTTAGTGGGTTTTGAATGAGAAATCATTTAAGGTCACCACCCTTGTTGTGGAATCCCTTGTTTTTGCAATATGTTGCAGTGGTAGTGGTCTAAGGAAGAAAGAAATCTACTGTCTTTGGGACTTGGTTATGGATATTGGTGAGAAAGAGAACAATGGGGTATACTCAATGTTAGGATTCTCAATGAATTAATAGTTTCCTACAGTATTGAAGCTCTTTGTTATAGCGATCAGCATTTGATATGCACAAAGCCTGCCTGATGGTGAGAAAGTAGGTAAATATTATCTTGGTTTTGTAAAGGCAAAATGGCTAAAGAAGCCCATGCAGTGTATATGGAAGCAATAGAGAAAGGGAAATTAGTTCCATCTATGTCTTCTATAAACTTTTTGGTTGCTAAACTTGTCAAGAAAATAAACTGTGCAATTAGCTTTGGAGATGTTGAATGATATCCCTAGGGAGAGGAGGAAACATGCAATAAAGCCATTTTCGGCTTTTGTTTGAGCCTTGTGTAGGATTAAAGATGTTGATGCAGCCAAACAGTTAATCTTAAAATGATTGCAGATGGTCCACCTCTTGGAAATACTGTTTTTCAATTTTATTATTATGGCCTATTCCAAAGCTGGGGAAATGGGACAAGCTATGGAGGTGATAAAACTAATGGAAAGTAGAGGTTTAAAACCAGATGTGTAAATGTATACTGTTCTTATTAGTGTTTATTCAAATGGTGGTGAGATGGAAGAGGCTAGGATGATCTTGGCAGAAGCTAAAAAGAAGCATTTTGAGTTAAACCCTGTTAGGTATCACATACTTATACTTGGATATTGCAAATTAGAACAGTTTGATAAGGCTTTGAAATTATTGATTGAAGTGTAGGATTTTGGTGTCTACCCCGGTGTTGATGAATATGAGAAGTTGATCCATTCTCTCTGCTTGAAGGCTTAGGATAGGGCCCTGCTTAGAGCTATCAAGGGGATGGAAAATGAGGTTGTGGAGACTGAATGCAGTTAGTTCAGAGGTCTAAACTTTCTTGGCTCTTTAAGGTGGTGTGACATTAATGCAAGAGGCCTTGTATTTGTAAGTTTTTTCTGACACCAAATTTTAATAGTATGTTACAATCTTAATGCACAAATAATCGAGAGGAAAATTTTTCAGAAATGATTGTTGATGTGTTTAATGTTTTTGACCAGCCTTTCTTTGCTGTATTGAATTAAGTTGGTCATGTTTCATATCCTTCCTTTTCCATAATGATGTCATTAGCATGCAGTGTCTTAATTTTTTATATATGGTGATTTCTTTTTTCTTTCTTGTGGAATTGGGTTGGGTTGGATAAGAATTAGTATGTCTGATTCCCCCTTCAGACCCATACAAACAGACACACCGAGAAGACGAAAGAAAGGTGCTGTTTACCAACTGAATTATTGGTGTATTTTATAGGAATAGGGCTTTATACAATTGTGCAAGGCTTCTCATATTTGCTGTTTTTGCTAGCATTTTCTTTGAATGAGTAGGTGGTATCTAGATTAATTTGTGATACTTAATTCTGTAGAGTCTTTGATTGCTAACCGGGAACATGATTATAATAGTACTTAACTTTTAGTTGTTCCTTACATATGATGTAACAATCTATGTTGTATAGTGTTACTTACTTCTCTACCATGAAGTGACAGTCACTGACAGCCCACATTATTTTGGCTATATCTTGAGCTAAACTAGTTGGATTTGAGAACCATCTTTTTTGCTAGGAAACTAAGATGCTACTTTAAATGTATAGCATTCATCTTTTTATTAGTTTCCATTTGGAATTGATACACGATTTTATTTGAAATCATGACAGATTTATGATACTCAGTTTCATTTTTAAGCAAACTCCATTAGGATCAACTTGTTTACCCTATATCACATTGAATTCAGTTCAACGTTAGTTTCATTTCAAGCATTAAATTTAGGGTAAAATGTGTCATTTTTAAATGATGTAAAGTTGTGTCATTTTAAAAGAGAGAAAGAGATAGATAAAGGAGGAGAGAGAGTTGACAAAAAAAATAAAGGTATGGGTCCCACCTCTTTGTAAGAGTAAAAGGATATAAGTTGTGTCATTTAAAAGGATAAACACTTATATAAACAGTGCTCGATATGTTAGGGGAAGTTTTACGGTGAGGAACAAAGCATATCTTTCCTTTGCAAGGTGATTCTCAGTATAAAAAAACAAGACATGATGTGAAGATTTGTAGGGAGACTTTAAATGTGATTATAGTTCTAGTTTGGAATAGAAATTGCTTAAGTCTTTTCTTATATTCATGCTGTATTCATTATGATAGATTCTCATCTAGAGGAATATCTTTAAACATTTGGTACTGTGTTCTCTTCACATTCTAGACTGGGGAGCTAAGCCATTTGTGGTAGCTTTGTTTTGAGCCTCTTCATCCTGTTGTTTTGAGTAGAATGAGCTCCTTAAACAATTGAAGGAGGATGGATTGTTTAATGTCCTCTTCACATGTTTATAAATTTGATTGCTTTCTGCAGTTGGGATCGGAAAGCCCTTTATTAAAATTTTATATTCTAATTTATCTTATTTTTCCTCATTTAGTATGCTCGTATTATCCAGAAACTTGGTTTCCCAGCTAAATTTAAGGTACTGCTTCTACTCTTCCTCATTATCTTTGCTGAATTTTTTACATCTACTATTGTTTATTTGCTCTTTTTTCTATGCTCAACCTAAATAGTGCTTGGTTAATAGTTGATTTGTATGTTATTCTTCAGGACTTCAAGATTCAGAACATTGTTGGCTCTTGTGATGTTAAGTTCCCTATACGGTTAGAGGGTCTTGCATATTCCCATGGTGCTTTCTCAAGCGTAAGATATTTATTTATTCTTTAAATAATTCTTAGGTTTGGGTTGGGCTTCCAATGACTTTCACATTAAAAATATATTTTATTTCATAATTAATGTTGGACAATCATGTCGTGATTTTCGTGATCGTCTAATATAATTTATTTGGTGTTTTCTTGAATTATATATCTGATGTGAAATATTCAATAGTAAAACTGTATTTTGTTTCGAGGGCTCTGTTTTAAAGTATGGAAAACATTGATTTGACTGATTCTTAATTATAGATGCAAAACCAAAACTAATGTACATGGCAGCCAATTTAATTTTCATTGGAAAGAAGCTGCTTTGGTCCTACTAAATTCTTCCCCAAACATTGGAGATACTTACATTTTTAAAAGATTTTTATTGAGAATTAAAATGGAGGGAAATGGTGAAACTTAACGAGTAGTATTATAAATCACGATGCTTGTGTGGTAATGAAGCATAGATGAATGATGGAAAGGGCCATCTTAAGTTGTGTCTCTGCATGAGCAATTAGATTCCTCATGTCTTTTTTATTTATTTGCTTTAAAGTTTAGGAATTGAGGAAAATGGTGGATTTATGTTGAACTTGTTTGTGGTGGCAGTATGAACCAGAGCTATTTCCGGGTCTAATCTACCGAATGAAGCAGCCTAAGATAGTTTTGCTTATATTTGTCTCTGGAAAAATTGTTCTAACAGGAGCCAAGGTAATAAATATTCTTGCTTATGATTCCTTCCCCCTTATAATTTTTTTCTTTTAAAACATTTTGGGTTCACTGGATTTTTTATATTTGTTTCGTTTCCATCTTTTAGGTGAGAGATGAGACTTACACAGCTTTTGAGAACATATATCCTGTGCTTACTGAGTTCAGGAAAAATCAACAATGGTATGGACATGGCTTTATGCATTTAGCTCTTTTTTTGCCAACACTTTTATTTTGTTTGTCCACTCTCTCTCCTACTTTATGTATCTCTTTCTCTCACTTAAAATGACACAACTTTATATCTTTAAAGTAACACACATTTTTTTCCTTCTTATATTACTTAAATAAATATAAACACAAAAAATATTAAATAAGTTCACAAATTTTCATAAAATTTCACCTTAGTAATATTTTTATATTTATTTTTTATTTTCATAATTTTATTGACACAAAAGATCAATTTTCTTTTACGTTAGCTACTTCTAAAAAGAAAATGCATGACAAAATTTGACTTTCATCAACAAATTTTGGTTGTACCGATTGTTATACTTGGTAATCTTCGTGTAGCAACCTAATGTGTTGCCAGATATCTTAACAAGCAAGTGGTTAGCATTTTTTCTTCCCCCTTCCCATCATGATTGGTTGCAGTATTGTTGCAGGGTTTGAAGTTGTAACAAGGACTATAAGGCTGCACATGTGACGCCTATTTTGGGCGTCACATGTGACACCCAATTTGGGCGTCTCCCCTTTGGGTGAGACGTCTCAATTGAGACGTCACATGTGACGCTAAAAAAAGGCGTCATATTGTGCAGTAGATTCGTAATTATTCTCAAAATTATAATAAATACGTAATTAATTTATTAAAAAGTATTATATTAATTTTTGTGCCCCACATTTCCTACCAATATGTCATTGACCATTCTCTTAGGACACACCTCAACATGGAACCCAAAAAACAGTTTAAAACTTTACGAGATGCTAAACTGTCAGAACTAAGTATGTTATTTCCATCTGGCTCCCCCATTTTATTTTATTTTTTCTATTTTATTTCCCTTCTTCCTTTTCAAAATCATTTTATAATATGTCAATTCAATAGAACAGATATCCTCTCGACTTAACTACATCAAGACCCATAAAAAAAGAGACAGAACAACACAAAACTGTTGTCTTAATTTTTTATCAATCCAGATATCTCCTCTGCCTTAATATTTACAGTTCCACGAACTTCTCTTGCGAGAACACTGCTCCTGCTCTTGACAATTATCTGCCATAAACATAAAATAATCCAAAATATGGCATTAGGAGCACACAATAAGTGACAAACCCATACTGCCATATACCCCAGTCACACACAGAAACGTGCTCTAAACAACACCATGAAAAATGCTCAAAAGAAACCAAAGTTCAATTCATATTGTGAATACATCACGTGTAACATCCAACTTTTCTGTAAAAATACAATCTAGAACAGTATCTATATTGTAGATTCCGGTATCTACAGCTAATGCAGTTACAATCCTGATGGTTAAGGGAAGAAAGCAAAACAATAGCAGACACAATGACGGCAATTCATTGAAATTACAACAATCTATATACCCAATAAATAGCAAAAAAAGAGCTAAATGCATAAAGCCATGTCCATACCATTGTTGATTTTTCCTGAACTCAGTAAGCACAGGATATATGTTCTCAAAAGCTGTGTAAGTCTCATCTCTCACCTAAAAGATGGAAACGAAACAAATATAAAAAATCCAGTGAACCCAAAATGTTTTAAAAGAAAAAAATTATAAGGGGGAAGGAATCATAAGCAAGAATATTTATTACCTTGGCTCCTGTTAGAACAATTTTTCCAGAGACAAATATAAGCAAAACTATCTTAGGCTGCTTCATTCGGTAGATTAGACCCGGAAATAGCTCTGGTTCATACTGCCACCACAAATAAGTTCAACATAAATCCATCATTTCCTCAATTCCTAAACTTTAACTTAATGCAAATAAATAAAAAGACATGAGGAATCTAATTGCTCATGCAGAGACACAACTTAAGATGGCCCTTTCCATCATTCATCTATGCTTCGTTACCACACAAGCATCGTGATTTATCATACTACTCGTTAAGTTTCACCATTTCCCTCCATTTTAATTCTCAATAAAAACCTTCTAAAAATGTAAGTACCTCCAATGTTTGGGGAAGAATTTAGTAGGACCAAAGCAGCTTCTTTCCAATGAAAATTAAATTGGCTGCCATGTACATTAGTTTTGGTTTTGCATCTATAATTAAGAATCAGTCAAATCAATGTTTTCCATACTTTAAAACAGAGCCCTCGAAACAAAATACAGTTTTACTATTGAATATTTCACATCAGATATATAATTCAAGAAAACACCAAATAAATTATATTAGACGATCACGAAAATTACGACATGATTGTCCAACATTAATTATGAAATAAAATATATTTTTAATGTGAAAGTCATTGGAAGCCCAACCCAAACCTAAGAATTATTTAAAGAATAAATAAATATCTTACGCTTGAGAAAGCACCATGGGAATATGCAAGACCCTCTAACCGTATAGGGAACTTAACATCACAAGAGCCAACAATGTTCTGAATCTTGAAGTCCTGAAGAATAACATACAAATCAACTATTAACCAAGCACTATTTAGGTTGAGCATAGAAAAAAGAGCAAATAAACAATAGTAGATGTAAAAAATTCAGCAAAGATAATGAGGAAGAGTAGAAGCAGTACCTTAAATTTAGCTGGGAAACCAAGTTTCTGGATAATACGAGCATACTAAATGAGGAAAAATAAGATAAATTAGAATATAAAATTTTAATAAAGGGCTTTCCGATCCCAACTGCAGAAAGCAATCAAATTTATAAACATGTGAAGAGGACATTAAACAATCCATCCTCCTTCAATTGTTTAAGGAGCTCATTCTACTCAAAACAACAGAATGAAGAGGCTCAAAACAAAGCTACCACAAATGGCTTAGCTCCCCAGTCTAATTACCTCCAGCTCCTCCACTTGAGAAACACCAATGACATACGCAGGATGAATGAGATTAAAAAAAGAATAGCATACCTTCCTTGCTGCCAATTTAGACTGATGCTCACTCTTAGCTCCAGTACAAACCTAGCCATACCAATTAAATTAAGACAACATTAGAAACAGAAGCCCTTTACAAGCACCATATCAAATGAATCGGTCTTGCAATAGCCTTGAGCATAAAGCAGAGAAGACAAAAAATTTATTCTGCAGCCATGGCTGTCGAACTATGAATCAGATCGCAATCGAAAGGTCTATTTCACTAATTGTGAATCAAAATGTATAGTGAATTACAGGGTTCGTGATCAATTATTAAAATAGAATAAAGTACATTTTTTGCATAATAAAACTGTAAAAATAATTATAGAAATGAAACTCGAGGTTGTTGAATCGCAAAATGTAGACTTATTTTTTATCTTGAATTATGAATTGTATCGAATCATAACATTTAGAAACATAATGAAAAATGACTTAAAACTACATAATATTGTATAAATCCAAATCATAAAAAAATCCAAAAACCAAAATCAAGAATAAATCAAGAAGAAAAAGGAAGAATTAACACGAATCAAGAATGAATGATCCCTTGGTTAAGACGAGAAAGAAAAAGAAAGAACGAAATCATAAATGAGAAAGGAAGAAATCGAATTGGAATTTGGTTGGGAATTGGGATTTTGGGAAATCCCTAATCTGCCGTGTAATAATAACTACTATTCAGATTCTACAAATTTGAATTCAGCACTTCTTTGTCGTTTCTCTTTCCAACATCATATTGGATTTTGAATCACAAATCCTTATTCGATTCGCAATACAGAACATAATCGTGTGATCCCGTGATTCAAAAAGTGATTCATGGTCAGCTCTGACTCACACGTTTGATTTGCATACTTTTTCTGTATTGGATTGTATCATGTGATACTAATTACCATAATTGAAACTGTTTCCTTATTTCCTTTATATGTACATTAATGATTGGGGTTTCTCCAATATCCCCTCTATCTCATTATACTGCATAGAAACTAGCAAGCAAAATCCTATTTTTCTTTCAGCCGCCGGTTATGTTTCTCTCTCTGCACTTCTATCTCATATCAGTAAACCTTAGATGTGTTTCACCCCATACCAATCCCACCACCCTCACTGCAGATGCCAGAGTATCTACCATCCCCAGAGCCTGACCTTTGCTAGGGCAGGCCCTGTTACCCACACCCTGACTTTTGGTTTGCTGTGTCTATTTATCTGGGTGGCAAGTTACAGGAGTTACAGCACTTTGACCTCTCCATCAATGAGATTCTGGCCACATCCATCCATCACCATATAAATTTCTCACCCTCTAGCAGCTGTTTGGCTCCCTATCCTCCAAGAATTATATAGCAGAATAGAGATTCCTATGGTTCTGGCAACAAAACAATAACCAATATGATCTGTATCTATTAGGTGAAAACTGGGCATAAAAAATCGCATGAATTGTATTGAATTCATGCAATTCTGATGACCATGTTTGCAACCTCATCACAAGAGCCTCCAATGATAAACCAGAGACAA
Organism: Gastrolobium bilobum; assembly: GCF_033153095.1. Taxonomy (NCBI): domain Eukaryota; kingdom Viridiplantae; phylum Streptophyta; class Magnoliopsida; order Fabales; family Fabaceae; genus Gastrolobium; species Gastrolobium bilobum. Next base: position 441,275 of record NW_026898163.1, read on the forward strand.
ATGAACAAATCTGAATTTTATGCAGTAACCAATTCACCCCAGTCCATCCATAGGCCTTATAAACGTAGTTAATTAAATTACAATATATAAGAAAACAACTCAATAAGAGAACCATACGACTACCAACTAACATACAACTTCACTCACTTTTTTACTTGAAGACAATGTTAGAAACAACAACAAAATATAACTCCATGACAGAAGTAGCAGGTCGAGCAAAGAAGCTTACCATCTTGCCAGAAGCAAAAATAAGTGCAGTTGTTTTTGGTTCTCTGATCCTCATAATGACAGCAGCAAAACGCTGCAAAGAATCACACCACAAACATCAGCTCAGCATACAAATGACCAACTAGAACGAGCATATATATTATATAGGCTGATTATTTATTTTGAATAACAGAAGAGTAGTGACAAGTAGCTGATATCAAAAGTGATATTGATATAAAATATTAGTCTTAGATCAACCAAGCTTCTCTAGAGCAGATAAAAATGCAATAATTTTCAAAAAGCAGGATACATGACATCATAACTGTACAACACCAAGTTAACCTTCATCGTACTTCCAAAGCAAAGGAAAAAGGAAAAAGCGCACAATGCACATGTGCAATTGTGCACATGCATGTATATGAGTAAAATTCAATATCAGCGAAAGAAACTTGCCTTGGGATTGTACTCTGCATTACGAGCTTGGAGTGCAATTGTTTTAAGGTCCAATTTACAGTCCAAATTGACTGTTGACACAATATTTCTGGCAGTACAAACGGCTTGATTATTAGATTATAACAATGTAAATAGAAGAAAATTCATTAGATATGCCAATGTAAATAGAAGCATATTTATTACATATTCCAAAGTGAATATAAATAGAAGTAAATTCATTAGATATGCCAACGTAAATAGAAGCATATTTATTACATATTCCAAAGTGAATATAAATAGAAAAAAAATTATTAGATATTTCGACATAAATTGAAGTGAAGGTTATCAATCCAAAGTAGTTAACAACAGAACTAGGTATGATACGGTCATACGACCACCGGACGGCATGACATGTAAAATCCTTTATCAGAAAGTGGTCAAGGGATACAAAAAGATCCACTAATTGGACTTAACAGGTGATTTAAGTTCAGGTGGGGGGGAGGGGAGGGGGGTAATATAGAGATTGTATTGTATCTATGTGACGAGCCATGATCGCGGCATGAGGCGCCTCTCCACTACAACACATTCACACACAGATATATCCATCTAGAAAACGAAGCAGCAGATGGAAAGTGGTCGGTCCAATACATTTTGCCATCTTATTAGGCACAGCATCACAATAAATTGGTTTAAATATAAACACATTCCTTTAAGAAACATACAAAGCAAATTTCACCAATATGGATAATCTATATAGGAAGATAAATACATGCTACACTCAATAGGACAAAGTAGCGACTAAACCCTGCTATACTAAATTTTTAAATGCATCGACAAATCTGGAAAAGAGGACAGACCAGCTATATGTAAATTCAAGCATAACTGCTGGGGATTAACAGTATCCATCTTTTATTTCATGGGTACCAGTACCAAGCGTGATTTGTCATATATTTATTGGTTGTTGGTCATACTTATTGTACTTCCAAAAATACTTTTTGTTATTACTCACAGGAAGGTTATACTTATAACCTCATTTCCTTTATAACTACTTTTATCATAATTGGATCAAAATCAAATCAACGATTACAAAATAACATTAAGTGAGAGCCGTTAATTTGATTTTGATCCAACAATTATAAAAGTGATGGTATGGGAAAAGAGATTGTAAGTATAACATCTCCCTTATTTATAAGTTGAATTCTCAATACTATCATCATACATGTTAGAAGAAACGACAACATGGGGAATCACTTCAATTGGATACTAACAACAACAGTTCACTTCCTATTATTCCATGAAGCAAGTAAAATGTAATAGTTATCCATCTGATGCTTATAACCAGTAAAGGAGGAAGCACATGATATTAAAAATAATAATAAAAATAAAAAATTGGATACTCACTGAAGGGTAGGCACGATCCCAGAAGGGTGCTTCTGTAGATCTACCGGTTGGCTACCTTCCAGTCCTTGGTCAGCCATGAATCCTAAATATTATATCTAATCAACAAAACCAGAATGTTCCACATTAATTAGTACACCCCAAACAATAAGGTGCATTTTTTTTTTCTTTACATGAAAAGCAACATAAAAATAAAATTTAAAAAGGAACCCAAACCCAGATCTTAAAAGTTAAAAAGAACATAACTGTTGGGAGAAATTTTTTTCATGCGATCAATAGAATTCTTGTTTTTTTTTTATTTAAATTATTTCTTTATTTAAAAAGTAAAAGATGAATTGGGGATTTAAATACGACTATTTAGATCACACGCAGTTGCAAGAATCATCAGACCTTGCAAAAAATCAATTAGGGGTTTTGATCTGTGAACGAGGAGAATTGAATTAGGGTTTTTTTTATCGTTGATCGAGGAAGATAAGAAAAAGGACAAAAAAAAAGCAAATTAAAGAGTGAGAAGAGTGGGGAACGAGCGGGAAGATTTCGAAAGAAGGGTTCTTTTATAGACGAAGATATGAAATTTGTATGTGAATTTGTGAGGCATATAAGAGAGAGAGAGAGAGAGAGAGTGCTTTGTCCAGAGAATTTGAAGCTGAGAGATATAAAGAGAGAGAGAGAAAGGGAAAGAGGGTTATGCTGTGTGCGGAAAGATCTGGAGCATATAGCGAGAGCCAGCTGCCACCTTATATATAGAGAGAGAATTGTAGCCAATAGTGAAATGCCACGTAATAAATTGACTTGGTTGGGCTTAGAGAAAAAGTGGACATGGGCCTTTTTGTGTCAAGACTCAAAGAGATGGATTGCGCCTCTTTTTCTTCTTCTTTTTCTTTTTTAATAAAAGGAACTTAATTATTAAGAGTTTTTTTTTTTTGGTAAACAATTATTAAGGGTGTGTTTGATATAGGTTTTATTTTGGGTTTGATGGGCAATTGTGGGTAGGCATTGGTGTATACTATGTTTGGTACAAGTTATTGAAAAAAAAATACTAAGCAACTTAGAAGGATAGGAAACATGGTTTGTGTTGGTTTTTGGCACAATAACACTATTCCAAAATACACCATGAGATGTGGTATTTTGGATATGGACGGGGAAGTGAAAAATGGTGTAATGAAAAATTTCCACAATAATATTGTTGCAAATATTTCTCCGGTAATATTTCGGTCAACCAAACATCTTTTTTTAAATTTTTCTATCAAACTTGTTTTCCTACCATTTCTCTAGTAATTGCATTTTCCCATTTTCCTGGTAAAAAAAATTTTCTCCTCTACAAAACGCCCCCTAAGAGATTTAAAACGGGAAGAGATGTGGTCATCTATTATGCACGACACTTCAAAAATTTGGTGTATTGTGTCTCACAATTTTTGATACTCAATGACACTTCAACACACATGTTACAAATTCAAAAAAGGGTTCAAAGGTTACGTTTGTGTTGCGTTTTTTACTTCTAACTATTAGATTCGTTGGATGACCATTACCATTTTATTGAACTTAATATAAATATTTGGGATATCTTATATTTCTTTGCAAAATTGATGGGTATTATAAGTTTAGCTTCATTTTTTTGTTAAATTATTGAATATTAAATATAATATATACTACATAAATTAAAATTATTATTTTATATCAAAATGTATCCTAACGTGTCGAAATCTAATATTTTTTATAATTAATGTGTCGGAGTGTCGTATCGTGTCCCGTGTCAGTGTCGGCGGAACATAGGTGGTCATACTAAAACTTAATTATTAGTTTTACAAAAAAAAACTTAATTATTAGAGCCTCTTTGTACCTTCTTTTTAAGCTAAAAGCTACTTATAAGCTTAAACTAAAAGAAAGAGTTTTAAAAATAAAGCTAAAAATTGTTTGATAATTATATAAAATTTTTAACTTAAAAATAACTTAAAAGCTTTTCATTTCAAAAAAAAAATTCATAAAAGCTTTTACCTTTTGATTTTTTTGTTCATTATAAAAAAAACTATTTTTATTATAAAAGCTTTTGTAAAAATTTGTTTGAATTAACTTATATTTTTAAGAAAAAGAGAAGCTAAAAAAAAATATATCCCAAAGAGACACCTAGGGTGTGCATGACAACATTTCCAGAATCATTTTTTTTTTCAATTTTTATTTCGGGGCAGAAATGGATAAAAACAATATCTGACAAAAATGATTTATTTTTTGTTCTCAAAAATTAATTGAAATACATATTCGAGTAAAGAATCGTCATAAAGAGTAAATTAATTGTTAAGACAATAAATTTTTTATATATAATATTAATTGCATAAAAAAGTCAAATAATGCAATGAATATAGACATAATTATTTGAAAATACATGTAATTTATTATATTTTTTTCATAAATAAAACTAAAAATTTAAGCCGAATGATAAATAAACAGTATCTTGTTTTGAGTTTAGAATAGGATGTGGTATTGTGGTGCATCATTTGATCGTAGTATGGAGAACCAGTCATGGACTATCCAGGATCGTTTCTTCCGCTCTCCAATAAGTAAGGATGATGTGCACATGCAACGACTTTGACACAAATTATTTAGTGAATGAGATGTAGTTTGTATATGGAGAAAAAAAGTGCGCATACATAAAGGTCAAGTTACTAACATGGAGCATGTGAGCCTCTCTTCTTATTGGGTAGGACATAAACCTTTTTAGAAACCTTGTAGTGAAAGCTTTACTTTCATGCAGGGCAATAAGTGACAGCAATGATAAACGTAATTAACCATCGCACACGATGGCATGTAATGCATATGAATCGAGCCTCTTTCTAGGATAGCTATTAGGTGCATCAGTCATTAACGCATGTGTTAAAATCAAGCTTTATAAGCTCTTAAAGATGTAAAAGTAGGTGAAGAATTTGATGTTTGAGAAAATTAGCCATTATAACTTTTCAAAGGTTTGGTAGCCCTTATCCATATTGTAGTCTATTACTGATTTTCAAAAATGTAGTTTTCAACTCCTAAGGAACAAAAAGAATGGACCAAATCAACTTTTTAGATATGGTAACTCATTACAAAATTTTAAAATCTTTTAATTGTATAAATATTATTTGGAAAAAGGTATTCTACCTACCTTTCTTTCTGCCTACCACTCTGCAACACTATTATATTAGAATCTCAATATTTCCCTCTCGTATCGAGATTCACTACTAGAAAATAGCCTTTTTGCGACGGGTATTTTCCATCGCAAAACTGGAAACTTCGATCACAAACACCATTTGCGACTGAAAAAAGCCGTTGATAAAAATCTAATCGCAAACGAATTTTGCGATGGCATTTTCTTGTTATGAATTCCGTCGCAAATTGCGAACGAAAAAATCCATCACAAAACACTTATTTTCCTTCGCAAAATGTTGACATGAATACTGAGAATACCGTCGCAAATTGCAACGGAATTCTCGTCGCAAATTATCCGTCACAGAGTAAATGGGGAAAGAACCCATTGCAAAGTTTGCGATGGAATTATATTACAACACTGTCGCAAATTTGCGATGGAATTTTTGAAAATCCCATCGCAAAATTTGGATGTAATGAAATTCTCGTCGCAAGTAACCATAAGAATTTGCGACGGAAATGTATTACAATACCGTCGCAAAAATTCAGTCCACAAATATACAACGTCTAATACAAAAATCGTCCCAAATTTGTGATGTAATAATGAAAATACCATCACAAATTTTGCAATGGAATGTGAATACCGGCGCAATAATCTGCAAAAATTGCGATGGGATATCCATAAATTTCCATTACAAAATTATAAAAATTAAAAAAAATATTTAAATTAATAAATTTTCAAACCTGTAAACAGTACAACCAAAACAAAAATACTTATATGTCTCATTGAAACAAAATAACTAACTAATTATAATCCATACAAACCAACAAATTATAATCCCATACAAACTAACAAATTATAATCTCATACAAACTAACAAATTATAATCTCATACACACCAACACTATAATTCCATACAAACTAACAAATTATAATCCCAAACAAATTAACATTATAATCTCATATAATTAGAAAAATGTATCAATAAAGGTAGTCATAAACAAAAGTTTTGAATACATCATGAGGTATGGGTATGGGATGAGGATGGGGATGGGGATGGGGATGAGAATGAGGAGTCTACAGTCTGCTTCTTCTTCATCATTTTTTTCTGCTTCTTCTTCTCTCTCTTTTTCTCCATTTTGTTCAGTAATTTCTGCAACAGATTATCCGTCTTTTTCTGTTTCTCCTTTTGTTGCCTTAGCTCGGTGTCCATTTTATCCTTTTCCTGCCTTAGCTCGGCGTCCTTTTTTTCCCTTTGCTCCTTTTGCTGTTGCAATTCGGCGTCCATTTTTTCCCTTTCCTCCTTTTGCTGCTGCAATTCTGCCTCCAATTTAGCAATCACTGCTCACATTCTGGCGAGCTTATATGCAATAATAAGAATATATACTTAGGTCAATTGTTTTGTACTTAATTTAAATGGACTAAGGAGTGAAATTTTGAAACAATTAACTATAAATGCTTTTACCTTCGGAAACACTTGGAAGTTGTATTGAGGGGCGCTTGGTACTCTTCAAGCTGCTAGCAGATGCTCCCAGGCCAAAAATTCATCCCTTTTTATTAAATGGCTCAGTCGCCTTAATGAAGAGTTCATTGCTATCGACCTGAGAGTAGGTGGTTCCATCGTATGTCACCTGTGTTTGTGTCTCCTCCTGGAACTTTTGGAATATCTCCTACAAGCCAAACAAAAAACAAAATATTAATAACCATGACCAAGGGGATTAAACGCTAATAAATCAAACAAAAACGAAGTAACTAATAACTCACCGTTATTTGTCTAGATGTGTTGTTAATCCACCGCCGAGTCCCTGCTTCAGACTTTTGAAATGTAGCAAACTCAACCTTATCTGGGGGCACCTCCCCAGAAGCTTGCTACAAATAAAAATTGGCATCATTAATTAATTACAAGTGCAAAATATAGAATACCGAGATAAAAAATAATGCACACTTACAATTCTTCTCTTATGCACAGTGGCTCCTCAGCAAATGGAGTATCTCCCACACAAGATGAAGGGGACAGATCCTACAAAAGTCAAATAAGTTATCCATTCAAGCAGTTAGTGTCAAAATTATAAATAAAATATTAATATTTAACTTATTCAAATTGGAGTTAGTTTTAACCTGCTCTGGCATTCCCAAAAGTGTAAGAGCAGTGGGAGGAAGACCACTGGGACCCATAACGGAGTCGGTAGTAGAGGGGGAGGATGATAAGTGTGTGGGAGGTTGATGTGCCTCTGGCAAGTATGATTTTCTGTGTTAAAATTGATAAGAATTGAGTCACAAAAGAGCAATTTAATTACATATTTGCTAATTATATTGATTCTTTCTTGTCAATAATATTTCTCACGTCTTGATTGTATTTCCACAGGAAATAGAACTGAAAAGATAAAAAGTTAAATGATGCAACTCATCATATTAGTATCAGTACAATCTCCAGAGAGTTGGCGCAAGTTGACGCCAAAGTGAAGAAATCCCACGCAGAGTTGCGCCGTACTGCACAGGCCAAATGCCAGAGAATTGGCGCTAGTTGGCGCCAGAATGGCGCAAACTAGCGCCACCATGCCACCTTGCGCCGAACTTGAAGCAAACTGGCGCCAAGTGAAGGGAGAATGGCGCCAAGTGGCGCCCAAAACAAGAAGGGATGGCGCCAATTGGTGCCCCAGTGTGTCCACGCACCTTTCGTATTCGAGGCAGCAAGTTGGCGCAAACGTGCGCCAACTGGCGCCGGGTTACGAGAAAATAACACCATCTTTCCGCGGGGTATTTTTGGAAGAAGGAAAAAAAATAAAGTTTATAATAGATCCTTGTGCTAGACCTAGGGATCTCATCTCATCCAGTCAGAGGAGGCCGACGGCAGAGCTCTGAAGGATTCTTCCACAGTTCTTCTTCTTCATCTTTTTCTCTGTAATTTTATGCTTTCGAATATTGAATTATTTTTAGCCATGAATATGCTTGGCTAGTTTTCTTTTATTGTAGTTAGGGTCACGAGCCTTATGTGAACCCTTGTTGGGATGGATTGATTTAGTTTTATTCATTTATATAATTATCTTTGTCTCTACCTTGTGCGTATTTCCTATTCTCTTTATTAGAACTGATCAATCTGATAGTTGGGAATAGTTTGAGGGTTAGAACCCTAGATAGGAGTATTGGGGTTTTGATCTTGAAAGGGGGTAGGACAACAATTGGTACGCATGCTAGGAATAGATGTGTGTTTAATTGCGGATGCTTAAATTATTGCGCTCATTGCTTAAATCCCATGAGGAACATTGCAAGGAATTGGGGTTCCAATTGGGGATTAAAGGGTTAACCTTGCAAGGAATTGAGGGTTAACTAATAAATATTTTTAGATAATAATTTATCCGAGTAATTATATGAATAAATATTGTGAATCAATCCAAAGTAAGAAGTGGGGATCATAAGGTGAGTGCGCTCTAGCTACAATATTTTTCTCATCTTTTTAAAATCAATTCTCATTGTTATTGTTTTATTTCTCTTAAAGAAAAATATAAAAACAAGTCTTTATTTTTATTTCATATTGTCACTCGAATTCAATTCACAATTTTCCAAACCGCAAACCGAGTTTTCCAACTTAAGGGGACTGGTTATTGTAGTACTTGGTTTACAATTCCTGTGGAGACGATACTCTACTTACTTTCTATATTACTTGTGCGATTGGTATACTTGCCGGAGAGCATCAAGTTTTTGGGGCCGTTGCCGGGGATTGCTAATTCCAATATTACAAATAACCGTTGATCTTTGAGATTGGATTTTTATTTTATTTTATTTATTTTATTTTGTTTTATCTTATTTTGTGTTCTACAGGTGCTACTAATATATTTTTCCGAGTTTTATGCGAGGTAGATCTCCCCCTACAGACTTTGTAATTGATCCAGAAATTTCAAGGACTGAGAGGAGACTGAGGAAGGTTGCCAAGCAGATAATTTGGGAAGACTTCAAAAGCATACCTGTACAACCAAAACAAGAAATGGCAGGAAACAACAATGCAAACAACCCACCTCCAAGATTGTTGGACATCATTCTGACTCCGGTGTTCAATAGGCCAAATTCAAGTATAATCAGGCCGACGGTGGAGGCAAATAATTTTGAGCTGAAGCCATCTCTGATTACTTTGGTGGAAAGGGTTCAGTTTTCTGGTGCTGAGGAGGAAGATCCTCATGAGTTCATAGATCGATTTCTGATGATCTGTGACACTACCAAGCACAACGGAGTGTCGGCCGATGCTGTAAGGCTTCGATTATTCCCTTTTGCTGTTAAGGGAAAAGCTCTCAGATGGATAGAAAGGCAGCCAGCTAATAGTATCACAACATGGGAAGACTTGTCATCAAAGTTCTTTGCCCATTTCTTTTCTATGGAAAAATACAACCAGCTGGTAAATGAAATCACAAACTTCCGCCAACTTGAAGGAGAATCACTGTGTGCAACCTAGAATATATTCCAGGAACTCATCCGGAAGTGTCCGCACTATGAAGGAGACGATGACAGAAAGGTGGCAATATTCTTTAATGGGATCTCTCCTGAAACAAGGTTGGTTATTAATAGTGCAGCTGGAGGTTCTATTCGACAGAGTACATCTGAACAAGCTATTGATCTGATAAAGAAACTAGCAAGGAATGAGAATGAGAGCGTCCCAGCTCACCTAAAAAGAGGAGTGATAAAGTTGGAAAGCAATGATGCTATGCTTGCAGAACAAAAGCTGTTGTCTAAGAAGTATGACAGCTTGAATGAGAAGTTTGAAAAACTTCAAGTGTCCAAGGTTCAATCAACTCTTGTGATTTGTGAATATTGTAAGGAAGCTCATGAGTCTAATGAGTGTCCTACTCTCATGGGTGATAATCCACAGCAGTTACAAGTAAATGGGGTTTGGTATGAACAGAAGCCCCAACAAAATTTTTCAAGAAATCAGAATTTTTCTTCTGGAAGTAATTTTCAGAAGGGAGGTCAAGGAGGTGGTCTTGACTACAGTTCTAACAATTATCTGCAACCTCCTCCTGTTCCACAGAAGGAACTTTCTGATTTGGAGAAGTTAATTGGACAAATGGCTCAACATTATAATGCTTTCATGGAGGAGACTAGAGCCAATACCAAAAACACCAATGCTTCTATTTGAAACTTGGAGAATCAAATTGGCCAACTGGCTAAGCAATTTGCAGAAAGAGCTCCAGGTACCTTCCCTAGCAATACAGTTACCAACCCCAAGGAAGATTGTATGGCTGTCACAACTAGGAGTGGTAAGGTGGTAGTAGCTTCAGAAAAGCCAAGCACAAATGTAGAAGCTGATGAGAAGCTTAAGGAGGTCAAGGAGACAGAAAAAGAAGTGATCATCCCTGATAATGTTGAGAAAACGGTTCAGAAAGGTGAGGAAGAAGAGCCACCTATTGTTGCTGAAAGGAAGAAATTCGAGTTGAATCCAGAATATGTGAGAGCCATGGCACCTTATCCAGAAAGATTCAAGAAGGATGCCCAAAAGTAGCAATATGCGAGATTTCTTGATATCTTCAAGAAGTTGCATGTAAACATACCTTTTGCTGAAGCTCTGGCTAACATGCCCAACTATGCCAAGTTCATAAAGGACTTGTTATCCAGAAAACATAAGCTGCAAGAATGCCAGACAGTCACACTCACTGAGGAGTGCAGTGCCATCATACAAAAAAAGTTTCCATCCAAACTCAATGATCCAGGCAGTTTCAATATTCGCATTGTTATTGGTAATACTGAAGTTTGCAGGGCATTGTGTGATCTTGGGGCAAGCATTAACTTGATGCCATTATCTGTTTGCAAATCTCTGGGAATTACTGAATTAAAACCCACTATGGTTTCGCTTCAACTCGCTGATAGATCTTTGAGGAGACCGAGTGGAATTATTGAAGATGTTCTTGTTAAAGTGGACAAGTTCATCTTCCCAGCAGATTTTGTAGTGTTAGACATGGAAGAGGGTACTGAAATGCCTTTGTTATTGGGTAGACCGTTCTTGGCTACTGCTCGAGCCATGATTGATGTTGAAAATGGCAAGCTTGAGTTGAGGATGAATGATGAGACCATCACCATCAACGTCTTTGACTCCATAAAACAATCTTCTGATAAAGGCGATTGTTTTCGACTTGATATTCTAGAGCAAGTGGTGGAAGAAGAAATTCCTTCTAGTCAACAGTCTGAGGAAGAACTTGAAATGCATGAATTAGTTCCTTTGAAGGAAGAAAAGGTTGAGGTATTTGAAGTTCTTGAAAAGAAAGATTCTGATAAAGAAGATGGTGCCCCAAAGGTTGAGTTGAAGGAACTTCCAAACACTCTTAAATATATCTTCTTGGGTGAAGAGGAGACTTACCCTATTATCATTAACAAGGGGTTGTCTTCTGAGCAAGAAATCAGATTGATTACAGTATTGAAAAACCATCAGACTGCTATAGGATGGTCAATTTCCGATTTGAAGGGTATTAATCCCTCATTCTGTACTCATAAAATCCTCATGGAGGAAGAAGTTCGACCAGTAAGGCAGCCTCAAAGGAGGCTCAATCCAACCATAAAAGAGGTTGTAAGGAAGGAAGTTGTGAAACTTCTTGATGCTGGTATGACTTATCCAATTTCGGATACTGCTTGGGTAAGCCCGGTGCAAACAGTTCCGAAAAAGGGAGGTATCACTGTAGTCCACAATGAGAAAAACGAACTGATTCCAACTAGAACTATTACTGGTTGGAGAATGTGTGTGGATTATCGGAGGTTAAATACTGCCACAAGGAAGGATCACTTCCCACTTCCTTTCGTTGATCAAATGTTGGAAAGATTGGCGGGTCATAATTACTACTGTTTCTTGGATGGATATTCTGGGTACAACCAAATTCCAGTGGCACCAGAAGATCAGGAGAAAACAGCCTTCACCTGCCCTTTTGGAGTCTTTGCTTATAGACAGATGTCGTTCGGTCTATGTAATGCACCTGCCACATTCCAGAGGTGCATGCTCTCCATCTTTTCTAACATGGTGGAGAAAAACCTTGAGGTATTTATGGATGACTTTTCCATTTTTGGCTCTTGTTTTGATTTATGTTTGTTGAATTTAACTCATGTGTTAAAAAGATGCCAAGAAACAAATCTTGTACTTAACTGGGAAAAATGTCATTTTATGGTACAAGAGGAAATTGTCTTAGGTCATAAGATATCTGAAAAAGGGATTGAGGTAGATGAAGCAAAATTAATGTTGATTGAGAAACTTCCTCCCCCTAATAATGTGACTAGTGTTAGAAGTTTTCTAGGACATGCTGGGTTTTACAGGAGATTTATTAAAGACTTTTCTAAATTAGCTAAACCTTTGAGCCAACTTTTAGAAAAGGATTCTGAATTTCAGTTTGATGATGCATGCCTTAAAGCTTTTAATCTTTTGAAAGAAAAGCTCACTACAGCTCCAGTTCTTGTAGCTCCCGATTGGAGTTTACCTTTTGAGCTCATGTGTGATGCTAGTGCCTATGCTATAGGTGCAGTCCTTGGCCAACGTAAGAATAAATTGTTACATGTCATATACTATGCTAGCAAGATTTTAAATGAGGCACAAGTAAATTATGCCACAACTGAAAAAGAAATGCTAGCAGTAGTATATGCCTTGGACAAATTTAGATCTTATTTGTTGGGTTCCAAGGTAATTGTTTTTACTGACCACTCTGCTATCAAGTACTTGATGAATAAGCAGGATGCCAAGCCCCGATTGTTAAGGTGGATGCTCTTATTTCAAGAGTTTGACTTAGAAATCCGAGATAAAGCTGGAGTGGAGAATAAGGTGGCAGATCATTTGTCACGCATTCAGGAGAAAGGGTTACAAGATGGTCCTGATCGCGAAATAAATGACCATTTTCCTGATGAAAGAGTGATGACTATATTTGTACCCCCTTGGTTTGCAGATATTGCCAATTACAAGGTGATAAAAGAGTTGCCTGCCAACCTTACTAGGCAACAACAGAAGAAGTTCCTCAGAGATGCAAGGAGATTTCATTGGGATGATCCTTAACTGTATTTCCAGTGTGCTGATGGAATTATAAGGTGTGTGCCAGAATTTGAAGTTCATGAGATCCCGTGGCACTGTCATGCATCAGACTATGGATGACACTTTGGAGGTAATAGAACTGCTCAAAAAGTTCTACAGAGTGGTTATTATTGGCCTACGATATTCAAAGATGCAAGGGATTATGTGGAAAGATGTGATAAGTGTCAAAGAGTTGGAAACATTTCCCGCAAGGATGAAATGCCTCTAAATAGCATATTAGAGGTAGAACTATTTGATGTATGGGGGATAGATTTTATGGGACCATTTCCTTCATCATTCTCCAACCAATACATCCTTGTTGCTGTTGATTATGTCTCCAAATGGGTTGAGGCTGTTGCTCTTCCCACCAATGATGCTAAGGTGGTTATAAATTTCTTGAGAAAGAATATTTTCACAAGGTTTGGTGTACCAAGGGCAATAATAAGTGATGGAGGTACTCATTTTTGTAACAAGCAGTTTGATAACCTACTGGCGAAGTATGGTGTTAAACATAAGGTTGCTACACCTTATCATCCTCAAACTAGTGGTCAAGTGGAAGTCTCTAACAGAGAGTTGAAGAGGATTCTCGAGAAGACCGTTGGGAACTCTTTGAAGAATTGGTCTAAGCGGCTGGATGATGCTTTGTGGGCATATAGGACTGCTTTCAAAACTCCTATTGGTACATCACCTTATCAGTTGGTATTTGGGAAATCTTGTCATCTACCTGTAGAGTTGGAACATCGAGCTTTCTGGGCTATCAAATTTTTAAATTTTGATTCAACAAAAGCTTTTGAGAAAAGACAGGCTCAACTGAGTGAGCTTGATGAGTTCAGAAATTCTGCTTATGAGAGTGCCAGAATCTACAAAGATAAAACAAAAAAATGGCATGACAGGAAGATTAAGCACAAGGAGTTTGAACCAGGACAACAAGTATTGCTATACAATTCTCATTTGAGGTTATTTCTAGGAAAATTGAAATCAAGATGATCCGGTCCTTATGTGGTGAAGACAGTTTTTCCTTATGGTACAATAGAGATATCACCATTGGACGAAGATAGACCTTTTAAGGTAAATGGTTCAAGGTTGAAATTTTATCACGCAGGAATTGTGTCACAAAATACTGTGGCTCAATATCTCAACTTTGTTGGCACATAAAAGAGGCAACCGTCAGGCTCGTGACGTTAAACACGCGCTTATTGGGAGGCAACCCAACTTAGAAGTTGTTTAAAAAATAAAAATAAAAAATTCGCAGTACAAAAGGCAGCAACTTGGCGCCGCTGCAAAGAAAAGAAAAGAAAAAATTAACGGAGCCAAGCAGAGCCAGTGGACGCCGGGGCGCGGTCTTGCGCAAGGGCGCGGGCCAGCGCCAACGAAAAAAAAAAATGTCGGCAGGCAAAAAAAAAAAAAAAAAAAAGATCACATTTTTTTTTTCCACCGACACCCTGCTTTCAAATCCCTATTTCTCTCTCTCTTTTTCCAAAACCTCATTTTCTCTCTGACGGCTCTTTCTTCTTTCTTCTTTCTTCTTTCTTCTTCTTCTTCTTTCTTCTTTCTTCTTTCTTCTTCTTCTTCTTTCTTCTTTCTTCTTCTTCTTCCTTCTTCTTTCTTCTTCTTCATATCACACATTTTTTTCTCCACTTCCCTTTCCTTTACATTATATTTTATTTTTTTTACTTTCTAAAATACTATAAGATCCTCTCATCACACACTCTATTTTCATGGCGCCCAAGGTAAAGTCTTCATTTTTTTGAATTTTTATTTTGGGTTAATGAACTGAGAGCAAGACTATATCTGAGTATTGTTTGATTCGATGATATATCTAGTATGATGTTTTGTGTATGGGGGGTGGATTCTGTATTTGAAGGTTCTTAATGTGTGGGGGTAAGCTATTCATGTGAATCTCTAAATAAAAAAATAATTTTTTTTTTTTTGCTTTTATGGTCATATCATATATGTATGTGTAGATAGACATTTTAAGTCTTGTAATGTTGAATCTTTTGCTCGGTATTTTATCTGCGAGTAAATTGGGTATATTGCTGTGATATAATCTGAGATAAATCTGGGAATTATCGCTGTGTTATGGGCTAATTGTGATATTTTATATACCCTTTGCACTGGATTACTTTTCTGATTTTCAGATCTTTATGGGTAAAGAACCAGCGACAAGTG